>NC_056686.1:138136749-138465999 GCF_018350215.1 Panthera leo
AAGAGCCCTGGAAGGTCTTACATCTACAATTAAATGTCCTAGCCTATAAGTCACAAATCCAATCACAAGGAGGCTGGGAAGTTAGTTTTCTATGCAACCTCAGAGAGAAGAACCAACTATTGGTGAACAGTACATATAACTAATCCTATAAGTAATAATTCTGTTACCGACTGCTAACAGATTTCTTCATTCATTTATTCATTCATTTGTTCATAAATCAAATATTTAATGAATGGCTGCTATGTGCAAATCACTAGACTAGACAATAGAAATATTAAAATGAATAAAATACATTCCATCCCTTCCCTCCAGGATCTCATAGTCTGTTTATTTTTAAATCTTAAAAAATTGAAATTTTCTTCAAAAAATAAGGACATAAGTATACTGTTAATCCTCTTCCCCTATTTTACCCCTTCCCCCACACACTTCCCCTCTGGTAACCATCGGTTTGTTCTGTATGCTTAAAAGTCTGTTTTTTAGTCAGTTTGGCTATTTTAAATAACGCTCCATTAAACATAGGGGTGCATATACCCCTTTGAATTAGTGGTAATGTATTTTTTGGGTAAATACCCAATAGCGGAACTACTGGATCATAGGGTAATTCTATTTTTAATTTTTTGAGGAACCTCCCTCATGTTTTCCACAGTGGCCACTCCAATTTGCATTCCTGCCAACAGTGCAAGAGGGTTCCTTTTTCTCCATATCCTCACCAACACTTGTTTTTGTTTTTCTTTTCTTTTTAGCCATTCTGACAAGTGTGAGGTGATACCTTAGTGTGGTTTTGATTTGCATTTTCCCTGATGATGAGTGAAGTTGAACATCATTGTATATGTCTGTTGGTCATCTGTATGTATTCTTTGAGCAATATCTGTTCATGTCTTCTGCCCGGTTTTAAATCAGATTATTTGTTTTTGAATGTTGAGTTATAGAAGTTCTTTGGATCTTGGACACTAACCCTATATCAGATATGTCATTTGCAAATATCTTCTCCCATTCAGTAAGTTACTTATTAGGTTTGTTGGATGTTTGCTTCCCTGGGCAAAAACTTTTTATTTTGTAATAGTCTGAATAGTTGTTTTTTTTTTCTTTTTTTCCTTTGTTTCCTCAGAAGACATATCTATAAGGATATTTCAGAGATCAGTGTCAGGGAAATTACTGCCTGCCCCCTCTTATGGGATTTTTGTGGTTTCAAGTATCACATTTAAGTCTTTAACCAATTTTGAGTTTGTTTTTGTGCATGGTGTAAGAAAGCGGTCCAATTTCATTCTTTTGCATGTAGCTGTCCAGTTTTCCCAACACCATACATATCTTGAAGAGACTGTCTTTTTACCATTACATATTCTTGCCTCTTTTGTCAAAGATGAATTGACCATGTAATTGCAGGTTTATTTCTGGGCTTTCTGTGCTGTTCCGTTGATCTATGTGTCTATTTTTGTGCCAGTACCATACTGTTTTGATTATTACAGTTTTGAATATAAGTCTGGAATTATGATACCTGCAGTTTTGTTTTTCTTTTTCAAGAAAGCTTTGGTTATTTGGGGTCTTTTGTGGTTGCATAGAAATTTTAGGATTATTCTAATTCTGTGAAAAATCTTATTGGTATATTGATAGGATTGCATTAAATCTGTAGATTGCTTTGGGTATTATAGACATTCTGATAATATTTGTTCTAATCCATGAGCATCAAAGTTTTAATATTTTCAGAGTAGAGGTTTTTCACCTCTTTGGTTAAGTTTATTCCTAGGTATTTTATTATTTTTGGCACAGTTGTAAATGGGATTGTTTTCTTAATTTCTCTTTCTGCTGTTTCTTTATTAGTGTGTAGAAATACAGTGGATTTCTGTATATTGATTTTGTATCCTTCAACTTTACTGACTTCATTTATCAGTTCTAGCAGGTTTTTAGTGGAATCTTTGTAATTTTCTGTATATATATAGTATCTTGTCATCTGAAAATAGTGAAAGTTTTACTTCTTCCTTACTAATTTGTATGCCTTTTTATCTCTTTTTGTATTCTGATTGCTTTAGCTAGGATTTCCAGTCCTTTGTTGAGTAAAAGTGACAAGAGTGAACAACATTGTCTTGTTCCTGACTTCAGGGGGAAAGCTCTAAGTTTTTCCCCATTGAGGATGATGTTAGCTGTGTGTATTTCATACATGGCCTTTGTTATATTGAGGTATATTCCCTCTAAACCTACCTTGTCTGAAGGTTTTTATCCTGACTGAATATTTACTTTGTCAAATGCTTTTTCTGCATCTATTGAAATGATAATATGATTTTTATTCTTTCTCTTAGTGTTGTATCATGTTGATTTGCAGATATTGAACCACCCTTGCTGATCTGATACTACATTTCTATGGAAATATAAATGTTTTCCTGTGTTGTTGGAATGGTGATTTTTATTGGTATTTTGAGTGATCTTGTTGTTACTGGGCACTGGAGACATGAAGTACCTATTCAATTTGCTGCACAGTTGATTACAAGATGGTCAGTCTCCTAAAATGTGTATATGCAGATATTAAGTAATTATTTGTCAGGAACAGGAAGTAAAACAACCATGAAGATGTCTGTGTCCTCAGAGAAATAAGACCTAAACTTTATGGACTTTAAAAATCAAAATCAGGGGCACCTGGTTGGCTCAGTTGGTTAAGCGTCCAACTTCAGCTCAGGTCATGATCTTGCAGTTCGTGAGTTTGAGCCCCACAATCGGGCTCTGTGCTGACAGTTTAGAGCCTGGAGCCTACTTTATGTGTCCACCTCCCCCTCCCCTCCCCTGCTCACAATCTTTCTCTCTCTCTCCCTCAAAAATAAATAAACACTAAAAAAAATTAAAATAAAAAAAAATTAAAATCAGTGAATGGAAATACACATAAAAGTAGATTTTAAAAATTTTCTGTACTATGGACTGAACTGTATTAAGGAATATAATTTTAGTTATTTCTTAAACAGAACAAGAGACTGTGGTTCAAAGTATATATAGAGTTCAAAGACTATATGTAGATTCCCTGCTATGAATGAGGCACTTGAGATACAAGGACAAGTGAGAATCACCCCAGATACTCAAGTTCAAAATAAAGGAAGAGGGTATTCTGATTCAGTTTGAGAGGAATAGGATTGTATAAAAACAAATCTGGTTTATTCTAAACCAGAGGCAAAGCCTCCAAAATATGTAGCTTTCATAGCATGAGAGAAAAGATGCCTTAAGCTTATACTTGATTCACTCTTGTATTGACCACCAGAGCTCAATTCAGTTAGATCCTCATTTTTTTTTCCTTGCATGTTCGATTATAGCCTTTACCAGATTCCACACCAGTTTTACAGTCTACTTAAGGTATTCTGATAGGTGAAATGTAGATTGTCAGTGCCACGAACACCTGTTTAACAACAGTCTGTGGAATTCTAGTCTTGATCAAGGTCAGCTTCTTTCCTATTGAGTTACTTATAAGAATCAAGTTTTTATAGATGAGGAGAAAATCCTCCTTCAGATCTGGTGTTCAGAGCTTGAACCCTTAAAACATTACTCTCAACTATTTCACAATCACTGAAGTTTATTTTTGAACAATGAGCAAGCATATTTTTCAAAGTGATTCCTAGGGTTCTTTCTAGTGTTAGGACTGATTGTGACCAGATGACAGATGTGGCTCGGGTCTGTGGATCTGAGTAACTCTAATCAGGTTCTAAGCTTGTATACTGAATAGCCTGCAGTATCCACTGGGTGCAGTTGACTTACATGTCAGGCTGGCATAGTATTTTGCCAGCTTTCTGTTTGTTTTAGGACTGACAGATTACTCAAAGTAGACTGAATGCACTAGCGTTTACTATGGATTTTGTATGATCCATTTCTCATGACTATTGACTGCTGCTATATGTAATTCTGAGATCATCATTTAAAATCACCTTTTTCCTTATGTAGTCATTTTATTATTAATTTCCTTAAAGTGAACTGCCCTACAGCTTATCAACCACAAATGTACCATTATATAACAAGGTCATATGACTGACTTCCCTTTCTACTGTAGCTAAAGTAATCCAGTTTAAGTATGTATTATCCTTCATACTTCTTTTACTTATTTTTGAGAGACAGAGAGAGACAGCACAAGTGGGGGAGGGTCAGAGAGAGAAGGAGACACAGAATCCCAAGCAGGCTCCAGGCTAGCACAGATCCTGACATGGGGCTTGAACTCACAAACCGTGAGATCATGACCTGAGTGGAAGTCAGACACTTAACCGACTGAGCCACCCAGGCGGCCCCCGCCACCCATTGATACTTCTTTTAACACACATGCTTTGACCCTTTCATATCTCTGATTTCTACATTACAAATTTAGCTTTTTTCTTGATTATTGTGAACTTCTTTTGGTTTATGCTAATTACAAATGTAATTTTCACATAACTGAGTATCATAGCTATAACTTGGAATTAGTCAATAATCCTGCTATTCTGTTGGAAAATTTAATACTATAAAAGAATTAGTGCATAAATTATTTTGTCATCAAAATATTTTATCCATGGAGATGAATGCTACAGAGACTGGAACAAACGACCCCATAGCTAACCTTCTTAGACATGTTTACAGAAAAATAATGTTTACTATTGTTAACTCATCTCTTCCATCTATTCTTCATGTATAGCTTTTCTGTCTTCATTTTGAGTAATCCATTGAAATACATTTCCGGGTCAACATCATTAAAGTTTTTAAAACAATATTGAAATGATCATGTGTTTAAAGTTATTCATTACCACTTATACCACTTCTAATTCATAAGATGCTGACTTGGAATGTCAGCAGAATTATGAGTAGTTTGGGTTCTGTCTTCTAATCTCAAAACCACTGTCTTTGTATTGCCAACATTTTGGGTACTAGGTTTAGCCTAGCCTCATTCAACCTGTCTTATATCAGTGATTGACAGATGTTTTAGAGGGTAACAGTAGTGTTGGCAGTAATAACAGCCTCTGAGGAGATTGTTGTAGTCAGTTTTGCTAATAAAAACTAGAGAAAGTGAAGCTTCATAGAATCTTCATGGTTAGTGAGTGAATACAGGAAATACACCATCTTTTATGTACCTGAAATTCTCAAGTCTGAGAGGCAGTCCCTTCTCATTCACTTCATCCCCATCTCAAGTATAGTTGTGACCACCCTCATCTCTATTAAAAACCTATATTTGCCTATTTTCATTAGTGTCCAGATCCCTGAATCTAGTTAATTTGATAAATCATGTTGTCATGCTAGTAAATACTACTTTATTTTTAGTGGATCTTTTAGAATTAAAACAAAGTGAAAACAAAACAAAACAAAAAAAAACCCCTCATTGTGTAGAGGAAGTGTAGAGTCAAGGTAAAGGTACAGTCTGGAGGCATAGAATTGGTGGATTAATCTATTCCTCAAGTAGAGTAGACAGGTATCATATGGAGGCATACCCATTTTATTGTGCTGCACTTTCTTGCTCTTTACAGATACTGAGTTTTTTACAAATTAAAGATTTGTGAGTTGAGCAAGTCTGTTGGTGCTGTTTTTGCAATAGCATTTTCTCACTTTTGTGCCTCTCTGTCACATTTTGGTAATTCTCACAATTATTACAACTTTTTCATTATTGTATTTGTTATGGTGATCAGTGACAATTCACTGAAAGCTCAGATGATGGTTAGCATTTCTTAGCAATAAAGTATTTTTCAATTAAGGCATATACATTGTTTTTTGGACATAGTGGATTGCACACGTAATAGACTACAGTATAGTGTACACATAACTTTTATATGTACTGGAAACCAAAAAATTTATTTGACTCACCTTATTGAGATACTGCTTTATTGCTTTGGTCTGCAACCAAACCTGCAATCTCTCTGAAGTAGGCCTGTACTAAACTTATTTATGAGTAAGCTATTGTCAAGCTGAGACATTTATATCATGTAATGCAAGAGATAAATCATAGTTCTTCAGTAAAATCAGTATATATGGAAATTCACTCTATTCTGTATTTAGTTTTTTAAAGACGTATTTACAGATAACTTTAAAAATGATCCAGAAATGTTGAGTCACGAGAGATGCAGAAGTTTAATTTGGATAAATATTCTTTTCTTTAAAAAAAATGTGATTCTTCAGTTTTCTGAACTTTTGAGTTATATGTTTGGAAACTGATATTTCACTAGTTGCTAAATAAATCTTTATTATTGAAAAATCTCATCAATTTTCTCATTAACTTTATTCAATAACAAATCTAAAGTAGAAATTTTGGTAATATAAATACAACATTTTGCTGTATATACTAATGCTTTAAAAAAATGTCTAGCATCAGATTTTGAACCTAGCATTGTTTAGACTTAAAACCTTTAGTATTGGACCTCAATTTAAAGACTAGTTATGCTTAAAATAGACTTTTTTTTTAAGAGCATGGGTGTTTTATTATTTTTTTTTAATGTTTATTTTGAGAGAGAGAGAGAGAGCACGCGAGCATAGGAGGGGCAAAGAGAGAGGGACACACAGAATCCGAAGCAGGCTCCAGGCTTCAACCTGTCAGTACAGAGCCTGACACAGGGTTTGAACTCATGGACTGCAAGATCATGACCTGAGCTAAAGTGAGATGCTTAAAAAATAATAATAAAAAAAAATAATAATAATAAAGTGAGACGCTTAACCGACTGAACTACCCAGGTGTCCCTTAAATAGACTTTTTGTTTCATTCTTAAAGTTTTTATATGGTTTTGGGGAAAGATAAATACATATGCTGTTCTTTTCTTAATATGTGGTCTACTATTTTAAAAGTAAAAAATTATGAAGTAATGAAAAATGTTTAAAATAAAATTAAAAAATCAAATTTATTATATATTGTATTGCAAATATGTAAACATATAGCTATTTAATCATGAGAAATATTAGAAGAAAATGTATCAAAATGCTGTAATAAATTGCTAATATTAGGGCCTTTTTTCCTTCTAGATTCCAATATTTCTGTAACATGGTTGTTACTTTTATGATGAGAAGGATAAATATGTTTTTGTAAAATGCAATAAAGAAAGCTAAGATTAAATACAGAAAAGCATTTGCTGCTTCTAATTATGGCAAATGTTTCAAAGGCACTTATATTAAATATAAGGATAGTTCATATACCTAAAAGACTGTACTATCTTTAGAGTATATTTCAGCATAAGAAGCAACTCACAGCTCACAGTGTCAGGGTGCTAGGCAATCTTCAAAATTAGTATCAAATAAGTTTTAGTATAAGGGGTCAAATAAACATTTACTTATTTATTATCTTTCAAACCTTCTCATTTCCCTAAACACTTATAATAAAGACTATAAAGGTGGAGTTCTTGTCTGTCTTTTCGAATTGTTATATCCCTAGTATTTAGAATAATTTCTGGGACATAGTAGGAGCTTAATAAGTGTATGTTGAATGAATGAATGAATGAATGAATGAATAAGTAACAAATGAGAGAGATATGCAATTAACTCCTAATTAACTATGTACAGATAGTTCCAGTCTAAATAACTTATGTTCCCTATTCCCTCACCATCTCACTTTGTTTAAGCTATTAAACCAGAGGAATATGAAACTGGATTAAAGATGCCTTGAACTATAGAGAATATCGCAACTTGGGACCAAGCAAGATCAACCTTGA
Source organism: Panthera leo (assembly GCF_018350215.1). Taxonomy (NCBI): domain Eukaryota; kingdom Metazoa; phylum Chordata; class Mammalia; order Carnivora; family Felidae; genus Panthera; species Panthera leo. Next base: position 138,144,366 of record NC_056686.1, read on the forward strand.
TAAGGAGTTATATCCCCCTCACTCAGAGCAAAACATGTGGCTCTAAGGGAATGAGATACAGTAGTAGCAGAGAAGTGATAGGTATATCCCATAATCCTGGTCTGCTTTCCATAAATTGACCCTGTATTGCAGCACAACTCAAGGTGGCCCCCACTCTGTGCATACTTAGATGACCTGATGCAACCTACTCTTGGGGTCTACCCCAGAATCACAACTTTAGCCCTTCTGTTTCTTCCACATGGTACCTACTGCACTGTAACTCGTAGTTTTGTGGGGGAGTTCCTGGTATCTTAGAACAAAACTATATAAAATATAAATAGCTACTCATTTGGAAAGTGATTGCATTAGTTTAATTGGTAAATCATTTAGTCTTGCTCATGACCAGTATACTCATTATTTCCTTTCATTCACTTCAGCATGATTCTATGTAAATGATCTTTAGGCTCTTCTGAATCTTCTGCTTTCATTTATTCTGTAGCCTTATTCCTTTTGGTTGTCTCCTTCCATATTTTCCTCTTTGAGAAAATATTTCACACTTCTTATGCAAAATCAGAGGCATTTCTCATGGATCCTTTAGACTCTGAGACCGCATAATTTTCTTTCTTTAGCCCTAGACCTCTAAAGTTTTGGGCTAAAACTGCTCTCTCCAGAACTGCTTGAATGTTTATGTGATAGCATCTGTCACTTCGAGTTCTGAGTTTTCCAATTCTTGTCATTCTGTGTCTCCTGTAGTATCTTCCCCTTTCTAGAGCATATATCCATCTTACTGTGACAGTTTTTTCAAGTCTGTTCCTTTTGGTTCTGACGGGTTCTCTAAACTCCCCAGGTCTCTGCCATTTTCCCAGGGCCACCAGCATCTCATTCTGGATTGTTTTTCCTCTTAGATGGTTATATTTCTCATTATTTATCTTTTGACCTTTTTATATCTTCTCTGATTGACATTAGCACATTCACTTATTCAGTCATTCAACAGGTATTTATTGAGTCACTACTATGTACCAGAGCCATTCTAGGTGTTAGGATAAATGGTAAATAAACGTAGCTAAACCCTTATGGAGATTTCTGTCCAATTGAAGCATAAAACATTAAGCTCACACATCTACAACTATTACATTTATATTACTGAATCTGCATGTGAGTTCAGGGAAGGACGCTTTTATTACAAAACTTCCTGTACATTTGCAACCCAAAAAAGAATAAAATAATCTTACCTGCTTGCTGGTAGCTTTGGCACAATTTCAAGACCATTTGGCATGTTTCCAACAAAATGAGTATGTTATCCTCTATAAATGTCTCATTAATAATTATAACCTAGGGACGCCTGGGTGGCTCAGTTGGTTAAGCGTCTGACTCTTGATTTTGGTTCAGGTTATGATCTCATGGTTCATGGGTTTGAACCCTGCATCAGGCTCCATGCTAATAGCATGGAGCCTATTTGGCATTCTCTCTCTCCCTCTCTCTCTCTCTCTCTCTCTGCCATTCCTGCACTCTCTTTCTCTCTCAAAATAAATAAATAAATTTAAAAAATAAGTAATTATAACTAATATTTATTAGGCGTGTGTTTCTTGCCCATTATTGGTATTATTTCCTATTATCCTCATAACAAACTTATGAGGAAACAACCACAAAGAAGTTAGTTATTTGTTCAAAGTTATTAAGATACCAAGTGAGAAAATGGGATTTCAAATCCAAGTCTGTTTGGTCCCAAAACCTGAGCTCGATTCTCTCTCCTGTTTGCTGATTTCCATCACTAGTGAAATTCATCAAAAGTCAAATGTGTAAAATTTATGTTCCCCCTTCTCTTATTAACCATCCAATATTTCTGTTCTATAAAATGTCAGGGAATCTTTATTTTAAAAATCAGGATATAACCATATTCATAAACCTAATATTTGGTTGATTGTTTTTGATTGTGAAAGAGATTATGACTTTGGGGACCTTGGAAATATTTACTACTAAGTGGAAAATGTTTTGGTGAAAAGGATTGCATGTTAGTATTATACATGATTTTAAATCATAACCTCTGCTTGATTGCGAGTCAGCAAACATAACTCTCTTTGTTACAGATGAAATTTTTTAAAACAAGAAGATAAAAAGGCACCATATATGGTTTCCTCTGAAGTATAATATGTATATTTTTCACTTTTTAACATTCACTTAACATATTTCATCCAAAAATAAGAAGTAAAGCACCCCAATAAAGGCCCTATATTCCATCCTGCCCTTACTGAAATAGTTCCCTTTTCATCTATTGTATATATCACTTATGAAAAATATTTTTATATCCTTCACATTTTCACTACTAGGAGACTTTTCCCCCAGATGAAGATTGCACCTCCCCTGCAAAAGGAAAACCTGGCATAGAAATGCTATGATATAAAGTCTTTTTTGTTTTGCTTATTTGCAATTTAATACTTAGTTTTATGTTTTAGAATATAGATTTATGTAGTATTTAATAGCATTGGGCTGGAAATTAAATAAGAACTCTGCCTTCCTTTACCATTAATATTGGGCAGATTACTTAACCTTTTGCATGCTTCTGTTCTTATATGGGATGCCACCAACTCACTGTGACATGCCTAACTAAAGCTTTATCTTTATGTTGGGATTATAAAATTTACTCAAGTAGAATTTAATCCCAAAAATAAGAACAAATAATACAAAAGGCAATATATTATAATAGCCATTGAAAAAGTGGAACAATTTTGACACTGATCTCAAGTAATACCTACCTTATTTTCTACCTCTTAAAGATTTTTAAAATATTTACATATTTCAGTACAATGTTTGTTGACTTCCAAGTTATTTTTTCAGTACATATTTTTCATCATTATTACATTGACTGTTCAGTGGAAACTTGGGCCTATTGAAATCTTTATCTCAGATGAAAAACAATATCTTTACTATCTGTAATAGATTCTGCTTTTTTTGTTTTTAGGACCAAGTAATTAATCTTCAATATGGAAATAGCATATACTTTAAGAGCAATTCAGGCTGATCCCATATTGGCTCATCTTCTCAAAAAAAAAAAAAAAATGCCTTCGCTTTAAAAAATACATCACCATGAATTCATTGGAAGAAAGCCATTATATATATATATATATATATATATACTGGGTATCTTGTTACTATTTACAGAATATTTTTGCAATTTCTTTTAATGGTGCCTGACTTTTTTTTTTTTTTCCTGAGTCCTTTTTCTTCCATTCTTAAACAATCCACTCCCCTATTCCCCAGACCCAAGGAAATATTTCCTTGTTGCCATCATTTTCCCTTATTTATTTGGTTGAAAATTGATAGTTATCGATGATGGGTTTTAAAGAGTTGTATTAAATATTTTTGACCATCTTTAAATTTGGCCTTTACTTTCCTTTTTTTGTAATATAATATTTTTGTCTTTTTTCAAAACATTTGACTATTGGCTTCCATTTTATTTGATTTAAGGAGGTTGATGGGACATCTGTAAAGAAGAGATATATAGAAGGAAGACATTTTTTTATAACCATAAACCAGTACTTTCAGAAAAGTTAACACTGCTTTTATCAGTGTCATGGGATGAAGTAGACCAAGAAAAGCCAAGGATTAAAGTTGATTCAGGCTGATAAGAGGATATAGAAAATAAGGGTCTCAGCAAACACAGAGCTTCATTCAAAACATTAGCTACTCTAGAAGGGAGAATAAAAATTATTTTTTTTAATTTCTTTAAATTCAAGTTTGTTAACATACAGTGTAGTATTGGTTTCAGGAGTAGAACCCAGTGATTCATCACTTAAATATAACACCCAACAAGTGCCCTCTTCAAATGCCCATCACCCATTTAGCCAGTCTTCCCACCCACCTCCCCTCCAGCAACCCTCAACTTGTTCTCTGTATTTAAGAGTCTCTTATGGTTTGCCTCCCTGTTTTTATCTTATTTTTCCTTCCCTTCCCCTGTGTTCATCTGTTGTATTTCTTAAATTACACATATGAGTGAAATAATATATTTGTCTTTCTCTGACTGACTTATTTCACTTAGCATAATACATTCCTAGTTCTCTCCACATCATTGCAAATGGCAAGATTTCATTCTCTTTGATTGCTAAGTAGTATTCCATTGTATATACATACCACATCTTCTTTATCCATTCATCAGTCAAGGGACATTTGGGCTTTTTCCAAAATTTGGTTACTGTTGATAGTGCTGCTATAAATATTGGGGTGCATGTGCCCCTTCAAATTAGCAATTTATATCCTTTGGATAAATACCTAGTAGTTCAATTGCTGGGTCACAGGGTAGTGTTTTTTAAAATTTTTTGAGGAACTTCTATACTGTTCTCCAGAGTGGCTGCACCAGTTTGCATTTCCACCAGTAATGCAAAAGGGTTCTCCTTTCTCCACATCCTCACCAACATCTGTTGTTTCCTGAGTTGTTAATTTAGCCATTCTGACAGGTGTGAGGTGGTATCTGCTTGTGGTTTTGATTTGTATTTCCTTGATGATGAGTGACGTTGAGCATCTTTTTATGTGTCTTAGCCATCTGGATGTCCTCTTTGGAAAAGTGTCTATTTATGTCGTCTGCCCATTTCTTCACTGGATTATTTGGTTTGTTTTTTTTTTGGTGTTGATTTTAATAAGTTCTTTATAGATTTTGGAAACTAACCCTTTATCAGATATGTCATTTGCAAACATCTTCTCCCATACTGTCAGTTGCCTTTTAGTTTTATAGTTTCCTTTGCTGTACAAAAGTTTTTATCTTGATGATGTCCCAATAGTTCATTTTTGCTTTTAGGGAGAATATAAATTCTTTTATTTAAAAAAATTTTTTTTTGATGTTTAGTTATTTTTGCATGAGCAGACAGAGTATGAGCAGGGAAGGGGCAGAAAGAGAGAGAGAGACACCAAATTCAAAGCAGGCTGTAGGCCCTGAGTTGTCAGCACAGAGCCCAATGCAGGACTCAAACTCACAAACCACGAGATCATGACCTGAGCTGACGTCAGACACTTAACCGACTAGCCACTCCCAAGGGAGAATATAAATTCTTAAACAATAGAAGGTAGAGTCTAATTTGAAGTCAGAGAAGTTCCTGACAGCAGAAGTGAGTAGATTCCAAGTATAGATATAGAAATTGGCACAAAAGCGGTCAGTACGAAGGAGGGAGAAGGAAACACTAGGCTGATTAACCCAGGTATAGCATCCTCTGTGCCATGTAAATGTATTTCATCTATGTAAGCAACACAGCAGCAGATCATGACCACTGAAACAAGGGCAGGGTTGAGCAACACTGCCCAGGTTCAGGGCGATCCACCTGAGTGTGAGGAAACAAGGAATGGCAGGTTTTGTTGGCAGGGAGTATAAAGCAGAGTTACCCACATCATTATTATCATTATTACAGTAATTGTTGATTGTGGCAGAGAGGCTAATCAAAATCTCGTATTTTTGATAATGGCATTTTCTTACATTCAATTTAAGAAAAACTCCCCCCCCCCCCCCCCCATCACTTCAAGTTTTGAAACCTTTTCAGGAATCCTTGGGCACTAGAACAACAATTACTGATATTCAGGGTTTTTTTTTTTTTAAGCTTTTCATCTATTGTCAATTAGTCTTTAGTTAGTTAGGAAGCCCCCAAATTTTCTTTTTTAAAGGTGACAGTGGATCATCCACATGAGGATGTTGAGAAAATAACACTGACAAATACTGATATAATTGTTCATAGTCCCTTATCTATATAAGTCCTCTATCTTCAGTTTGGAGAAAGACCCTTTTTTTATAAGAAAAAAAATTAAGTAAAAGTACATTTTGTTCGTGCAGCAAATTCAGACTTGAACTTATGTCATTTGGTGGCAAACCCACAGCTGAATTTATATGAGACTATTAATAGACTTTATATTTCCCATAGTAAATATTCCTATATTTCACTCCAGAAATATTAATGTTTGATTCTCAGATGCTGCTCCAGTTACCTTGGGGGATGTTATATCATATATAGTATAATTATATAGTGTATATATTTCTTAGTTTAAACTTCTAAAATAAAAAAGAATACATGTATATCAATTCTGAAATTTTGCTGGCCCCAGGGGTTTTGAGTGAGAGATATTGTGCCCAATAGTAGTTTCAATCATGTGACCTTGGAGTCACATATTTAGTAACTGTTAACTGTGATAGGCCTCATCATCCTGAAAAGCTTAATATAGATAGTCTCTAATTTGTCTATCAGTTTTCTCAGAATCTGTTTATCATAGATGTGCTATTTTATGTTGTGGTTGTGCCTGGTGGTATTATGTTCCTTTAATCAATCTATAATGTACATAAAACATGATATTAACAGGTCTATGGATCTTATGGCAGTGTTTCTATGGAAAATATTTTTAGACTATACCTATCTCCTTTACCTTAGCCTGGCCCATCATCAAGGATAATAAACACACCCCGACTGCAGTCTTCCCAGGAGTCTTCCCAGGACTTCTGAGGCTCACTTATCCCTATCATGCAAAGAGAGTGAGATTTCCAATAGGCTGAGACCATTGCTAAAGGCTCCTTTAACTGACAGGATGCAGGGTGGAATAAGTTGTTGTTTTTGTTTGCTTTGTTATTTTGCTTATCATAGCTTCACTATTGTTTGCATTCTTTTCTTCTGTGGACTGTAGGAACTGCCCTATGTAAGTCCTTTCTCATTTATGTCCTCTTGTAGTTCTGTTTATTTGGAAGTAATGGGACTAGGTTTCCTTCTTTCGTATCTACCATTTCACCTTATCTTTGATTTTGAATTGTCCACTTAACTCTATTCTATGTATCTCAATTTTCCTTTCATAAGGAAGGCTAATAGTTTCTACTCAAATATATATGATAGATAATTAAAGGTATTAAGTAACTGAGGCTGGGTCGAAAGAATATTGGAGTACTACTTCCAAGAAGTTAGAAAAGCTGGAAGCATGACTTCTTGTCTATCATGACTTGATTTTCTTGCAGATTATTAGTTATATGACATTCAGTTTCCTAAGGAATACTCCCATTGGACCCTTTTCCTATGGAAGATCTTTCAAGTTACTGTGTGTTGTACAATACAAACAATGCACACATTGGTAGATTGCTTTTAAACAAATCCTAGAAACTATTCAAACAAGTATTCTTAGACAGTAATCACATGAGAGGCTATGCACTCACCTCAGTGCTGCTGCTCTGCTTAAATACTTTTGGAACTCCTTGGGTTGTCTTCACAGCCTGTACCATATTTTGAATGTTTCTGTATTATTAGTCATTTTTTGAGAGTTAACTTAGAATTTATAGATAACTGTCTTTCTGAGTAATGTCTAATGAGGAAGGTTTTTGTTTTGTTTGTTTCTTTCTTGGTTAAAAACAAGTGAAAGCTAAAAAAGCAGATTTTGGCAGGGGAAGGTTTAAATTGATTCTTATACTAGTTCCAGAGCAGGAGGTTCAAAGCTATTTGAAACAGTTGTAGCCCTGTAATCCTATACTTAAATGGCGCAACATTTATTTTGTGTATAGGCTATTGTATGTTGATTTAAAATACATATTCTTTATTCTTAGGTTTGTTGTTACACAAGTGTATTTAAACATTCACATATAGACACATATACGATATGACATCATTAGGAAATTGAATCTATGAGGATTGAGATACAAAAGAAAGTTTTCTTCAAAACTTGGCATGTTTCAATCATTCTTTCATTTCTTTGAACTGATTAATATATCTGGAAGAGCAGAAGAGACTGATCTGAAATAGCATTTTTGTAAGTTTTGTTTATTAAGTACCCACAAAATAACAGGTAATTATCGGGTATTCATTATACTATTTAATATTCACAACATTTCTTAGAGATACTTGCTCTCTTTTAAAGATGGAAGAAACTGGGGTGCAAAAAATTGAAGGCTACCATGTCTTGATCACATGGCTAATGAGTAGCAAAGCCTTCTGAGTTTCTGACTTTTTCTGAAACTGCTCTAAATTTCTTTCTCTTTTTTTTTTCTTCCAAGTTTTTATTTCAATTCAAGTTAGTTAACATATAGTGTATAGTATTGGTTTCAGGAGCAGAACCCAGTGATCCATCACTTACATATGACATTCAGTGCTCATCCCAACGAGTGCCCTCCTTAATGCCCATCACCCATTTAGCCAATCCCCCACCGGCCTCCCCTCCAGCAACCCTCAGTATGTTCTATGTAGTTAAGAGTTACTTATGGTTTACCTCCCTTTATGTTTTTATCTTATTTTTCCCTCCTTTTTCCTATGTTCATCTGCTTTGTTTCTTAAATTCCACATATGAGTAAAATATGATATTTGTCTTTGACTTATTTCATTTAGCATAATACATTCCTTGTTCTATCCACATCACTGCAAATGGCAAGATTTCATTCTTTTTGATGGCTGAATAATATTCCATTGTGTGCATATACCACATGTTCTTTATCCATTCATTAGTTGATGGACATTTGGGCTTTTTCCATAATTTGGCTATTGTTGATAGTGCTGCTATAAATATTGGGGTGCATGTGCCCGCTCAAATCAGTATTTTTGTATCCATTGGATAAATACCTAGTAGTGCTATTGCTGGATTGTAGGATAGTTCTATTTTTAACTTTTTGAGGAACCTCCATACTGTTTTCCAGAGTGGCTTCACCAGTTTGCATTCCCATCAGCATTGTAAGAGGGTTCCCCTTTCTCCACATCTTCGCCAACATCTGCTGTTTCCTGAGCTGTTAATTTTGGCCATTCTGACATGTGTGAAGTGGTATCTCATTGTGGTTTTGATTGGTATTTTCCTGATGATGAGCAATGTTGAGCGTTTTTTTATGTCTGTTAGCCATTTGAATGTCTGCTTTGAAAAAATGTCTATTCGTGTCTTCTGCTCATTTCTTCACTGGATTTTTTTTTTTTTTTTTTTGGTGTTGAGTTTAGTAAGTTCTTTTTAGATTTTGAATACTAGCCCTTTATCTGATATATCATTTGCAAATATCTTCTCCCATTCCATCGGTTACCTTTTAATTTTGTTGATTGTTGCCTTTGCTGTGCAGGTTTTTATCTTGATGAGGTCCCAATAAGCATTTTTGCTTTTGTTTTCCTTGCTTCTGGAGATATGTCTAATAAGAAGTTGCTATGGTTTACATCAAAGAGATTGCTGCCTGAGTTCTCTTCTAGAATTTTGATGGTTTCCAGTTTCACATTTAGGTCTTTCATCCATTTTGAATTTACCTATGTGTATGGTGTAAGAAAGTGGTCCAGTTTCATTCTTCTACCTGTCACTGTCCACTTTTCTCAGCACCATTTGTTGAAGAGACTGCCTTTTTTTCCACTGGATATTCTTTCCTGCTTTGTCAAAGATTGATTGACCTTATACTTGTGGGTCCATTTCTGGGCTCTCTATTCTGTTCCATTGACCTGAGTATCTGTTTTTGTGCCACTACCATACTGTCTTGATGATTACAGCTTTGTTGTAATATAGCTTGAAATGTGGAATTATGATGCCTCCTGCTTTGCTTTCCTTTTTCAACATTACTCTGGCCATTTGGGGTCTTTTCTGGTTCCATATAGGTTTTAGAATTATTTCTTCCAGCTCTGTGAAAAATACTGTGTTATTTTGATAGGGATTGCACTGAAGGTATAGATTGCTTTGGATAATGTAGACTTTTTAATATTTGTTCTTCCAACTCATGAGCATGGATGTTTTTCCATTTTTTTTGTGCCTTCTTTGATGTCTTTGATAAGTGTTCTATAATTTTGAGTACAGATCTTTTACTTCTTTGGTTAGGTTTATCCCTAGATATCTTATGGATTTTGGTGCAGATGTAAATGGAATCAATTCCTTGATTTCTCTTTCTGCTGCGTCATAATTGGTGTATAGAAATGCAAGAGATTTCTGTAGTTGATTTTATATCCTGCAACTAGGCTGAATTCATTTATCAGTTATACCAATTTTTTGGTGGAGTCTTTTGGGTTTTCTACATAGAGTATCATGTCTGTGAAGAGTGGAAGTGTGACCTCTTCCTTGCTACTTTGAATGCCTTTTATTTCTTTTTGTTGTCTGATTGCTGAGACTAGAACTTCCAGTACTATGTTGAACACATAGTACTGTCAGGTGATGAGAGTGGACATCCCTGTCGTGTTCCTGACTTTGAGGATGATAGTAGCTGTGGGTCTTTTGTATATGGCCTCTATGATTAAAGTGCTCTAAATTTCTTAAATTGTGCCTACTACTACGGGCATGAGCCTTTGACCAATTAAAAGTATATTCTGTTATCTATATGGTGAAACATTTCCTTACAGATATGATGCCAGCAGATCAATTGCAGAATTCATTGTTTATATTTTAATGGAAATTTTTGAGTATGGTATAGTGGAGATCTCCAAACTCTTTACCCTGGTCCAAATGACCCTATATGATTGATTTGACTCCTGACTGTCTTCGCTCTCGTGTATAATCCAAATTGACCTATCTCCTGACACACAAAATTTATTCCTCCATCAAGACATTTATATGACTTGTTTATTTTGCCTAGAATGTCCAGTCAGGTCTCATCTTAAATGTTAATTCCTCAGAGAGGTCTTATCCAACCACTACCAAAGTTCAAGAAATCACTCAAGTCACATCACTTTGTTTTAATTCTGTTTATGGTACCTACTGCAATCCAGCATTTCCTGTTTACATGTTTATTATCTCTCTTACCAGTGGATTGTAAGCTCCATGACAAAAGAAATCTTGTCTATTTTGTTCACCACTTTATTACCAGAACCTGAAACAACCTAGCCAAGAAATTGTTGTAGGAACAAATGAATAAATTAGGTCAAGAAAATTACATAACACATTATTCAGATTAAAGAAGATTAGGAATAATAAACATTTAGGGATTCTTGCAGCAGTGATTCTCATAGCATGCTGAACTAGCCAACATCATCACCTGAAAATGTTAGAAATGTAAATTCCAAGAATTTATCCAAGACCTATTAAATCAGAAACTCTAGAGGTGGGGCTTTGCAATCTGTTTTAATAAGCTTTCCAGGTAGTGATTCTGGTTCAGAACCACACATTTAGACTTTGTACCAATCAATTGTCAGAATTATCAGTTTTGTTTTGTTTAAAGCCAGACTGCCATATTTAAAATGTATTTTTTTCTGTACATGATTTTGTTAGCAATATATTTTTTAAATTGTCATACATGTAGAAATTTCAAAAATGTACACCTCTAATGAGAGTCAATATAGCTAATTCCGTGAATTGAGAACATAATTTTGTCTGCTTAAATATCATAAGACTTGGTTTCCAAAAGTATTTTTTAAATTACATTATGCTAATTTCTAAGGAAGTTTAGAATTTCCTTGAATCTATTTTGAGATGAACTGTTCCAAAGATTAATTAATTTTTTAGTAAGTTGTAGACAAAGCTTGATCAAAGACGTGCATTGGCATTCTAAGGATTAGCATAGTCCAGTATCTCCTACAGATCTTTAGAAGGAAAATTCAATATGGAACCCTGTATTTGAAGCCCACTACTCTAAAATAAGGTTCACTCAGGGACTTTGAAGTATTTTCAAAATCTCACTTATATTTTATCTGTCTTGAAATATTAATTTACACTGTAATTTTCATATGTACCCTTTAAGTAGTATTTAACTAAATTTAATGGCATGAGTACATATAAAGTAGTTCAAAAAAAGAATGAGTCCAGAATGGCATCGGCATTAATTTTTCAGATACTGATGTTTTTCTTATCAGGCACAGTACTAGTGCCCTAACTTTTTTGATCTAGAATAGAATACTGTGAAAACTAGCATGTTTAATTTTCTGAAACTCTAAACATCTTTGAAGAAGAAGAAATACAGCTTATGGAATGCTGGCCATAAACCAGGTATATACAGATATTTGAGTTAATAGTTCTAATAGCCATAAAATATGCTATTCAGAGAACAAGTAACTTGACCAAAGTTCCATGAGTACTATGCCACAAAGACAGGATTCAAACCTAGGTGTGTCTGATTCCAAAACAGTGCTTTTTCTCTCAGTGCTGCCTTATAATTCCAATGTATAAAAAAAACAGGTGAATCATCTTAAGTCATTATTGGAAGCTAGCACAGTATAAATAATAAATGAATAAATAAAATTATGGCAACTGATTGCTCTCTACTCACTAAATGTAGTTAAAAGGTTGACATTACTCCCAGCATATGCCTAATCACTTGAAAATATTGGATCATGGTTAAGAAATACAGATTCAGCAACTCTTTTTAATATGTGGAAAAAGGTTGTTTGTCATAGAAATGTTCATTTTCAGATTCCTAAAAGAACACAGTGAATATTAAGATAACACCTTAAAATAAATATTTGTAAGTGAAAAAATTTTCCCTTATTCTTAAATTTTATTTAAGAATTCCCTTATTCCCTTAAATTTTAATTTAGAAATTAAAACCACAGTACTTCTTTATGTTATTTCTACATTAGATACTGAAGGAAATATAAAATTAAACGTAATTGCTGGGAAATGATTTATAGTTGACTGCTTGTCATACTATATATTGTTAGTTCTATAATACCTTTAATATATACAATCTGGATTTAAGTAAAAGTGTGTTTGAGTTACCATTAAAATGCTGTAGTAATACAGAGTGTATTTTAAAAAAGATACTTTTATTTGAAGACTCATTTTCAGATGCTTAAAATTTATTCCCCTCTTATAAAAGGTGGGAATGTTTAATTATTAGATTTAACATTTATAGTGTTTTGAGAGTGTGTGGTATAGTATAAATACAAATTGCTTATTATGAGCAATATGTCTCTATGCATAATACTCATATTTAAATTAATTCCTTCACTGGAGCGCCTCGGCTCAGTCAGTTAAGTGTCTGACTTTGGCTCAGGTCAGGATCTCACTGTTTTGTGGGTTTGAGGCCTGTGTCTAGCACTGTGCTGAGAGCTTGGACCTTTGGAGCCTACTTCAGATTCTGTGTAGAATCTTTCTGCCTCTCCACCACTCATACTGTCTCTCTCTCTTTCTCTTTCTCTCTCAAAAATAAACATTAAAACAATTTTTTAATAAATTAATTAATTCCATTACTATGAGTTAGATTCTTTTTGGAGTCTTCTTACTACCTTCAACAGACTTGAAAAAAAAAATGTTATGAATGAGAAGCAGTTTTGTGTTCAGTGTTCAGTGTTCAGTTCAGTGTTTGCAATGTTAAATGTTAATTGGAATCCCTGAGCTATAAAGCCACCTTAAATGGTCTTATGTGTGGGAGAAGGGAAATTGAGGTAGTCCTTTCTTCTTAAAAGAGAATATAGGAAAAAAGTAATTGAAATACTGCTAAGAGTTAAAAGAGCAATATTATCAATATTTAATTACCCCAGGACAAATTGTATAATCAGTTTAACATTTACACTTTTCCATTTTCTTTTTTTCTTTGATATGCTTTTGACTATTTAAAAGCAAATTATAAGAGAGCAGACAAGGAAAAGGAAATTACAGAGAAAGAAAAGGAAATACTACAGACAGACTATAAACATTTAACCTACTAATTTGTTAGGAGTTCTGAAAAAAATTTGAGGGGTAAGTTGTTGAAATAACAAAGCTGCAGAAGTATTGTTCTTATTTTAGAGCAGTAGTTCTCAACTGTGGGTAATTTTGCCCCTCAGGACATATTTGACAGTGTTTGGTGATATTTTTTATTGTCCTTACCTGAGAGAATCAGGATGTTGCAACTGGCATCTGGTGGGTAGAGGTTAGGGAAGTTATTAAACACCATACATGCACAGGACAGTTCCCAACAACAAAGAATTTTCTAGTTTAAAATGTTAATAGTGTTAGGTTAAGAAACTGTGTCTTAGAAAGAGACATATTCCCCTTATTTCAAAATAATAGAAATACAGGGAGATATGTGTAACACCACACAACTACTAAATGAAGTAGCCGAAACTTGAACTTGGATCTCCTGACTTTTTGAGTTAGTTTGCTTCCCTTGCTTCTCATTGTTCTTAGAATCACAGCTTCAGTTAATTTTGGAGAATAATGGATTAAAAAAGCAAGAAAATTATCAAAGTCAATGGTGTGTCTCCATTTCTGTTTCTCTTAACTACAGTGTAATTGGGTTTATATTTAGTTTGTCCAGATGTCCCCTTGCTTATAAAATATCTAAAGTGCCCTTTGTTTTGGAATTGATAGCTTCAATTTTTTCTCCATTAAACATTTAATGTATATTATCCATGTTTATTCAGTTCAAGGCATCTAACAAGGCATACGAAAAGGGTGTAAGAATTTAAAGATGAAATTCTAGCTTTCAGAGAAACTACAGGATGAAAGAAAATGAAACCTTTAAAATGTGAGAGAGATTATTCAAAATTTAAGTTGAACAAAGAAGGTAACTATCCTGCATCTAAAACTGTTTGCTTGAGGGGTGCCTGGATGGCTCAGTCAGTTGAGCGTCCCACTCTTGTAATTGGCTCATGTCATGATCTCGTGGTCATGAGATCAAGCCCTGCATCAGGCTTTGTGCTGACAGTGCAGAATCTCTCCTCTCCTTGGGAGATCCCTCTTTGGGATTCTCTCTCTCCTTCTCTCTCTACCCCTCCCCAGTCATGCACTTGTGTGTTCTCTCTCTCTCTCAAAGTAAATAAACATTTAAAAATTAATAAATAAAATTGTTTGCTGGAAATCTGCTGAATGTCCAAGAGTAGGACATGTTTGGGTACATGACAGTATTTATATATAAAGGAATATTATGTACTCATTATAAATGATTTTTCTGATGAATGTGTGATCACAAAGGTACATCCTATGTTAAGTAAAAAAAAAATAAAACAAGATACAAAATTTATATGGCAGCTTTTAACTAAAAGGAAAGGAAAAATACTGGCAGGTAAAATATCTGGTGTATAATATTACTTATAAATTCAGAGGGTAGTACTACAGCATTCCATTTAATACAGCAGATTATACTGATGCATTTATTCATGTAGCATATTTCTCAATGTCTTCTATGTTTCAAGTACTATGCTAGATTCTAGGGACAAGGTAGTGAGCAAGGTAGGGACAAAACTTTTCCTTAAAATGCTAATAGCCTTATGAGGGAAAGCAGATAAGCAATAACAAATTGTGCTAAGTAGTAAAGGAGTCCAGTAGGTGTATATAGCTGAAGACCTGTATTGTTATTAGTAAGGGTAGGCTGGGCTAAACTTGCTAACAAATTAAATCAGAAATCTCCATAATTCATCATTAAAGGATTTTTTTTTCATTTGAGTGATGTTCAATTACTTGTCCTCCACCATCTCACAAAAACATGTAGCTTTTCACTCTGGAAAGTAGTATGGAGGTTCCTCAAAGAGTTAAAAATAGAACTTCTCTACAATCCAACAATTGCACTACTAAGTATTTACCTCTCCCCCCCCCAAAAAAAATAAATACTAATCAGAAATGATACATACACCCAGATGTTTATAGCAGCATTATCTACAATAGCCAAATTATGGAAATAGCCCAGATGTCCATCGACTGATAAATGAATAAAGAAGATGTGATCTATGTCTACATCTATATCCATATAATGGAGTATTATATACATATAATATATACCATATATATGTGTATATGTGTGTGTGTGTGTGTGTGTATGTGTATAGATACACATACACATATATATGGCATATATATATATATGCCATAACAAAGAATGAAATATTGCCGTTTGCAACAAGGATGGAGTTTCAGAGTATTATGCTAAGCAAAATAAGTCAGAGAAAGATTTCACTGATTTCACTATGATTTCCATATGATTTGCATATGGTTTCACTCTTGTGGAGTTTACAAAACAAAACACACAACCATGGGGGAAAAAAGAGGGAGGCATACATACCAAAAAACACACTCTTAAGTGTAGAGAACAAACTGATGGTTACCAGAGGGGAGGTGGGTGAGGGAATGGGTTAAACAAGTGATGGGGATTAAAGAAAGCACTTGTGATGAGGACTGGGTGTTGTATGGAAGTGTTGAGTCACTCAATTGTACACATGAAACTAATATTAAAAAAAAAAAAAAAAAGAAACGTGGCTTTATCAGTTGTCATGACAGTGAAAGGGAGAGCTGGAAAATCCCATTGGACATTTTTAAAGACCAGTCTTGTAAGTGATTTATATGTTTTTCCTGCACATCTTACTGTCCAGCAACCAGCCTCATTGTTACAACTAACTGAAAATGCTAGAAAATGCAGAACAGCTACATTTGGCTATTTGTTGAGCACTAGCACTGCCACTGGTCTTTACCACAGATTAGACAAGTCAGGAAAAGTTTTTCTAGACGCTGTGGTATTTAAATTGAGACCTGGAAAATAAGAAGTAGTTAGCTAGACCTGGAAAGAGAGAGATTATTTCAAGTAGAAATAATATTGTGCTAATAATACCTAGAGGAGAGAGAAGGATGGTTCTTCTAAGTACTGGAAATTAAGTGTTTGAACATTGAATGTGGGGGGAGGGGATAAACAGGGGCACAGTCATGAAGGACTTTATAAGGTGTGTTAAGGTATTTTATTCTGAAGGCAATGAAAAGCCACTGGATGGTTTAAAACATGACATAGTTTCAGTAATCTGAGTATAGTAATGTGTAATAAACTTTGCATTTTAGAAAGATCATTCTGGTTGCAGTGAAGAGTGTGGATTGGAGGAGAGCAAAATTGCAGATGGGAGGCCAATTAAGAAGCTCTAGCATCAGTCCAGTTAAGCAGTGATGGTGACCTTTGTAAGGAATGAGAAGAAAGAAATAGATTGGGGAGATATTTGAAAGGTATAACAGTTGAAGTTTAGTAGTTTGTTCTATGGGCAGTAATGAGGAATGGGTTACATGGGGAATGGGGAGGGACTGGTTCAGTTTAGAACATGTTGAGCTAGAGACATGCAAAACATCGAAGTGTTTGTGTCCAAACAAAAGAGCTGAATACTTAGGTCTGGTGATCAGAGGAGAGATCTGAGCTGAAGATACAGATTTGGGGTTTATCAGTATATAGATCATAACTGAAGCCACCAGATGAGGTAAATTTGTATAAGGCAAATGCACACTGTAAGAAGGGAAGAGGACCTGTGGCAGAGCCCTGCAGACAAGATTTAAGACAGAGATTCTTACTTTCACAGTGCATCTGAATCACCTGATGATTTTCTGAAAAATGGTACCTGGTGTCCACACTCCAGGGATGGTGATTCATGTGGTCTCAGTGTGTCCTAAGATATCCTATATTTTCAAAAGCTTCCCCGGTGATTTTGATGTACAGCCAAAATTGAAAACCACGGATATAGGGTTAGCCAGAGAATGAAGAAAACACTAACATGCAATAATCACTGACATAGGCTGAAAACTATCTGTTGTCTCCAAGGCCAAAGAAAGAAAAATTTTAAAGAATAAGCTGAATCAGAATTGCTGAAGTGTAATGAAAAATAATGATCAAAAAGTGGGTTTGCCAATATAAATATGAAATGATGGCTTGAATTAATGGTCATGGAAGCCTCATTGCTGTAATTTGCTAAATGAGAGGTAAGAAAAGGAGTCTTGATGTCTCTCATGGAGTTTGATTATGAAAGGGAGGAGAAAAAAAAGCATAGTAGCTGGAGAGAAGTTGAGGTTGGAGAAGGGTTCTTTTTATAATGGGAGAAACCTGAGCAAGTTTAACTGCTAAGGGCTGTAGAGGTATGAACAAATTAGTATCAGAAAGGAGAAACAGGTAAGGGGAGTAGTGAGACTAGAAGGGCACAGCACAGAAAGAGAAACACCTTTCTATTGTAAGAGGAGGGGAGAAGGAAATGTTGGAAATCCATCTGTCAGTGTTTAGCACTGATGGTACAAAATTGAGGGAGTTGAAGTCTCATCTCATCTAAAGGCAATTATTTTTTTTCCGTTAACCAGCACTTTATATCAGCTGCTAGGCACGGGGTAAGAGTTTTTAGAGAAGTGATGAATATTTGAGATAATCACGGTGGAAGAATAGAGAGCTAAATAGAGAAAGCTAATAGGATTACCTGGCATCTTTGGGGCCCAGATGATGCTGATCAAGAATTTATGGTGGCCACTGTCTGTATAGTTTTATATTTTGCCATTATTCTCCTTGAAGCACTCAGGACCTAGGTACAATGGAAGGACAGAGGCAGGGGAATTGAAAATATTGACAGGTTGAAGTGATGTACAATGTGATAAAAGCAGAGTAGGAAAGGCAGTGAAGAAAAAGGATAAAAGGTAGATATGGAAAAAGTAGCGTCTGAAGTGGTCTCCAATTTTTTTAAATGCATACCACCAACGTATATGTGTAATTATAAATTATATGTATTTACCTCTATGCTAATATGCTTTATATAAGCTTATATCATCTTGCATATCCTACTTTGGATATTACTTGCCTGGAGGATCTATATATTGGATTGTAATTAGAAGAGAATGCTAGACAGCTAGGAGGCCATGGTTGGAGCAGAATGTCTGAATGTATTATTTTGAGGGTATAGCAGTATGACATTTAGGAATGTCTATGGAAATGGTTGACTGAATCAGCAACAAAAATCGAGAAATGGAAGATAAGTATGGGATCATTCATGTAGCATACTGAAGTTACTTTGGTAGACTGCAATATTTGGATAGGAGGGAAAACCTTTGAACCAGGTAACAGAGAATAAAATACGAAAGGGGTTTTTGAAGAGGATGTTACCCAGTAGATGACAGCAAGAAAGACAGGTAAATATAGGAACCTGCAAAAAGGCATGAGTTTGTACTTCCTGAGAGACTTTTTGTATAGAATACCTGGAGTAGACAATAAATACTGACAGACCTTCCTAACTCAAAAGTAATTCTTCATATCCATTGTAGGTGATTCATTCAAGTAAACAAGTCTCTTATTTCCTGTTGTTAACTCCAGGAGGGCTAAAGTGATTTGCACTCTAGAGTTAATTGTTATAATGAAATCAATATTTAGTTTGAATCAGCATTAAGGAGTGAAAGTAAAAACTTAAAAGAAATGGAGAGAGTAATTTTGGAATTGTTAGTCAAATGTCCTTATTTTCTCTCCAAACACTTGGAATCTCTCTCACACTTATTTTGATTCATGAATGTGTTTATGTGATAGTTTTTATAATGATGTTATTTCATGTAGACTGAGGTTTATATTAATGGAGAAAAAAAATGTATGAAATCAGTATTGTCTTGAAACCTACCAGGTGTTTGATCCTAAGTAAAGAGCACTTATGATGGCAAATCTGGATAAATTAGGAGACTGGAATCTGGAGGTTATCATGAAAGTCTACAGACTAGGGTAACATGAGGAAGTGAGACAAAGTGTCAGGAGAGACAGGAACAGAGGGAGAACTGTGTCTGATTTGCCAAATTTTCTGGAACCAGAATGGAGATTGTTTTACCTCTTGATATTCATTAAACATGATGCCTTTGGTATATTTTGGGTGCTCTGAATTAGAAAGACTTATTTGGAAAGTTGCTAACTTCAGTGTGTTCATTTCTGTTCACCTACTGCAATTTCTCAATATCCTCTTCTTCTGATTTTCCAAGGTTTACTCTTTCAGTCCGTGTGCTTTACCAGGGTAGAGGTAGAAAGGAGCATTAATTCATTCATCAAACTGATATTTATTGATCATGCAGCTCTATTTCTTGCTTGTATGCATTAGTAAGTAAGAATATGTTTGCCCTCAGGAGTATACAGGCTGGTGGGGTGGACAGATAATTAAAAAACTGAAATATAATAGGGTAAAATCATTATAATCTTGCAGAAGGCACCCAAACCTATTCCGTAGCAGTAAGATGAGTCTTCTGGGAGAATGTGACATTTCATGAGAGACATAAGACCTTTAAGGAGAGGAGGAATTTGCCAAGTGAAGATCAGAGTGTTGGGTCACTGGGGAGGATAAATGTTCAGACTCAGGGAATAGTTAGAGTAGAACGTTCTTAAGACAAGAGAAAGCAAACAGCTGTATACTGACTAGGAAAATTAGATGAGAGTTTAACCTCCCCTTGTCTTCCCTATCTCTATCATCAGAGGTATGTTGATTTTCCTGTGAGTATAAACCTCTACATATAGCCCTCAAATGTCAAGGTCTCAAACTTGTGTGTATAGAAGAATCTGTTCCAGTTATCTAATGCTGCATAACAAATTACTCAAACATACAGAATAAACATTTGTTACACTCAGAGTCTGGGCATAGTACAGATGGCTTGTCTCAGTTCCATGATGTTTGGAATCTCAACTTTGGGTCTGGAAGACTGGGAGAACCAAAATCATCTGTGTCATTGTCCATTCACCTAACCATTGATTCTGACTATTGACTAGGGAATTTAATTCTTCTCAAAAAGGGCCTCTCCATATGCTCTGTCAAGGACTAGTTTGAGCTTTCTCACAGCATGGTGACCAAGACCCAGAACAAGCATCTCAAGAAAGAACTAAGTAGAAGCTTTGTCCTTTTGATAACCTAGTCTCAGAAATTACATAACATCATCTTTATCATAATATATCTATTGGAGTGGTCAGTCTAAGCCCTTGCCCATGTTCAAGGGAAGGGACATAGAACCTACCTCCCAGTGGGAAGAGTGTTAGTCACATTGTAAGAAGAGATATGGGAAAGAATTGATTGATTGGTTAACATCTTTGGAAAATACACTCTTTTTAAAAAAATTTTTTTAACATTTATTAATATTTTGAGAGACAGAACATGAGTGGGGAAGGGCAGAGAGAGAGGGAGACAGAATCTGAAGCAGGCTCCAGGCTCTGAACTGACAGCACAGAGCCAGATGCGGGGCTTGAACTCACAGACTGTGAGATCATGACCTGAGTTGAAGTTGGACGCTTAACTGACTGAGCCACCCAGGCGCCCCTGGAAAATATACTCTTGCACACTCCTCACTTAAGAATATTCACAAATAAGAATGAATCTATGTTCCACTGTACTAGTAAGAGTCACTAATTGCCCTTTATAGCTTACATGTTAGCAATCATAATGTCTTTGACATTATTTTTGAGGTATAAGTGTTAGTAGCCCCCACCCTGTCCACTTTGTATAAAAGCAGAATGAAACCTTGAAGTAGTAGTAAGAAAAATTATGTTTGCATTGGAAATTAAAGATTTTTAATGATGTATGCAGTAGAACTATAACTACTGCTGTTGTTGTCACTTTACACATATAAACAAATATAATTAAGTGAACATCCTCTCAGAACCTAAAATGATTTTAAGTATAAAGGAACTTCAGTATGACTTTATCATCTTTATAAGGCTGCTAACTAGGTAAGACGGTTTCAGGTTTGTTATTTGAATCTCGTTTCATTGCACTATGCTGTCTACTAGCCTCAGTATAATAAAAAAGAATACTAAACTTCAAAAAAAAGTATTCTTTCTGTAAAAGTAGATGTTAAAGCTAAAAGTACAAGTCATTACATTTCTGTTTGTTTTTCTTTGGTTGGTCCTGATTTTCTCATGCACATAATTATATATGTTTGTGCAAGATGTGCGTGTGCATGCACGTGTGCACACTTGCATGTATATATATACACAAATGTGTTGAACAATATATACATTCATAATAGCTATAAATCCCCAAATAAGCCCTTTCTTGTTTCACTTATCTTATCCATCCACTGCATCCTCTGATTTAAAATGATCCAGGGAGGTCTTAATTAAGTTAGAAACAAAGGTTTAAAATATCATGTATCTATTCTTGATGTCAAGTTTGCTATTCTAATCTATCCCATCCTCCCTTCTCCTGCCTCAAAAATATGGTAGGAATAAGTTTGAGCTTGGCATGAAGTTAAGCAGGATATAGTTTTCACTTACTTAGCCAAATTTTAGACCATCTCTGACCAAAAAAAACACCTTCTGACCAGTCTATTTTAATAAAAAGTAGAGTTGAAAAGTTGTGGTATCCACTATTTTTGCCAGGTTCTGTGCATTTTTTAACTTATTTAATCCTCAAAACAACTCAAAATACTATGTGTTATTTTCTCTATTTCACAGTAAAGAAAGCAAAAGGCTGGAAGAAATGAAATAGCTTGTCTGTTACACTGCTGTGAAAAAGTGGTGACAGTAAGATTCTAGGCTAGGTCTAAGTCCAGATACTGTGTTCATTCAGTTTTGTAATTTTTCTACAATATTTCTCAGGTAAATATTACTTTGATTTTGGTTTAATATTTATGTGAATGATCAGAATTTTATTCCTTGTTTTATTCAGCTACATATGTATATAAATCTGGATTGTTTATATAGGGCTTTTTGTAGGAACAGAAGACTTACAAGAACATTGGCCCTACTAGGAGCTCAGTCTATTCATTGGCTAATCAAAAATTTTAAGGTCTTTTTTATCACCAAAAATTTATACAAAAGAAACTATAAATAGCATAATTTATTATGTTATACAAGACCAGAACATTCCAGCTCACTAAGAAAAAGATAGATGGAAAAATTTAATCAGAACATAAAAAGTTTTCTGTGAGAAAATATAACATTCTGTGAGAAATCAAACTGTTGCCTTACAATAAATTCCTCACATATCCATGTAGGCAGCATCAAGAAAATAAAAAGTACATTATCCACTTTTATTATGTTTTTCTTTATTGTACCAAAGCCAAACACGACTCCAGCTGTGTTGCTACTTACTGCTTTCTTTCTATTATTTTTGCTTTCCATCAGTGACTTTTTTCCTCTTCAGAGTAACATATATCCCTAACGGTGGGGTTGCATTTCTTACAGAGATCAAAATTAATGTAATTGAAAACACTGCAACCTTGAAAATACTTTAGTATTTAATGTAGTGGCTCATGGGTAAATATTACTGGAGTCATAAAAAAGTTAAGGTAGAAATAGTGGTATAAGAAAACTCCCTAAAGCCAGTCACTGCTGGAGGAAGAGCCAGGACAGTAGCTATAGTTAAGGAATCTTTTTAGGAAGCCATATAACCTATTGATGTTTTCACATGCTACGTGGTAAGGTGGCAAGTTAGTACATGAATTAGTTTGGAAAGTCAGCTTAATTCAGTAAAGTGCCCTTTCTTTGTTTCTGGACCAGATATGACCAATTTTCCCATCCCAACATAGATTCCCTGGTTTCTTTCTTATAATTTCTAGCTATGCCAGTGCATAGAAAAATGAAGCAAGATGAGCATTATTTTTTTTAAATTTTATTGTATTTTAGTCAAACATAGATCTCTGAAGTTTGATTTCAAAATGAGTTTAAGGTATCTTTTTCAGTGTTAGAATGATTTATTATATAACTCATATCATTAAAACTCATATTTAACATTATTCAGTAGTGAATTTAAAACTCTGTTCTTTGTGAAATAATTTTTATAGCAGTCACCATGCTTGACCAGTGTAGTATAACATATATGTACATAGGAGCAATGACAGCAGTGGCCTGAGTTTCCTTCTTCTGGAATGCCATCCAACTCCTCCCTTTCCCCTGAATAACTCTAATTTCTTCTTTAATATACAACTTAGGAGTCATCCCTTCAGGAAACATTCTCTGATCTTTTCATTTTACATTAAGTGTACCTCTCCTGTGAACATCTGTAGCACTCTGTACATACTCAAGTACTTTACCTCTTCCTCTCTCACTGGACTGTAAAATTATTCTAAACTTCACTGTTTTTCATCTTTTTATCTTCAGCAACTAATCTTGTGCCTGATACTTGGTAAGCACTAACATCTTTGTTAAATGAATGCATACATGAAACAAATGAATATGAATAGGTTTACAGGTATTTTATGAAGCACACATTCATAAAAGACGGTGTTTCAGGAAGAAACAAGCATTAACTCATTACCAATGAAACATTGAACTAGTGTCTTCGTTATGTTTCTTCTTCATCCTGCAATATTGTTTTTGGGTTTTGGATCTTGAGCTTATTGCACTAAAAAAAATAGTTTTTATTTATAACTATGCTAGTAAGGTTTAAACACACAATAGTGACTTTTTGAAAACATGAATTTAAAGTTTTTTCAGCATTCTTAATTTGTAGTTGTATTATTTTGTGGCCAGTTTTCCTCCCAAAGAAAATGCCCTTAGTTATTTAATGAACGCCGTCGCAAAATAAGATTTTCCTTATGGTGAAAACTTGACTTTTTGGTGGATTCTTTGGAATGTATCTATTTTTAAAGTTATAGGTTTCCTGACTAAAATCCAAAATTGGATAAATAATACTCTTTTATATAACCTTTGAGTGTTTGCAGATTGTCTTCATGTAATTTTTTATATAATCCTCAAATTAAATGCTTGTGAGATAGCATAGTAATTATGAGATAATATAATGGTATATTATAATATCCCATTTTATAATTAAATAAACTAAGATTCAGAAATTAAATAACACCTTAGTTGTACAGCTGGGTCTGGAATTTAACTTTTGGGAACATTTTTACTATTGATCCAATTTCTTTAATAGTATTGTTCAGATTTTTCTATTTGAATTTGAATCAGTGGCAGTAAGATATATATTTCCTAGAAATTTCTTAGATGTCCATTTCATCTGTGTTTTCAAAGGTATTGGCACAAAGTTGTTTTAATATCCTCTTATGATTTTACTGCCTGCAGCATCTATAGTTAATGTAGTTTGTCATTAGCTATTTCTACATGCTTTCCTCCTTTTCTTCCTCTCCTTCTCTCGAGAGCTTCCCTTTTTCTTCCTTTCTTACTACTTTTTGCTAAACCTCTCCAGACATTTTCAGTTTTATTAGACTTTTCAGTCAACTTTTAGTTTTGCTGTCATGTCTATTTTAATTTTTTTCTATTTCACTAATTTCTCTTAATTATTTCTTGTCCTCTACTTTTTTTTAATTTACAATTTTTTGTTGAGACATAATTGACTCTTTTTTTATTATTATTTATTTTGAGAGAGACAGAGAAAGAGAGAGAGAACACAAGTAGGGAGGAACAGAGAGAGAGGGAGAAAGAGAGAACTCCAAGCAGGCTCCACACTGTCAGCACAGAGCCCAATGCAGGGCTGAAACTCATGAACCGTGAGATCATGACCTGAGCCAAACTCAAGAGTTGATCACCTAACTAACTGAGCTACCCAGACGCCCTGCCTTTTCTGCTTTTTTTAAGTTTATTTTGTTTTTCTTATCAAACCCATTTTATTGGATTCTGACACGAATTTTCATCCTTTTCCATGGTAGGGCATGTAAGGTTATAAAATTTTCTTCAATTATTGCTTTTGATATATACCACAAATTTTCATATTAGATTTTGTCATTTAGTTCTGAATATTTAATGCCAATTTCCATTTTGAGTTATTTAGAATTATGCTTTTTATTTTCAAACCAAGTAAGTTACTTCTAGTCATCTTCTTTTTATTAAATTCTATCTTAATCTTATTTTGTTTGAGAATGTGGTTTGTATAATGTCAATTATTTAAAAGTTGCTGAACCTTGCTTTTGTGGTCTAGATTGTGGTCAGATTTTTAAAATGTACTATTTTGGAAATGTGCTTGAAAATAATGTGTATTCTATAATTAGTGTTGCCATTTTATATATATGTCCATTAGGTAAAGGTAATAGGTCAAATCTATGTGCTTATGACATTGCCATTTTGACTTTTCAATTACTAAGCTATATTAAAAATCTTCCATTTTGCAGTGTTTGTTTAGTTCTCCATGTCAAGTTTGCTTTATGTATTTTGAGGTTATGTTATTAGTTGCATATAAGTTGGATATTGTTATCTTCCCAGGAGAATTTAAAAATGGTCCTTTTTATTTCTAATAATGTCTTTTGCCTGAGAATACATTTTCACTTATATTAATATAACTTTTGGCATTATTTTCTGTTAATATAGTTGTCCACTTTGTACTTTTATTTATGTTATGTATATATCTTTTAAAAAAGAAAACAATATAGCTAAAAAATTTTAATGCAAAATGACAATTTTTATCTCTTCACTGGAACATACAGTCCTTTTACATTTATTGTAATTACTAATATATTTGGGTTCACTTTTATTTTATTCTGGGTTTTTATTTTCCCACCATTTCTTTGTTTCTTTTTCTTCCCTTTATTGCCTTCTTTTTGTATACTTCATTATTTTGTTCTCATTCATTTTGTTGTTGTTGTCGTCGTCATCGTCGTCGTTGTTGTTCTGCTAATTTGGAAGTTATATTATCTATTTTTACTTGATTACCCCAGGTGTCATTTAAAATTACCTTTACTCTCTGCTCATACAAAATGAAACTTAGAAGAGAACATTGTAACTCTGCTTACTGTTTCCCAGTTTATATGTATTTATTTTATGTATTTAATTGTATCATTTTTTAATTGTGTAAGAAATTAACTTATTTTGTAATGTTAATATTGCTCATATTTACCACTTTTTTCCTCTCATCATTCATCTGGCATTTCAGATCTTCCATCAGGTATTACTTTTCTTTTGCTTGAAAGTATATTCAGTGAGGATATAAGAGTGATAAAGTCTCTCAGTCTTTATCTATAAATGACCTTATTTCATTCACACTGTTAAAAGAATATTTTTGAGTATAGAATTCTAGGTTATTGGTGAATTTCTTTTAGCTTATGAAAGGTATTATTTCACTGTCTTCTGGTGTTTATTTTTTTCAAAAATTTAACTATTCGTCTGTCAATCCTTTGAATGTAATTTATTTTTTCTATGTTTTCTTTTGGGATCTTTTTTTCCCTTGTATTTTCTACACTTTTTGCTCTTCCAGTATAGCCTCCACCTCCTTATGTTTTTGATAGAACTTCAATTCAAATACATGTTAGATCTTTTCACAATATTTTCCATGCCTCTTTACCTCTGAGGACTACATTTGACATAGTATTCATTTGTCTATTCCAGTTTTCTAATTCTCATTTCAGCTATTTTAAAATTATTGCCTAACTTACTGATTGATTTTTCCTTTGTTTTAATTAACATGTTTTACATTTTTAAAAATTAAGATTTTTCTTTTTTCAGAATTTGTGTTCTTATATTGTTAATTTTTTTGTTTATTGGAGCATCTTAAGCATATGTATATTGTGTGTGTAGTAATTCTGATACCTGGAAAATTTTGGGGAGTGATTCTAATACATATTTTTGTTTGTTTATTTTACAATAGAGTGCTTTGTTTTCTATGTATTTAAGTGATTTTTTTAATCTTTTTTTTCTGCTTAATTTTATTTACTTATTTTTTAATTTATATCCAAATTAGTTAGCATATAATGCAACAATGATTTCAGGAGTAGATTCCTTAGTGCCCCTTACCCATTTAGCCCATCCTCCCTCCCACAACCCCTCCCGTAACCCTCAGTTTGTTCTCCATATTTATGAGTCTCTTCTATTTTGTCTCCCTCCCTGTTTTTATATTATTTTTGTTTCCCTTCCCTTATGTTCATCTGTTTTGTCTCTTAAATTCCTCATATAAGTGAAGTCATATGATATTTGTCTTTCTCTGACTAATTTGACTTAGCATAATACCCTTCAGTTCCATCCTTGTAGTTGCAGATGGCAAGATTTCATTCTTTTTGATTGCCGAGTAATACTCCATTGTGTGTGTGTGTGTGTGTGTGTGTGTGTGTGTATATCACATCTTCTTTATTCATTCATCCATCGATGGACATTTGAGCTCTTTCCATACTTTGGCTATTGTTGATAGTGCTGCTATAAACATGGGGGTGCATGTGTCCCTTCGAAACAGCACACCTGTATCCCTTGGATAAATGCCTAGTAGTGCAATTGCTGGGTCGTAGGGTAGTTCTGTTTTTAGTTTTTTGAGGAACCTCCATACTGTTTTCCAGAGTGACTGCACCAGCTTGCACTCCCACCAACAATGCAAAAAAAAAATCCTCTTTCTCCACATACTACCAACATCTGTTGTTGCCTGAGTTGTTAGTGTTAGCCATTCTGACAAGTGTAAGGTGGTATCTCATTGTGGTTTTGATTTGTATTTCCCTGATGATGAGTGAAGTTGAGAATTTTTTCAGGTGTTGGTTGGCCATCTGGATATCTTCTTTGGAGAAGTGTCTATTCATGTCTTTTGCCCATTTCCTCACTGAATTATTTGTTTTTTGGGTGTTGAGTTTGATAAGTTCTTTATAGATTTTGGATACTAACCCTTTATCTAGTATGTCATTTGCAAATATCTTCTCCCATTCTGTTGGTTGCCTTTTAGTTTCGCTGATTGTTTCCTTTGCTGTGCAGAAGCTTTTTATTTTGATGAGGTCCCAATAGTTCATTTTTGCTTTTGTTTCCCTTGCCTCTGGAGATGTGTTGAGTAAGAAGATGCTGTGGCCAAGATCAAAAAGGTTTTTGCCTGCTTTCTCCTCGAGGATTTTGATGGCTTCCTGTCTTACATTTAGGTCTTTTGTCCATTTTGAGTTTATTTTTGTGTATGGTGTAAGAAAGTGGTCCAGGTTCATTCTTCTGCATGTCGCTGTCCAGTTTTCCCAGCACCACTTGCTGAAGAGACTGTCTTTATTCCATTGGATATTCTTTCCTGCTTTGTCAAAGATTAGTTGGCCATACGTTTGTGGGTCCATTTCTGGGTTCTCTGTTCTGTTCCATTGATCTGAGTGTCTGTTCCTGTGCCAGTACCATACTGTCTTGATGATTACACCTTTGCAGTATAGCTTGAAGTCTGGGATTGTGATGCCTCCTGCTTTGGTTTTCTTTTTCAAGATTGCTTTGGCTATTCAGGGTCTTTTCTGGTTCCATACAAATTTTAGGATCATTTGTTCTAGCTCTGTGAAGAATGCTGGTGTTATTTTGATAGGGATTGCATTGAATATGTAGATTGCTTTGGGTAGTATTGACATTTTAACAATATTTGTTCTTCCTTTCCAGGTGCATGGAATCTTTTTCCATTTTCTTGTGTCTTCTTCCATTTCTTTCATAAGCTTTCTGTAGTTTTCAGTGTATAGATTTTTCACCTTCTTGGTTAGATTTATTCCTAGGTATTTTATGGTTTTTGGTGCAATTGTAAATGGGCTCGATTCCTTGATTTCTCTTTCTGTTGCTTCATTGTTGGTGTATATGAACACAACCGATTTCTGTGCATTTATTTTATATCCTGCAACTTTGCTGAATTCATGAATCAGTTCTAGCAGTTTTTTGGTGGAATCTTTAGGGATTTCCGTATAGAGTATCATGTCATCATGCGAAGAGTGAGAGTTTGACCTCCTCCTGACCGATTTGGATGCCTTTTATTTCTTTGTGTTGTCTTATTGCAGAGGCTAAGACTTCCCATCTATGTTGAATAACAGTGGCGAGAGCGGACATCCCTGTCTTGTTCCTCTGTGCATTTATTTTATATCCTGCAACTTTGCTGAATTCATGAATCAGTTCTAGCAATTTTTTGGTGGAATCTTTAGGGATTTCCGTATAGAGTATCATGTCATCATGCAAAGAGTGAGAGTTTGACCTCCTCCTGGCCAATTTGGATGCCTTTTATTTCTTTGTGTTGTCTTATTGCAGACTTCCAATACTATGTTGAATAACAGTGGAGAGAGTGGACATCCCTGTCTTGTTCCTGACATTAGGGGGATTTTTTTTTAATCTTGAACTATCTGTGATGAAGATGGATTTTTCAAGGTTTACCTTTGTTTCCTTCCATTAGATGCCTGAGAACACTATTAGTATGATACCATTGATCTAGGACCACTTTAAATTCTTGGTTTGAGTTTTTATGAAGCAAATGAGTAGTAAGTCTTCGGACTGCAGACTTCAGTGAGGGTTAGCTTCTGGTTGCAAATTCTCAGAGATGACTTATTTTTGCCATCCAGCCAGTGCCAAAGATCTGTATGTACAATTTTCCTTGCAGTTTCTCTGGGTGGGATTTGCCGGGGGGGGGGGGGGGGGGCGCGTAGAGGGGTTGGTATGGCATAGTGCTTAAGAGTATTGTCCTTAGACCCAGACTGTCTGAATATGCGTTTTAGCTGTACTACTAATTGTGAACAAATTACTTAACCTTTCTGTGCTTCACTGTCTTGACCTTTAATATAAAGATTATAATGGTGCCTTTCAGTGATTTTGGTGAGGATTACATGAGTTAATATCTTTGAAACACTTAGAATACAGTAAGTTCTATCCATGTTTCCTATTATTATCATGATCATCATTATCCTGTCTAGTTTAATCTTACACTGAGTAGTACTTTATGGTCCCAGCACTATGGAGGGTCTACTATTGGATACCCTACCTTTTGAGGCCACAAAATTAATACTCAGGTCCAACTGCTTCAGCAAATATTCTTAAGGTAAAAGACAATTTTAGTACTTGACTTATCAGTCTTCACTTAATCTTATCAGAATTCCATACATTTTTGTTAGCTTATGGGATTATTTGAGATTTTTTTTCCTATATTTCTTATTTTATTTCATTGTTTTTAAGTGGTACTCATGGTACAGGGTATAGAAGTCCATTATACAGCTTGTAAATAGCTAAGCCAAGACAAAAATCCCAAATCGACATTGAGCACATGCTTCAAGAAGTAACTGAACAAAGAACAAACAGACACAAATATTTCACGTATTCATAATCATTAGTCATTCAAGAAATACAGATGGAAGTAACTGTACAATACTACATTTCTTATCAAGTTAGAAAAGGAAAGAAGGGAGGGAGGAAGGAAAACAGAATTGGAAACCCCAAGTTAACATACATTCAAGAATCTAGATACTGTCATATCTCTTACTGGCAAGAAGTTAATTGCTGCAACTCCTATGCAGAGCAATTTGGCAGTGTATATCCAAGCTGGTAAAATATTTATATTTGTGACATATAAATTTCACCTATAAGAATTTATAAAAAGAATTAAAGTTATGTTCAGAGATTTATCCACAAGGGTGGTCATTTCATCACTTTATAGAAAATTAAAATAATGGAAACAAGTAATTGCCTCACGAGAGAATGGGTTGAATGTGAAACATCCATATAATAAAATGCTAAATAGCTATTTTTAAAAATGTCTTTGAAGTATATTTATGCTATCAAAAGAAGTTCATGATACTTTATTGAAGGGAAACAGATATGATTGTAAGCTAAAATAAACAAACAATCTAATTTTTTTAAAACAATGGAGTATATATATCCATTATCGGTCTCAAAAGTTTAAAAGTAACAGCTCTTGCAAATGAGGTTTTGCATGATTTTTAACACATTTTCTTTTTACTTATTTGTATTTTCTACAGTGTTCTGAACATTATTAAAAATAGATAATATGCCACGTAATAAATTCTTAAATAAGAATAATTTATAATGCCAATACTCTAATACAACTATTTTTGCATATTGACTTTTCAACTCTATAATGCTTAGCACATACATTTTTCTGTAGTTAAACTATCCTATACATATAGTTTGTGATCTCCCTTTTTCTTTGGGATTTTCTAATAATTTTTCTGAGTTTCTAAATGGCTTTGCAAATATCAATTTGATGACCACATTCTATTGTATTGTTTAGTTACTAAAATTTGATATATTTTGTCCAATTGTTTAAATACTTACTGTTTTAGCATTTATTTCTTATGGCTAGGACATAAACTAAATAATAAAAATGATAATTCTGGAGATAATAATAATAGTCATAATTTGTTAAGTACCTCTTTGTGATTTTGTAAAAATTATTTAATTCTTAGGACAACTCTATGAATTCGGCATTATTATTTTTTATAAGAACGAAACGGGTTTAAAGAAGCTAAGTAATTAGCTTCTTAGTAATCACTAACTACAAAGCTAGTAAGAGATTGAGCAAGAATGCAATTCAGGTTTATTTGATTGTTTTTCTGGTTTGAGCTTTTTCTGTTAATGTTTCTAAAACTATTCTATAATTGTTAACAGGAAATATTAACAGGAACGAACATTAGTTTGCACTAGTTCCTTAATATCATGTCTATTTCAGAATTTTAAAGATCATTATCTTTTAGTTTCCAGTGTGGTTGTTAAAAAGACCAATAACTTTCAGATTCTCATCTTCTACATAGGAGATCCCCATTGACAATCTCTGGAAGCTTTGGAATCTTCTCTTTTTCCACAGTGTTTTATAGTTTCTTAATGATTCACCTTTTTGTTTGTTGTATTTTCATCCTTTGACCTAGGTATCCCATTTGGAAATATCTCATGCATTATTTCTTTGATAGTTTCTTGTCTTCTAATTTTGCTGTTGTTGGTGATGTTGGTTTTTCATCCGTCTAGAACTCCTATTATTTGGATATTGGACCTCTTAGATTCTAATTGTCTTATCTTTTGTTTCCTGTTGTTCATTTCTCTATTATTTTGTTCTACCTTGTAGAAGCAGTCTTCACTTTTATCTTTGAACCTTTTTATACATTTATGCTTTTTTTCCTGCTCTTTGTTCTCTGAAAGTTTCTTTCCTATAAGCTTCTGATTCTTATTTCCTGAGTATAATATAGTTTTCTTATTTGTGTGAGGTTTTTAAATATATTTTTTTGATGTTTCTTCTGTTTCCTGAATTGTATCAGTTTTTCCAAGTTTACTGTTTTTCTTTCAGTTGTTTGAATCCTGTTCACAATAGGCAGAGCTGTTGACTGAAAAGTTTCCCTAAGAGTTGAGTGAGCAATGAAGTGATCTCTTTGTTGGGAGATCACCAAATAAAACTCCAGTCACCTATTTGAGTAGTCACTTGGCTCCAGATTAGGGAAGGAGATTAGTTCTCTACTAAAAAATTGTGAACACGGGCGCCTGGGTGGCTCAGTTGGTTAAGTGTCTGACTTCTGCTCAGGTCATGATCTCACTTTTTGTGAGTTCGAGCCCTACATCTGGCGTCATGCTGACAATGCAGAACCTGCTTGGGATTCTCTCTCTCTCCCTCTCTCTCTGCCCCTTCCACACACATGGCCAAGTGTGCACACCTTCTCTCTCTCAAAATAAATAAACTGTAAAAAAAAATTGTGAACTGATCCTTACACTTAAAGCCCTTCTCTATTAATCCCTTATATCCAGAAGGACAATTTAAGCTTTTGTGAGGTTCTGCAATAGAATTGCATTCTCTTTCCTCCTTTTCCCTTCCTCCCCCTCTCCCTCTCTCTTTTCCTTCACTTCTATACCTTTTTTCACCCCTTGGGTTATCTTTAATCCATCCAACTTCCAGTTTCCAAAATTATGTTGATATATTTTACCTGTTTTTGTTTTTTGTATAGTATTGTAATTTTTTAAAAATATATTTACTCTTATTTAAATGGTGACCTCAAGAAGGAGTGGAGATAACACATGTGTAATCCACTATGTTTAACTAAAAAACTCATTTTTATAATATTATGGCCACCCATTCAAGAATATGACATTTTCTCCATTTATTTAGGTCATAGTTTAAATTTCCTAATTAAATGTAATGGTTTTCTTCATAAAGATTAAATGTACCTCTCACTGTTACACTCTAAATAATGCAGTTTTTCCTTGGAATGAAATCTCTTCTCCCTTTGTATTTCCTAGTTAGTTATTTTTTGGTGATATTACTTTAATATATTTAACTTATATCTGGAAAATGTATTAAACTCCTTAGTTCTCCTAACTTCTGTACTGATTCTTTCATAACATCCAATCATTTTATCAAAATAATATTTTGCCTCTTCCTATGTTATATTAATTCATTGTGCTTCTTTTTCTTTTTTTGCATTTGTAAAAATACTCAAAACTAATATTAATAATAATTCATATCCTTAAAGGAATTTTCCAGTTTTCTAATTTGGAGGGAATACTTCTAGTAGGGTTCTACTATTGGATGTAATATTGACTTCTGTTTTGAAATAAGTCAATATTTCTACAGTGTTTTTTAGGACAAGCTCAAAACCTGAGGAGACATGTCCACAGGGTACAAGAGCCAGCTTTAAAGGGGCTCCCTCTAGACAAGTCTGGGACAATTTGACTATCAAATAATGATAGAAATGGATTAAACACAATGAATTAAGAATAGCAATCAATGAGTCCACACTGATACTTAAAAGAAATTAGAAGAAGGGGTGAATGTAAAGTGCTTCTTAGCAGAAAAATGTCAGGTAATAAATGTAGAAAGAATTGTAGAAATAGAAAATCACCTTATTGTACAACAGTTATAATAACTGAATCAAGTAACAGTCACCAATTGATGCTAAAATTATTGAATAAAAGACTGTTGGCAAACAGGATATTCACATGGTCTCAAGGTGTCACCTCACAGATTACTTATTAATTAGAAAGGAAGAAGTACCTTTAAAATGGAGAAATCTGGCAGATAGCATCCCTTTGTTTTTAATTTATTGTCAAGTTTGCTAACATACAGTGTCTACAGTGTGCTCTTGGTTTTGAGAGTAGATTCCCGTGATTCATTGCTTACATACCCAGTGCTCATCCCAACAAGTACCCTCCCCAATGCCCATTACCCATTTCCCTTCTCCCGGCTCCTCCCATCAACTCTCAGTTTGTTCTCCTTATTCAAGAGCCTCTTAGGGTTTGCCTCCCTCTTTGTTTGAAACTTTTCCCCTTCCCTTCCCCATGTTCTCCATTAAGGTTTTCAAGTTCTTCATATGAGTGAAAACATATGATATCTGTCTTTCTCTGACTAATTTATTTCACTTAGCATAATACCCTCCAGTTCCATCCACATTGTTGCAAATGGCAGGATTTTATTCTTTCTCATTGCCAAATAGTATTCTATTGTATATACAAACCACATCTTCTTTATCCATTCATCAGCTGATGGACATTTGGGCTCTTGCCATAAGATTATCATCTTAACCAAATTGACCAAATTAAACTTCAGAACACCAATAAAAGATGATCTGGCATCATGTGCCTCCTAATATACACTTCAGAAGGAAAAGCTGCCACTTTTGTTGTAGTCCTACCAATAACGTGGAACTTAAATCTAATCATGAAATGGAATTAGCCAGACACATTCAAATTGAGAAACAATTTGGTCTGAAAACAACTTACCTAGACTCTTCCAAAATGTCACTAATGTGAAAGGCTGAACAAGACTGAGCATTTGCTCTAGATGAAAGCAGAATGAATATTAATTGAATCCTAATTTGGAAACAAAAAATAAAGGCAAAAATAACAAAAGGTTAGGATACTTTGGGGACAAATGACAAAATGCAATTTTGGGTTGTAAATGATATCATATTAAATATCAATGTTAAATGTCCTGAATGTCATAATTATATTATCACAATTGTGTAGAAAATATTGTTGTTCTTAAGAGATACATACTGAAATATGTATGGGTCAAGCATCACATTGTATACTACTATCTCTCAAATGGTTCAGAAAAAAAAAACACGTATATATACAGATATGCACACATGAGCAGATACTCAAGACAGAGGAAGGGGAAACATTGCAAGAGGTTAAAAATCATTAAATTAGGTGAAAGGTAATTGGGTGTTCTGTGGGGATACTATTATTGGAACTTTTCCTAAGTTTGAAAATTTTCAGAAGTTTAGAAAAGTGAAATTTATGTTGGTAACTTTTGTATATAGTGTCAAAAATATTCAAATTTAGCTTTCTCATACCCAAAAGTACATCTCCTCAGTAATAATTTCTCTAACAATTTGTTTTAGTTCTTGTTTTTTTATAAGAAATTGTGCATATGTGTGTACACATATACATTTGTGAGAAACTTTAGTGGCTTTACTGAAATCCTATTCCCCCAGAAATCTAAGCATGTGTACTTTTTTGGGGAGGTTTTGTTCTGTCATAAATATCCTGAACTAAAATATTCTTTCCTTATTTAAAAAAACTATACTTTTTATTAGCTTTTCTTGAAATGTTTTCCAAAATGGCCTAACAAACTCTGGTACCAGATACTTTTATACTTGATGCAAAATGAATATGTCTTTGTGAATTTTCACACATTGCAAAATAAAATAAGCATGAGATATTATCACATGATAACACCTCTTTGCAATTCATAGTTTCTGATACTTAATTTAAAAAGAATCAAAAATGCTATTCTTTAACAAGTTTACAATTTTTAAATGCTTAATATTGACTCATCTATTTTCTCTTTATTTCCTTTTCTACCCACTTATCTAATTTTTACTTAAATTTGATTTCCATCATATTCTGTTTGTGGATTGTCATTCACAGTTGGTCTACTATTATAATGATGAACTTGAAGAAAAAAAATCTTTCAGTCTCAAATCTTAGGAGGCCCAGTTCTGCCACTGACTCTCTAAAACTCGGGCATCTCTTTGGTCATCTAAATGTCTGTGTCTGTTTGGTACTCTGAAAACTTTATTAGACGAGATACGTAGGTAAGAATCACCGATGTTACTTCTGCTCTATCATACGGTCGTAGTCATGCCCATTTCTTGTGTGCAGTCTCCAGCTGTTCACTCTGAAACCTAAACAGCTTGCTCATTTTATTAAACAAATCCTCTCCAACTCTAATGCTTGAGGTGAGTTTGAGCTTGAGAAATAACTGGTATAACTTGAAGCTTCTTACATTTTGTAATAATTCATTCAATGATCCAGTAATTGGTGCTTCCTTTTTGCACATAAAGTTTAACTCTTAGATAATGGCAAGCACATTGTATTTCATCTACTGGGAATATTACCTTGAAAACTTTTGTTTAAACTTTTTAATTTATAGTACTTGCTCTCAAACTTGTACTGTTGATATTTTTGGCATTTGCTGTTAACAGCTTCTAATCTCTAATTAAAATGTTGTTGACATCACCAGTTTTGTTAGAGGTTTAGAGAAACCTAAAATGACATGCATAGAGACACCATTTCATTACCTTCCCATGTTGCAGAAGAATGTTAGTAGCCTAAATACACCTTATTCTGTTGTGAACAGCCAATTTTCAGCATGGAAAGACTGCTAAGAAAAGTAGGACAGAATGGCGAAACTAGATTAATAAATGATTGCCCATCACTTTGCCTTTGTATCCCATTTTTCTTCTCTCTAGGAATAATCTGAAGATGACTGTATACTATATTGTAAACATGTCACAACACACAATTTTGATTTTTTTTCTACTTTTAAGCTAATTTTGTTAATACAAAGTAATATTTATTTCTTTTAGAAAATATAGGAAGGAAAAAAAGAAAATATACAAGAGGAAGATAAAAATCACATGTAATTATATCATCCAGAGATAATCATTTTGGTGCCTATACTCCCAGATCTTTCTCTTTAAGGATTTTTATGTTTTAAATGAGTTCATATTGTACATGCCATTTTGTTACTTGAATTTTTTCATGAATAGTACATTATAAACATGTACCCATGTTATTTAATTTTCTTCTGCATTATTATTTTATATATCTGTGTAATGTTGTGTAGTTCACTTTAACAGCTTCCCATTGTTGATTTAAATTTTTTATTATACTAGTGCTCTAATGACAGGAAATAAGTCTTTGGGCACAATTCTTCTTACTAAAACATGTAATAGGTAGATGAAAGAGGATTGAAATTTTTAATTTTTTGAAACGTATTGCTCAACTACTTTTTTAAAGCACTCTGTACTGAAATAGCTTATTATTTTTTAGACAAAATCAATACGGAAGGTGGCTGGTTCATTTTTATTACTATTATTCTTTTAATATTCATTTACTTGTGAGAGAGAGACAGACAAAGCATGGGGAGGGGGCAGGAGGAGAGAAGGAGACACAGAATATGAAGCAGGCTCCAGGCTCTGAGCTGTCAGCACAGAGCCAGTATGAGGCTCGAACCCATGAACGTGAGATCATGACTTGAGCTAAAGTCAGTCACTAATCAACTGAACCACCCAGGCACCCCAGAAGGTAGCTGGTTTAAATACTGTCTGAGAACTTTAGATAACCTCTTAGCAAGCTGTGAAATTGTTGGTTAATGATCTGGAGGTGAGAATAAGTTATTACCTGCTATCATTAGGAATAACATACTAGGAATTTTCAATATCAAATAAAAGTGATAGCTATGTGACAGCATTGGACATTTTACTAATATATAAAAACTATAAGCTTCTGTGTAGGAATTATTTGATTAATGTAATTTTCCCTTATTTTTTCCAATATAGGGGTGTTTTTATTGCTCATTATAAATAATGAAATATATGTATGCTATTTAAAAAAATCTAATCGTACAAATATAAAACACAGGAAAGTAAAAATTCCTCTCTGGAATTATTAATTATTCCTTAGAGTTATGTAAGTATATAATTATATATATTTAATTTTCAAAATTATACAAGTGAGATTATACTCTAATTCTGTTGTGCAAGTTGCTTTTTAAAAAATCTACCAACATATTACTAACATCTTCCCATATTGCTACATATATATTTGCCTCACTCTTTTTAATTTCTGTCTGATATTACTTGTTATGGATATGCTATATTTTAGTAAGTAAATTCCCTATTGGAAATTATTTAGATTATTTCTTTTTCTTCTCGATTACAAGTAGAGAGTGCAGATTCTGTCTCATATAGGTATCTATTTGCTTTATTAATAATTATATAAAATTAATATACTTGCAGCAGTGAAATTGTCTATTATTGGTAGAGAGCAATGATAAGACTCTGAGCTCTAACATTAGAGCTTGAATCCCAACCTTTACCACTACCATGCTGTGTAACAGTGGCAAGCTAATTGACCTTACTATAAAATTGATGTGATTCTAAAAACTACTTTAGAAAATTGTTGAGAATTTTATATCATCTCCTAATGAGGAAATTCATGTAAGGCAGCTACTATGTACTTGTTTATTTTTCTTTTATGTGGTTTCTTTTTCACTGATTTTATGGAAGAGGTTTTTTTTTTTTTTTTAATGTTTAATATATTTATTTGGGGGAGGAGGGGCAGAGAAAGAGGCAGAGACAATCCCAAGAAGGCTGTGCACAGCGCTGAGCCTGAGGCAGGGCTCAATCTCAAGAATCGTGAGATCATGACGTGAGCCAATATCAAAAACCAAAAGTTTAACAGACTGAGCCACCCAGGTGCCCTGGAAGAATTTTTAATATTAAGATTATTAATTAGTCTCTTTTGTAAATATAAATATTTTTCCCAATTCATTTTTGCTTTGTTTTACATAATTTACTTTGTTTGCTTTTGTTACATAATTTTGCTTTCTTTTACATAATTTGCTGGATTTAAGTTTCACTTTTTTTTTTTTTTTTTTTTAGTCAAATGTGTCAGTCTTTGTGATTTCTGGTCTTTATGTCATGGTAAGAAAGGAAATCACTACTGCAAGGTAGTAAAATTATCTTCTTATATTCTGTTTTATAGATTTTATCATTTTTATTTTCTACGCTTAAATATTTACCTCCATTTAAAAAAAAATACGGCTAGTATGCTCTTCCTCTACTCCCCCAAGGGACATATTGGTAATGTTAACGTCCTTTTTAGGTTTTCACTGCGACTGAGAAAGAACTACTGGTATTCAGTGGTCAGGAGCCAGGGATGTCTGCCAGACTCCTTTAGTGTACAGGACTTCCCTCAACAATGAATTCCTATTTTACTTTGAAATGCACTACTAGAACTCTGAATGTTATCATTGCTTTCTGCCAACAACAAACAACTGAAAACTAACATGTAAGAATTATAAATAAAAATAATAATGGATTTAGTCTATTGCCTATCAGATTAACTGAGTATGTGGAGAAATTCTGATTTTCATGTCCTGGGAAATATTATAGATTAGCACAACTTTTTTTTTTGCTGTTTTACTGTTAATTGCTCTGTTTCTATGGTAGTATATTCTTGTTTTATTGACACAGTACCTCTCAAATATAACTGAAAACAAAATTAGAAAATTTCAATCACTTCTGTTTCTTGCATACATTGGGTGCTAATAGCACATTTTGTAGCCTTGCTCTTCCCTTTAAAATAAATAAATAAATAAAATAAAAATAAACTGCTGATTCTCCTTTTATATCCAGTAATCCTTATTTGTATAGGTCTATTAATAACTGTTGTCTCAGTTGAGCTTTAGCACATAGGTAGGTATTGGCTACAAGGGTTCCCTGGCAGGAGAGCGTTGGGAAACAGTGAATTTTTACTACTGAATATGATAAACTTGTAGGAAAGAAGTTCAGTCCTTTGTATGCATTACAATAGTCAGATAAATCATTCCTTGTTATTTTATATTTTTTATATAATAGATAATACAGTTTGAGTTTATAGCCTTCTGGTGGTGAAAATTTATTTAAGAATTGTACCTAAAGGAGTTGAAAAATACATACCTTAAAAAAATTTTCCACAAATATCATTTCTTAGTGTTTTTTAAAAGTAATTACTCACAAGAGAAGCGAAAAAAATGCATTTCTAGAATGTGAAAGCATCTTTGGAGATTATGATTAAGAGGTACATAGCTATAACTTCTACATAATTTCAAATACAAGTGCATAAATAGATTTCTTATGGCAGTTTATGCTTTACTTTTTCAGTTGAAAAATGGAGTTTCTGCAAAGGGTTAAGATATATATAGTCCAACTTTGTAGCCTTTTGGGAGTTATGTTTTATGCAACCATAGAATTTACAATACATAGAAGAATGGACAAATTACATGACCTTCAAATAATATCTGACATACCACTTCTTATAACCAGATATAGCATAGAAGCCGGATTGAAACCAGTTGTACATAGTTGCTAGTTCAGGATATATCCATATAATTTTGAAAGCCAGATGAACAAAGGATAAAATTATGTCTTTTTAAATAAATAGCTGAACCAGAACACAGACCTAGAGGGAGACAGAATTCATCTCTGTACATACAGGAATATGTACGTGTATGTTTATATACATATATGTAAATTCCCACCATTGCCACTGCCACCACCATCATCATCATTATCATCATTATGTTTATTGAATCTTTACTCAAGCACATAGGTAATAACCTATGTGCTTTAAATAGATTATCTCATTTAATTCTCATAAGAACCTAACAAGGTAGATTCAGTTATCCCCATTTTGTGGATGTGGAAATTAAGACACAGAGAAAAAATAAAACCAAGCAAAGTGAATTAAAAATGCATCCATAGGGGTGCCTGGGTGACTCAGTTGGTTAAAAATGCGTCCTTATAGCATGCTGCACCTTTAGTAAAAAGTAAAAATATTTAAAAAGAGTAAAAAATATTTAAAAAGTAAAAATATTTAAAAATATTAAAAAAAAGAGTTCTACCACACAGGAAAACAATGTTGAGTGAGTCCAGGGAAATTTTTACCATAAAGCATAAAACACCATAAAGTATCTTGTCCTGCTTAGTACTAGAGTAGGCATTACCAGTATTCCACTATTTGCCCTCAAGGAAAGGTTACCACCAGATACCCAGTACTTATCACAGTGCCAAGCTCATAATCAGTACTCAATAAATGTTCACAGAGAATGAGTGAATCTCTTTGATAATGTTCCCATGGACTTACTAAAATGATGGGTGACGAAGTCTCATTCTACCAAATAAGTTAGTTTCAAAATGTGCCCCCAACTTGCAAAAATGAATTGATTTGCCGTATTAAATTGTTGCTCTAAGTCGATTATATTTTCAAGAAAAACTATTACAGGTTAGTAATTTTAGCTTTACATTGATTAATATTAAGCTATTTTATCTGATAATAGTTCAATACTAGAACTGCTCTTGCTTGGTGTTGATCAAATTAGGGAGCACGTGATGAAAAGGATTTAAACATTTTGTTGTCTTTCACAAAGGGAGCATTTCCCAGGATCACCATCTAAGATTTTATTCATGAAGTAGTTTATATAAGGTAAAAAAAATTATGTTTGTTATTTTAACAGCTTTATTGACATACAACCTATATCATGTATTTCATCTATGTAAAGTGAACAATGGTTTTTAGTATATTCATAGAGCTGTATGACAAAACAATCTGTTTTATAATGTCTTAATTAACCCCCCAAATATCCATGTACCCATTAGTGGTCACTTCCTATTCTCTTTCTCCCTCACCTCCCAAACTAAAAAGTCACTGATTTACTGTCTTTCTCTATAGATTTGCCTATCCTGGACATTTCATACAAATGGAATCATACAATATGTGATCTTCTGTGACTGGCTTCTTTCATTTAAGATAATGTTTTCAAGTTTGTCCATGTTGTAGTATGTATCCTAACTTCATTCCTTTTTATTGACAGATAATATCACAATATATAGATATACTGTATTTTGTGTATCTGTTCACCAGTTGATGGACGTTTGAGTTGTCCTTTATCAGTTACATGATTTACAAAATTTTTCTCCCACCCATAGATTGTCTATTCATTTTCTTGATGGTATCATCTTTACAGCACAAAAGTTCCTAATTTTGGTGAAATCCAATTTATTATTTTTTTCTTGTTTTGCTTGTGCTTTTGGTGTCATATCTAAAGAAGGCTTTGCCTTGGGACGCCTGGGTGGCTCAGTCGGGTGAGCGTCCATCTTTGGCTTGGGTCATGATCTTACTGCTCATGAGTTTGAGCCCCAAATTGGGCTCTGTGCTGACAGCTGAGAGCCTGGAGCATGCTTTCGATTCTGTGTCTCCCTCTCTCTCTGCCCCTCCCCAACTCATGCTCTGTCTCTCTGTCTCTCTGTCTCTCAAAAATAAATAAACATTAAAAAAAAATTTTTTTTAATAAAATAGGGGCACCTGGGTGGCTCAGTCAGTTAGGGGTCCAACTTTGGCTCTGGTCATGATCTCACAGCTTGAAGTTCAAACCCCATGTCAGGTTCTGTGCTGACAGCTCAGAGCCTGGAGCCTGCTTCAGATTCTGTGTCCCTCCTCTATCTCTGCTCCTCCCCTGCTTGCGCTCTCTTTCTCAAAAATAAATGAACATTTAAAAAAATAAATAAAATAAAATAAAATAAAATAAAATAAAATAAAATAAAATAAAAAAGAAGACTTTGTCTAAGCCAAGGTCACAAAATTTTATTCCTTTGTTTTCTTTTTTTTTTTTATGTTTATTTTTGAGAGACAGAGAGGGAGAGAGAGCAGAGAGGGGCAGAGAGGGAAGGAGACAGAGGATCTGAAGCAGGCTCTGAACTATCAGCACAGAGCCCGATTCATGGTTTGAACTTAGGAACCATGAGACCATGACCTGAGCCGAAGTCAGACGCTTAACCCAGCCACCCAGTTGTACCAGTATTCCTTTGTTTTCTGCTAAGAGTTTTCTAGTTTTAGCTCTTACACTAAAGTCTATGATCAGTTTTGAGTTAATGTTTGTATATGGTGTGAGGAAGGAGTCCAGTTTCATTATTTTTCATGTGGATCTCTAATTAAACACATCACCATCTGTTGGAAAGATAATTCTTTCCCAATGAATGGCCTTAGTATCTCTGTCAAAAATCAAATGACTGTAAATGTAAGGGTTTATTTCCTGACTCATGGTTCTGTTCTATTAATCTAATGTCTGTTTATCTTTATGCCGGTACCTCATTATTTTGATTATGTGAAGCATCTGTTCTCTAACTTTATTCTTCTTTTGCAAGATTGTTTTGATTATTCCTGCATTTCCATGTGAAATCCTAATCAGGTTTCAATTCTATGAAATTGACAGGTGGAATTTTGATACTTATGTGTTGAATCTGTAGATCAATTTCAAGATTATTGTCTTAACAATGTTAAGTATTTGATTCAGAAATATAGCATA
The DNA here is from genome assembly GCF_018350215.1 of Panthera leo. Lineage (NCBI taxonomy): Eukaryota > Metazoa > Chordata > Mammalia > Carnivora > Felidae > Panthera > Panthera leo. The sequence continues at coordinate 138,187,853 of NC_056686.1, forward strand.
TCCTTCAACTTATTTTGGTTTTCTTTAATATCCTACAACAGTGTTATCAAATCTTAAGCCTTACACCTTTTAAAAAGTTTATTTCTAAGTTTTTTTCATGCTATTGTAAATGGGATGGTTTTCTTAATTTCACTTTCAGATTGTTTATTGCTAGTGTGTTGACACATACCATTGACTTTTGTGTATTGGTCTTTTTTCCTACTATCTTACTGAACTCTTCTAATAGTTTTTTTTAGTAGATTCCTTAGTATTCTCTCTATATAAGTTCATGTACTCTGTAAATAAAGATCAGTTGACTTTTTCCTTTGAGATCTGGCTACCTTTTCTTTCTTTTTCTTGCCCAATTGTTCTGGCTGTAAACTCCAGTACAATACTGAATACAAGTGGTAAAAGTTTTGTTCCTCACCTTTTTTTTTTTAATTTTTTTTAAGTTTATTTATTTTGAGAGAGACAGAGAGAGAGTAGGGGGGGCAAAGAGAGACAGACAGAGACAGAATCTGAAGCAGGCTCCACACTGTCAGTGTAGAGCTCCATGCGGGGCTTGAACCACAAACCGTGAGATTATGACCTGAGCTGAAACCAAGAGTCAGGTGCTTAACCGGCTGAGCCACCCAGGTGCCCCATTTTGTTCCTCATCTTAAGAAGGGGAAACATGCAATCTCCCACCATTATGTATTGTGATAGCTGTGGTTTTTTCATGGGTGTCTTTAACAGGTTGAGGAATTTCTCTTCTAATTTGTTCCATGTAATGTTTAAATTATTGAATTAAAAATACTTATTACTCCATTTTTACACTGGATTCAACATTTTGTATTTCAGAAGTCATACCATATAGAGACTGTCCTAACTAAAATATCCTTAGGTTATATTAATAGCTCTTCTACTTTCTCTTAACCGTGCCTCTACTGTCTAGTTGTGTCAACTTGGGCAGCTTTAACTTCTGTGCACCTGAGTTTCCTCATCTGCAGACTTGGGTTTGACTGATTGTAGTACCTAACTTATAGGGCCTTTTAAAGGTTGAACTATTTACAAGTAAAGCATTTAGAATACTTGTTGGCCCCACTGTAAGCACACAGCCATGTGTTGTTATTAGGAGTATGCATCATTTATGCACAAATTAATCACAATATATTTTTTCACATATAACATATATAGAAGGCAGTTCTTTAAGAAATTGGCATGTTATTCACAGCTTTATTTTAGTCTCAGTGTTTTTTTTTTGTTTGTTTTTTATGCACATATTCCTCTTGGTAGAAGAATATTCAAACACACTTATCTAAGTCTACATACTTTGCACCTACAAAATCAGATAATACGAGATTCAGAAACCTTTGTTCAATTTTTGGAAATTTTTTAAATTAATTTGGCTTGTATTTATGCCTGGCCTGTTATTACAGGTGACTTCAGTTCTTCAGATCAAGTTTCTTTTAAAAAGCCATGTACCATGTCTGTAAAAAAGCTTCAGAGACACATCCTCAGTTTTGATATTTAGTTTAGCTAAACTACTTCTTTAGAGAACATGAATGAATAGCTATGAAAAGCAACACATCTTCCCATGGGGGACTAGATTCATTAAGAACATCCTAAAATTTAAAGAACTAAGTGTCTAGGCTTTTTATGTCAGAGTAAAAAAAATATCGTTTTGTATTCTGAGAATTCCTTTGGACGTAAATTAAAAGAAAGAAAGCAGATATACAGATACAGTTTTCTCATTTCCTGTTGCTATGAGTTCAATATATAGATTTGAGATGAATTTTCAAAATGAAATTCTTTGGATTTCTGTGGAGTCAACGATGAAAGCATCAATTTCAGCATGTTAATTTCCTTATGAACAGTGATTGTATATGATTTACTCTCATCTTGTAAAATTTGAATCCCATTTTTTAAATCATTATTCTAGCTACCTAGAAAAATTCTAGAATTACCTGACCTCCCCACTTTTGATGGAAAATGAATTTTAGCACAAGCCACCATTTGAGTACAGCTCCTAATACAGATATAAAATAATATGAAGACCCAGAGCACTGAAAATACTTATCACAAAGCTCTCACATTAAAGCAACTCCCTTTCTCTTTAGATGTTCACTAGCTTTACTGACTCTTAACATAGTTTTCTAGTTTTCCAGAACAAAAAAGCTAGGAAGCAATACTTGAATGTAGAGATTTGTAAAAGATTTGGATAGAAGAGAAATGACCTCCACTTAAAGAGGAATCTAAAAAAATTAGAGATACAAAATGATATTATGACAGTGTATCATTTTAGATGTGCTGCAATTACTTAGTAAAGTTAAAATTATTCTTTACTTTTCTACTTATTAAGGCAGGAATGTGTATGGTATGCAAGCACACTTTGAAGGTAGTTGGGTTCAGTTCCAGATCACCACAGTAAAACTAAATTTGTAATAATGTAATGAGTCAAATGAATTTTTTGGTTTCCTAGTGCATATAAAAGCTATGATTATATTGTAGTCTATTAAGTGTGCAATACCATTAATATCTAAAAAACAAGATACATGTGTTAATTAAAAAATACTTTATTGCTAAAAAATGCTAACCCTTGTTGGAATGCTCAGTGAGTTGTAATCATTTTGCTGGTGGAAGATCTTGCCTCAAGATTGAATGGCTGCTGAGTGATGAGGGTTGTGGTTACTGCAAGTTGGAATGGCTGTGGCAAATTCCTAAAAACAATAATGAAGTTTGCCACATCAATTGACTCTTCCTTTTATGAACATTTTTTCTCTGTAGCATGAGATGCTGTTTGATAGCATTTTACACACAATACAACTTTTTTCAAAATTGGAATCAATCTTCTCTAACCCTACCGTGCAATCAACTAAATTTATGTAATATTCTAAATCCTTTGTTATCATTTTAATAATCTTAACATCATCTTCGGCAGTAATTTCCATCTCAAGAAACCATTTTCTTTGCTCATCCATAAGAAACAACTCCTCATCTGTCACAGTTTTATTACGAGATTGCAGCAATTCAGTCACATCTTCAGATTCCACTTCTAATTCTCATTCTCTTAATATTTCCATGACATCTCCTGTTTCTTCCTTCACTGAAGTCTTGAACCCCTCAAAGTCATCCACGAGGGTTGGTATCAACTTCCAAACTCCTGGAAGAGTTAATGTTGATATTTTTACCTCTTCCCATAAATCATGAATGTTCTTAATGGCACCAGGATGGTGAATCCTTTCCAGAAGGTTTTCAATTTACTTTACCTGACCCATCAAAGGAATCACTATCTATGGAAGCTACAGCTTACTAAATGTATTTCTTAAATACTTGAAAATCAAAGACCTGAAGGTCTTTTTTTTTAATTTGAAAGTCAAAATTACTTCTTGATCCATGGGCTGTAGAGTGGATGTTGCATTAGCAAGCATGAAAACAATATTAATCACATTGTACATTTCCATCATAGCTCTTGGTGACCAGGTGTACTGTCAATGACCAGTAATATTTTGAAAGGAATCCTTTTTTCTGAGCAGTAGTTCTCCACTGTGGTCTTAAAATATTCAATTAACCATATTGTAAACAGATGTGCTATCATTCACAATTCTTTGTTCCATGTTTTGAGCACAGGCAAAGTAGATTCAGCATAATTCTTAAGGGCTCTAGGATTTTCTGAATGGTCAGTGAGCATTGGATTCAACTTAAAGTCACCAGCTGCATTAGCCCCCAACAAGAGTCAGCCTGTTCTTTGGAGCTTTGAAGCCAAGCACTGACTTCCCCTTTCTACCTACGAAAATTCTAGATGGTGTTCTTTCAGTAGAGGGCTGTTTTGTCTACATTGAAAATCTATTTAGTGTAGTTTATTACTTATCGTAGCTAGATCTTCTGGATAACTTGCTGGAGCTTCTGCATCAGCACTTGCTGCTTCACCTTGCACTTTTATGTTGTGCAGATGGCTTTCCTTAAACCTCGTGAACCAAACTCTGCTAGCTTTTCTTCAGCAGCTTCCTCACCTTGTTCAGCCTTCATAGAATTGGAATGTTAGGACCTTCCTTTGGTTTAGGCTTAAGGAAAGGTGGTAGTTGGTTTGCATTTGGTCTTAGCCAAAAGGCTGAGAAGCAATGTGGTAGTTGATTTGATCTTCTGTTTAGATCACTACAACTTTCTTTATATCAGCAATAAGGCTATTTCACTTATCATTTGTGTGTTAGTTGGAGTAGCACTTTTAATTTCTTTCAGGACTTTTCCTTTGCATTCACGATTTGGCTAACTGGTGTAAGAGGCTTAGCTTTTGGCGTGTTTTGACTTTTGACATGCCTTCCTTACTAGGGTTAATCATTTCTAGCTTTTGATTTAAAGTGACATATATTCGACTGTTCCTTTCACTTGAACACCTAGAGGCCATTGTAGGATTATTGATTTTGCCTATCAGTATTGACAGGAGAGGGAGAGAGATGGGGAAGCAGCTGGTTGGTGGAGCAGTCAGAACATACACATTTATTAAGTTTGCTGTCTTATATGTGCACAGTTTATGGCACCCCAAACCAATACAATAGTAATATCAAAGATCACCGATCACAGATCACCATAACAAATATAATAATAATGAGTGTGCTCGAAATACTGGTCAAAATGTGACATAGAGACATGAAGTGAGCAAGTGCTGTTGGAAAAATGACACCAATAGACTTGCTCAGCAATGGGTTGCCACAGACCTTCAATTTGTAAAGAAACACAATATCTGCAAAGCACAATAAAACAAAGTACAATGAAATGATGTATGCCCATATTTTATAATGCTCTCTTCAAAAGTAGTTAATTTTTTTAAGTTTGACATTTGAAATGGTAAATACCAGTTACTTAGAAAATTATTGATGTCAAACACTTCATTTACTAAAAACTATGTAATTTAAGTATTTTATTTTGTAACTTTTCCATAGGATGACTTGATGAAAATAAGATTTACAGTTACCTATTCATTAGGTTGACTATTTTTTGCCTGTAATCAGTGAACTATGCTATTTTAGACTCTAAATGTCAAGTAATGGTCAATGATCATGTTAAATTAAGTGAATGTAAAAGCAATCTCTGTAAACTGTTAAGTGTTTTATAGAGTTTGTTCTTAGCCATTTTCATTACCTTTAAAGCTATGTTTTACTGTTCTATATCCCTTAAACAAGGATAGGTGAATATGAGAGTCCATATATGAGCCAAATGAGTTGGGTGAAGGCAGAGAAGAATAACAATAGACAAGTGGAGGTGGGCAATGGAGAGTTGAGTGATATGTAGTAATAGCTAAGAATATGCAATTTTGCGGTCTCATCAAGTGCTACTCTTCTCCTTAGCTTTTACCTCCAATCCCAATGTTATTTGGAAGTATTTCTCCTGTTTATCACGTATATAGGCACATAATAAGTATTTACTAAACATTTGTGGAAATATTAAAAATTAAAGAGTATGAGCTTTTTAGTGTGGGAACCTTTTCCAAATTTTAAGTTAGAAGTATCAACTGAATAGATTTACTATGTTTTGGGAAAATGACTTTAGTATGAATTGACATGGGGAGATTAGAGAGAACTCAGAATGTTATTCTAATCTAAATGAGACATGTGTGCAAGTTATAGGACCTTAAAAGGGGGAGACTATTAGAAGCAATGTAGGCATAAATTCAACATTTTGTTGGCTGATGACTGCCTAGATTGGGATCTTGTAAAAAGGATGGAGTGATTCTGAAGTTTCTAGCATTCTGAAGTTTATGATAGATTACTCAAGATGTAAAGCAATTGTCAAAGTAAGAATGAGAATGAAAAAATGGGTTGTGTTTGAATATGTTCATTTTGTGTTGACTATATGATATGCATTTAGAAATGTCCATCAGAGAACTGGTAACAGACTATTTCCAATTTTATTCATCTGTTATTCACATGTGAGAGGTGAGGCCTAAGGAACACATAGATATGAGCTGATTATGAGACATTAAATAGAAAATGTTTCCAAGGGAAGTATCTGCAGGAAAAAGATTGCTAAGAACTGAAATGTGAAGGGAACATGTAAAATTGGGTAGTAGAAGGGGGCCCAGTGAAGGAGATTGGGTAGAACACTTAGGAAAGTAGGAAGAGTGAAGAATCCAACAAGACAAAGGACAGATCACTTCAGTGATAGCAATTAACATAAATGTCCATAGTGATCTTTTTTTAAGAAACTCTAATTTCATGAGTAATGAATTATATTATTTTAAAAATCACTGAAAGGACAAACTGGATTTTAAACCAAAGACAGCATCAAGAGATGAAGGGTATTATATCATAATTAAAGCATCTATCCATCAAGAAAATCTAACAGTTGTAAATACTTAAGCCCCCAACTTGGAACACCCAAATATATAAATCCATTAATAACAAACATAAAGAAATTTATTGATAATAGTACAATAATAGTAGGGGACTTTATCCAGTGAATGATACACTGGACCAGATGGACTCAAAACATATATTCAGAACATTTCATCCCAAAGCAGCAGAATACCCATTCTTTTTTAATGTGCTTGGAACATTCTGCAGAATAGATCACATACTGGGTCACAATCAGCCCTCAGCAAGTACAAAAAGATTGAGGTCATACCATGCATATTTTCAGACCACTACACTATGAAACTTGAAGTCAACCACAAGAAAAAATTTGGAAAGACTACAAATGCACAGAGGATAAAGAACATCCAACTAAAGAATGAATGGGTTAACCAGGAAATTAAAGAAGGAATTAAAAAAAAAAAAAAAACATGAAAGCAAATGAAAATGAAAGCATGACAGCCTAAAACCTTTGTGATGCAGCAAAGGCAGTCCTATGAGGGAAGTATATTTCAATACAGGCATACCTCAAGTAGCCAGAAAAGTCTTAAATACACAACCTAATCTTACACCTTAAGGAGTGAGGAAAGGAACAGCAAATAACGCCTGACACAGAAGAAGAAGGGCAATAATGAAGATTAGAGCATAAATAAATGCTATGGAAACAAAACAGTAGAACAGGTCAAGGAAAGTAAGAGCTGGTTTTTTGAAAGAATTAACAAAGTTGATAAACCCCTAGCCAGACTTATTAAAAAGAAAAGAGAAGGACCCAAATAAGTAAAATCATGAGTGAATAGAAGAGGTCACAACCAATACCATAGAAATACAAACAATTAGAAAAGAATATTATGCAAAAAATTATATGCCAAAAAACTGGGCAATCTGGAAGAAATGGACAAATACCTAGAGACATACAAACCACCAAAACTAAAATAGGAAGAAATAGATAATTTGAACAGACACATAACTGGCAAAGATACTGAATAAGTAATCAAAAATTTCCCAACAAACAGAAGTCCGGGGCCAGATGGCTTCCCAGGGGAATTCTATTAGACATTTAAATAAGAGTTAATACCTATTCTTCTAAAACTGTTTCATGAAATAGAAATGGAAAGAAAACTTCTGGGGCACATGGGTGGCTCAGTTGGGTAAGCGTCTGACTTTGGGTCAGGTCATGATCTCATATTCCGTGGGTTCGAGCCTCGCATTGGGCTCTGTGCTGACAGCTCAGAGCCTAGAGTCTGCTTTGGATTCTGTGTGTCTCTCTCTCTGCCCCTCTCCTGCTCGCACTCTGTCTCTCTCTGAAAAATAAATAATCATTAAACATTAAAAAAAAAAAAAGGAAGAAAGAAATGGAAGGAAAACTTCCAAATTCATTCTATGAGGCCAACATTACCTTGATTCCAAAACTACATAAAGACCCCACTAAAAACAAGAATTACAGCCCAATATCTTTTACAGGACACTTTCTTACACCATACACAAAAATAAATTCAAAATGGATAAATGACTTAAATATGAGACAAAAACCCGTCAAAATCCTAGAGGAGAACACAGGCAGCAACTTCTTATTAGACATGTCTCCAGAAGTAAAGGAAACAAAAGCAAAAATGAACTATTGGGATCTCATCAAGATAAAATGCTTCTGCAAAATGAAGGAAATAATCAACAAAACTAAAAGGCAGCCTATAGAATTGGAGAAGGTATTTGCAAATGACATATCTGATAAAGGTTAGTATCCAAAATCTATAAAGAACTTATCAAACTCAACACCCAAAAAACAAATAATCCAGTGATGAAATGGGCAGGAGACATGAATAGACACTTTTCCAAAGAAAACATCCAGATGGCTAACAGACACATGGAAAGATGTTTAAAATCACTCATCATCAGGGAAATACAAATCAAAACCACAAAGAGATACCATCTCACACTGGTCAGAATGGCTAAAATTAACAACACAGGAAACAACAGATGTTGGTGAGGATGTGAGAAAGGGGAACCCTCTTACACTTTTGGTGGGAATGGAAACTGGTACAACCACTCTGGAAAACAGTATGGAAGTTCCTCAAACACTTAAATATAGAACTACCTTAGGATCTAGCAATGACACTACTAGGTATTTACCGAAAAGATACCAAAACACAGATTCGAAGGGGCGAATGAACCCTGATGTTTATAACAACATTACCAAAAATAGCCAAACAATGGAAAAAACCCAAGTGTCCCCCGACTGATAAATGGATAAAGATGTAGTATTTATATGCAATGGAATATTACTCAGCCATCAAATAGAATGAGTTCTTGTCATTTGCAATGATGTGTATGGGACTCAAGTGTATTGTGCTAAGTGAGATAAGTCAGTCAGAGAAAGACGCATACCAAAAGATTCCACTCATATGTAGAATTTACCAAATAAAGTAGATGAACATATGGGAAAGGGGGGTGGGAAGAGAGAGAGAGAGAAGCAAACCATAAGAGACCCTTACTGATAGACAACAAACTGAGGGTTGATGGAGGGGAGGTGGGCGTGGGATGGGCTAAATGGGTGATGAGTATTAGGAGGGCACTTGTGATGAGCACTGAATGTTGTATGTAAGTGATGAATCACTGAATTCTACTCCTGAAACCAATATTACGCTATATATCAACTAACTAGAATTTAAATAAAAATTTGAAAAAAAATTACTGAAAGAGTTTTAAAGGGCAGAAAGTGAAAAATAAGTGCCCTTCTCCTGATTGCATTCTTCCCTGTAGTATTAAATGTTAAACTTCTTTTCATCTTTCTAATCATTTTCTTACATATTCAAGCATTACTGTATTCCTATAATAATAAATACAAAAGTCTTCATATTTTAATATTTCTAAAATTAGGATGTCTTACAAGTGATGTATATTTCAAATTTGATGGATTTTTTTCAGAAAGACTAGTATTCAATGTTACCATCTGAAAATCAAGGAATAGAAAAAACATATATGTGAGTTTTAAAAGTACATATATATTTATAAATATATTTATTTATAAGAAATATATATGTAATAAGTATATACAAATACATAATATGCATATTGTATAAAATATACAAGTGGGATTAGTATATATGTGTGTCCATATATATCTGTGTATATAAATATTTGTATATATGTGTATATACAAACACAGTTATTTTTTTAATAAGTGAATAAACTTAATCATTCCCAAAACCCTTTTATTTCAATTTTCCCACTGATAAATACAATTCTTATAAATTGCAACTTGCATGACTCAGTCCTGCAATATGATCGAAGTCAAAGGGCAGTCTGAAGTTTAAATACATTTTTGAAAACTCAACAGTTTTGCTTGTCTTAGACTCCATGAGCAATATTTTAGAAATGTTTATTATAATTCCCATTATCAGTTTTTATATGCATTTCTAAAACCCTGCACACATCACAGCTGTCTCTATAACTTCCTCAGATCTTTCCACTTTAGATTCACCTACCCTTACCATATGCAACTCTATTTTCTTCCACCCACATTATTTTCATCTTAATCACATTACTGGAGTAACTATGTGGCAAAAGAATATCACAAATATGAGTTTGTGTTCTATAATATTCTTTCTGTGTGTTTATATATCTCTGTATCTCTCTGTATATACAAATATAAATTTTTGGCTTCTATGTTGCATACTTCGCTTAAGGGTATGGGTGTGTGTGTGTGCACATGCATCCATGTGCATGTGAGTGGTCTACAATTGATCAAATTTGTAATATGATTTGGTATATATACTGTTAGAACATGCTTTTAAATTTAAGATGTTTTTGAAATATAGAAATTCATATATATATATGAATATATATATAATTATATATATATAATTATAGATATATATAATTAGAAATTATATATATATATATATATATATATATATATATATAATTAGCATGTTTCATCAATCTAAGAGGTACTTTTTAGTTTTTGACATCTCTGAAAACAGGTTATATTTTTCCATTTCTATTATCTTAGACTCTGAAAATATACTAGTGAATTCTTTCTCTTGGCTGAATTTCATAATTCTTTAACCATTGCCTTATTTACATTTTAGGGATTTTTGTTGTTGTTTATTATGTTTGGGGAGGATTTTTGTTTTTAGCTTTTTACTATCACCAAAAATGGCTTAATGAACATTCTTTTTCTACCTTAAATGTTGTGTTTATTTCATTTCATGTAAGTTCTTACAGGCTACATTGTGAATTTGCATACATTATGAAAATGGAATAGTGTTTAATATATTATTTTTGCCTTTTTCGAATCCATTCTCTATCTTGCAATTAAAGTCATCTTTCTAAAAGGTAAATGTGATCATGACAAACATGTAATGTAGGATATAAATTCTTATGATATTCCCTCAGCTTCAAATACTCTTTCTGAATTTTCACTTTCCCACACTGACTTCAGGACTCTCCTTTGGTGTCTTCTTGGAAGACATTCTTCAACCTTGAAGGTGTCTCCAGCATAGCCCAACAGCCCCCTGTGCTGAAGATGCCTTGTTAATTTTTCTGTCTCTCGTAGGCTTCCTTAAGGTCTGGCACTGTGTAGGTAGCAAAACAAGTTAGCTGCCACTTAATTGGTCAGTAAATATCGAAAGAGTGAATCATGATGTGAAATATTCTTAAAATATTTCCAAATATTTTTTCAAGATTGACTATGAAAAGTTTTTTGCTACACTAAAAAAAAAAAAAGAAAAATAAATTTACTAAGCTATATGACTATCTTAAAAGGAAATGAAAAATGTGTTGGCATAAAAGTGCATGCTTTCTTCTGTACTAAACAGTAACTAAAATAAAAATCTGTTCAAGGAATTTATTATCTACCCAACCAGGGTATTGAGAATTGTAGGTCAAGAGGTAGGTACCTTACAAAGGAAAATTTATTTAAGGTTTTAAATGGAGAAATATAATTTTAGTTATTAGATGGCTAAATATTACTTTCCATATTGATAACCAGAGTGTTTATGCTATCTCCCACTATACATAGTCGGTGCTTTCTCCCAGGTGCTTACTTCTCATACTCCTCACATGCCAAAAGGGAAAAAAAAAAAAAAAAAAAAAAAAAAAAAAAAAGCAATCCTTTGTACTTACATTTCGTAGAATGTATGAGTTATATTGTATGAACTGTATAAGTTATAACGTTAAGAGGAGGCCTTTAACCTGGGCTATTTTAATAATAGGGATAATAATGTCATCTTTTCCCCCTAACTGATTTTACTTAAAGAGCAGTTGCCAATCTCTTATCCAACATGACCATGCGTGTGATGGATGGCAGTCACATACACAACACATTCCTTCCTCAAAAAAGCGTGTCAGAATACACTTAGTGGAAAGAGAGAGAGAACATAATTTATAGTATAAGGGTGTATTGAATACTTCTTACATTAAGAATAAGTAACGTGTTGCAAACTTGAGTACTTAATTATTTGTAATAAATTATTGTGACATCTTATTGAAAAACCTTACTTTGAAAAGCATGTCTACATATATTACTTGACATAAATGTAATACATACAGTACACATCTCATGGATCCTCACAGTAACCTTGTATCTTTGGTAGAAAAAGTCCTGGCAGCCTGAAGTTCAACGACAAAGTTACACATGAAGTACCCTTGGAGCAGAAACTAAATCCCAAGTTTCCTTTTTCCTTTATACCACCCTGCTATGTAATGGACTGAAAATAACAATCAGCACAAAAAGGAATGCATAAATTTAATACACATACTGTTATCTACAGACATGCATGTATTACTGAGTCACTCTTTAAATACCTGAAAACTGTTCTACCAGCAGCAAATATATAAAGCTACACTTCCACCTCTGTCTTATGAAGGCCTTATTTATAATTAATGGATTTCATGTGTGTAAATATTTGCACTTATCCTTATGCATTATACCAGCACAATTCCTGTTTTTTTAAGAAGAAAGTTCTGGCATCAGATTGAATGTTTCCTATCAGTACAGTTGTAAGATTTAGCACAAAGTTTTGATCTCATAACAGTTGAATCTTTAGGTCTATTTCTTTAGGCTAGCAATTTCAAATTGCTTTTTGTCAGTTTTATAATGATCTCCAAAATGACTTTACTCTTCCAACCCCAATTTTAAAGATCTTACACTCCAGAAGAATTAAAAACAGTAAAGAACTGTTAACAGTCCTTAAGAGGAAAATGGAATACAAACTATGGCTGAAGGAAACTTAAGGTACTTTTTAACCAAAATAGTGACTCAAATCATAGTCTTATGTGTAAAGAGATAGGCTCAGTGGAAATATAGCTGATGCATTGTACAAAGAAGGTTGTCAGGTGTATTTAAACAGTAACAAAAGGGAACATTTCATTGTTAATAAGTTTTAAGCATATGGCAGTTGTTGAAAATGTTGAAATTTGGGGACAGAACTAATTATTAGTTCTACATCTGTTTTGCTTTTTTGTGGCAGTACACTACAAAAACTGTTAGCTCAGGCATTATATTTTACTGGATAATTCCATAAATAAATGCAGAATATGTTATTCATATTTAATTTATTGTTAAATAAGACTTTAAATTTTTTTTTTACTTTCTGTACTAACTTTTGTCTGTAGAATAAATATTATTTAATGCCATTTTGAACTTTGGACTGCCTCCCTAATTGGCACTTCCAAAGTTTTGAATTAATAAGATTTTTTCATTGTTGAAATGTTTGTGATTCAAATACAGTTTTCAAATTTAAGTAATTTTGTGGCATTGTAGACATTTTGGCGGCTTCCTTCAACTTTGAAATAGCTCCTTTATAGAAAGTTGGATCTAGAAACAAAGTGTCTAAACATTTAGGGAAACTAGTTTCTAATCTCATGGGCTTTTTCTTTTTTGAAGTATAGTTGATACACAGTGTTACATTAGTTTCAGGTATACAGCATAGTGATTCAATAAGCCTCTACATTATGCTATGCTCCCAAGTATAGTTACTGCCATCTTAGAACACTAATACAATACCATTGACTGTATTCCGTATGCTGTGTCTTTTATCTCCGCGACTTATTCATTCCATAACTTGAAGCCTGTATCTCCCACTCTCCACCCATTCTGCCCACCGCCCTCCCCGCCCGACTCACCCTCCCTCTGGCTGCATCATTTTTATTTATTTATGGGTCTATTTATGCTTTTTATTTATTTGTTTTGTTTTTAGATTCTACATATAAATGAAATTATATGATATTTGCCTTTGTCTGTTTGACTTATTTCACTTAGCATTATACTTTCTAAATCAACTTCTGTTGTTGCAAATGGCAAGATCTCGTTCTTTTTTATGGCTGAGTAATATTCTGTTATATATAAATACGCATCTTCTTTATCCATTCGTCTACCAATGGACACTTGGGTTACTTCCATACTTTGGGTATTGTAAATAATGCTGCAATAAACACAGGGGTGCATATATCTTTTCAAAATCGTGTTTTCATTTTCTTTGGGAAATGAATTCCCAAGAGCGGAATTACTGGGTCATATGGTATTTCTACTTTGAAGTTTTTGAGAAACCTCTATACTGTTTTCCACAGTGGCTCCACCAACTTGCATTCCCAGCAACAGTGCACAAGTGTTCCTTTTTCTCCATATCCTCTCCAATAATTGTTATTTCTTGTTTTTTTGATTCTAGCCATTCTGATAGGTGTAAGTGATATCTCATTGTAGTTTTATTTGCATTTCCTTGTATAGTGATACTAAGCATCTTTTCATGTGTCTGTTGGCCATGGGTAGGTCTTTGGAAAAATGCCTATCCAGGTCATCTGTTCTTTTTAAAACCAGATTATGTGGGTTTTTCTGGTGTTCAGTTGTATTAGTTCTTTATATATTGGGTATTTAGCCCCTATTGGATATATCATTTGCAAATACCTTCTCCCATTCAGTAGGTTGCCTTTTTGTTTTGTTGATGGTTTCTTCTCCTATGCAAACTTTTTATTTTTGTATAGTACAAATAGCTTATTTTTGCTTTTGTTTACCTTGCCTTGGGAGACATATCTAGAAAAATGTTGAGATGGATGATGTCAGAGGAATTACTGCCTATGTTTTCTTTTAAGAGTTTTATAAAGATTTCAGGTCTTGAGTCCATTTTGAGTTTAATATTGTGTATGTACGGTGTAAGAATGTGGTCCAATTTCATTCTATTGCATGTAGCTGTCCAGTTTTCCAGATACCATTTGTTGAAGAAATGGTCTTCTCCCCATTGTATATTTTTGCCTTTTTTGTTTTGGATTAATTGACGATATCAGCATGGGCTTATTTCTTGGCAAAACTCATCCTTTTTGTCCTAAAACAGAGGACTATTACCTTTACTACAATTTTAAAAAAAAATATTAATACAAAATTTTGGTAAAATTTTAATATAAGTTTTAGTTAAGTTGATTAAATAAATTTTATTTCCTGGCTTCTCCTGGCAACTCTCAATTCTTCCTACAAATCACATTAGAAGGACTGTACTTATTGAAGTTGACACAGTATAGCAATGACTCTGTATACCTCAGATGCCTCTAGAGTATCATTATTTTATAGAATGGTACCGTAAGTGATGAGTTAGGTTAGGTCAATGAAACCATGCAAAATTATTTTTGATATATTGTTTAGTGTAACAGGGATATATCTGTTTGTTACCATACAGATATTTAGAAACGAGCATGCAGAAAATTTTCAGCAAATTTCAAATGCTTGTTTGAGATTGTCTAACTGAAAACATAAAATAAGTAATATAAAGAAAATTTACTCTGGAAACTCAAGGGACAAAAGTTACCATACCAACAAGGTGCTCTTGACTCCTGATCAGGAGATACAAGCATATGTATGAAGACAGAAAGTAGAGATATTAAATATGAATTTCCAATCAAAAGTCGCAAGGGTGGACCCACCAAACTGCAGACTCTGATTTGCTATCCAGCTCTGTCTTGCGTACCATGCTGCAGAGTGAGCAGAAGCAGGAATTTACTCATTTAATGACGGTTAATCATTCACCTGGGTGAAGTTGGGGAGACCAGGTAATTTGTATTAAATTTTAGAAAGTATACCAAAGGTGATTAGAGTCAAAGTAATTTGGTACTTTATAAGTATTTTTCACTTACCTAAAAACTATATTCATCCATAACATCTCACGATAAGAGATGAATGAGTTCTTTGTCCTAGAATGCAGTATAGAGGTCATTCAAAAGGACTTATTTTGTTGCTGTCTTTTAAAGAGGATTTATGGGGCGAGTTATATTAATTGATTACAATGATCACTTGTCCATGTTCTTTAATAGGAATTAATTAAAACTTATTGGTTGAAAAGACTGTTGATTTTACTGTCCTTGCAAACATTAGACTGAACTTTTTGAGTTCAGGGACTATCTCTTGGTCATCTTTATACTATCAACATCTAGATACACTGTGTGATGTGTAATGAGTGTTCCATAGATCGTTAATGAGTGAACAAAGGAATGGTCTTTGTATGTAGATAAGATAGAAAATCCATTTTAACTTGTTGCAAGGGTATTTTATTTCTAATGTAGTTTCCCATTATAACTGTTTATTATAAAAGACTAGTTTTTAGAGTCTTAGAAGGGAGGTTGTTAAAAACAAAGATTCCTGGGCTTAGGCCTAATTTTCTAATTCACTAGATCTGGGATAAGACTGAGGGATCCACATTTTTTTTTTTTTTTCACATTCTTTTTTATTTTTTTTATTTTTTAATATATGAAATTTACTGTCAAATTGGTTTCCATACAACACCCAGTGCTCATCCCAAAAGGTGCCCTCCTCAATACCCATCACCCACCCTGCCCTCCCTCCCACCCCCCATCAACCCTCAATTTGTTCTCAGTTTTTAACAGTCTCTTATGCTTTGGCTCTCTCCCACTCTAACCTCTTTTTTTTTTTTTTTTTTTCCTTCCCCTCCCCCATGGGTTTCTGTTATGTTTCTCAGGATCCACATAAGAGTGAAACCATATGGTATCTGTCTTTCTCTGTATGGCTTATTTCACTTAGCATCACACTCTCCAGTTCCATCCATGTTGCTACAAAAGGTCATATTTCATTTTTTCTCATTGCCACGTAGTATTCCATTGTGTATATAAACCACAATTTCTTTATCCATTCATCAGTTGATGGACATTTGGGCTCTTTCCATAATTTGGCTATTGTTGAGAGTGCCGCTATAAACATTGGGGTACAGGTGCCCCTATGCATCAGTACTCCTGTATCCCTTGGATAAATTCCTAGCAGTGCTATTGCTGGGTCATAGGGTAGGTCTATTTTTAATTTTCTGAGGAACCTCCACACTGCTTTCCAGAGCGGCTGCACCAATTTGCATTCCCACCAACAGTGCAAGAGGGTTCCTGTTTCTCCACATCCTCTCCAGCATCTATAGTCTCCTGATTTCTTCATTTTGGCCACTCTGACTGGCGTGAGGTGATATCTGAGTGTGGTTTTGATTTGTATTTGAGGGATCCACATTTTATTAACAAGCGCTGTGGGTGATTATTTTACAGGTGTTAAGCGAACCATACTGAGAGACACTGCACCCAAACCTGTGCCCAGGTCATCCCTGAACTACCATAGCCATTTTCTTTTTCCAATTTATGTAAAACCTTACCTTTCTTTTTCAAGTGTAATATTGATATTACAATATTGATATTATTCTATAAATGGTATTGAACAGCCATTGAATGGATCCTATTCAATCTGTTGAATGGATTCTGGACCACCAGCATCAGCATTAGCTGAGTTATTTAATAAAGCATTCCTAGGCAGAATCTAAGACCGAGAGAAGGCTATGGGGATGTGGCTCTGTAGTCCGTGATCTGATGGACCAGTACAAGCAGCTTCTGACTTACCACTAGATTATATTAGGAGTTTATATAATTACATTATGATGTAATTATAATCATAGGCTTCAAAGTTAGGTTCTCTCTCTCTCTCTCTCTCTCACTCTCTCTCCCTCTCTTTGCTTTTGTTTACATAGATGCCCTTATCTTACTTGTACTCTTATTGGGGCTCCTCTGCTTATAAGCCTTCACATGCACCTTTTACATTATCACAATGCCATTCTTTCTACATAAGAGATAGCATCTTTACATCCCAGGAGTGTAAGGCCTAAGTGGGGACTTTATAAATTTTTCCTATCCGGTAGCTGCTCTCTCACTGTATAGGGTACTCTATACATTGTTGAGCTATGTGTCCCAAAGGCCAAAGAGTTAATATTATAGAAGAACTGTTTATCAGTCATTTTCATGATTATTATAATGTAAAATTTAATTTTAAGCAGCAACTACCACAGTGCCTGGCATTTAAAATAGTCACATAATATTTGTTGAAGACAGAAGAGAGGAAGGAAGGAAGTAGGGCTGAAAGATCAACTTGTTTTTCTATTTCCTAACCTGCAGTTGTTTAGAGATTTTTTTTTTTTAGTAGACTGAGGGGCATACTGGGCAGAGGTAGGCTTGCTTATAGAGGCCAACTAATAAAAGAAAATAGGAAAATCTTAGAAAAGATTTAAGCAATCAAAAAACATGGTCATCCAGGTCCTATTACAATAAGGGCAAATAGCACTGCACTCACTGTGCATACTGAGATGATCACTTTAATGACAGCACAACTCACTGAATTTGTTAACCAGAGAAATCCCAATTTTCAAAAGAATAAGCCTGCATTATCAAGAAAAGTTATGTTGTTTTTCAAGGTTCATTCTTTTAAGAATATAGGAAAATATATGTGTGTTTAGAAAAATGTCCTTAAATATTTTAAATATTGAAAGAGTATTATGTTTTAATTATCTGAAAAAAAACCCTCTTTTATTTAAAGTTTCTAATTCTTTGATGGTTCCAGATGAATGAAATTTTATTGTATCTTTTTAGTATGCTACCCTTTTCACCTAAGGAGTGTGAGTGTGTGTGTGTGTGTGTGTGTGTGCGTGCGTGTGTGCGTGTGTGTGGGCGCGCGTGTGCGTGCGTGCATTCCTCTCTGGGTACTATTTGCTAATGACTACTTTGCACATTGTCATCTTAGAGTTAAATGTTTTTGATAAATAGCCTTTATTTTAGGTGAAAGAACTTTGAAGTCAGACTTTGAGCTAAGATTTTTCCCATGTGATGTCTCTAACTTTGTTCCCTTACTCACTAAAGTGAGAATAACTATGCTTGCCACATAGATCTATTATGGGGATTAAATGAGATATCCACAGGACAATGTCTGGCACATTGAAAGTACTCAATAAACAGTCAAAACTATTATTAGAGGATACAGAGAGAATTTTATGTGCATTGTGGTGGTTTTTAAGGATCTGCTCTTTCATGTTTCCACATTTCTGGAGACTAAGTCTACTTATTCTGTTCAAAGTCTACCATTCAAAAATTGGAATGGAAATAAAATATACATAGACAATGTATAAATTATCCTCTGTTGCTCTACCTCTTATTGTAAACAAAAGTTCTCCAGGCTTTCAATAGGAATGGATCTTCATTGAAATATATCCATATGGTAATTCTAAAATGTAAAAATGAACCACTTTTTTTGATATTGAATAAGCATAAAAATCAAATTATGTTGCTTAAAAAGGAATACTCATACATCTTTTCTCATCTTGTATAACACAAAAATAGCTAACTGCTTTTGCTCATAAAAATCATATTTGGAGGATGACTAAGCATGAGACAGTTCCCAAACAAATCTTTAAGGAAGTTGTGCAGGAGTGAAAGTGAGATTTTATCTGTAATCAGTCACTTCATCTAGGTTAGTTCAGTGAGGGTAGACTGGTAAATTTTTTAAATCTTCACTTAGTCATACATCATTTTTCAAGATATTTTGGATTTCGCTGGAATATTAAAATCTAATATGATATTTTCTTTTAACCAGAACCTGGTTTTGTAGGCTGTAGCTACTATGATTTTTTTTTAACAGGCACATGCATGTATTTACATAAGAATATTGGTTCATTTACATAAAATGCATGAAACAGTGAAACCTTATCTAAAGGATGACATAATAATGTAACTTATTTTATGTATTCATATACTGTTCTTGCTACCTAAAAAGAATTGGGTGGTCCATGCTTAACAACAGTTTTAATTAGAAAGTGGGGATAGTATTATAACAGAATGTTACTTTAAAAAAAAAATTGACAATGTCTCAGAATACATAATTTGGAGGGATTATGCAATCATTTATAAAGGAAACCAAAAAATTTACTTCTGCTATTTCTAAGATCCAATAGTAGTTTAATTTCTATTTCTTCATCTCTTAAAGGAGACCATATCCATCCTATTTTTAGAAGAATCTTTGTATACGTTTTTCTTGGGGTAATTAAATGTCACTTAAGGTAAAGTGCATTTTCTTTTTTCATATTTCAAGAGATTTGGTACTGCCGTTTACTTTATAAACCTCATTTACATATTATACCATTCCAAGTAAGTTATTCTCAGAATATTGAGGTATGAATTTGCTCCTGTTCACCCTCAAGTTTTCATCTCCATTTGGATAAGTTTTCATTGTCTGATATTTCTGCCTTCATTTTGTTTTCATCTCATTTTTCTTGTCACTCTTGTTGTCAAATATAGAAAAAAAAGCATGTTTAAATAAAGTTATACTGTTTTCAGGAAAAAAACAAGTTAGGGGCACCTGGTTGCCTCAGTCGAGTAAGCGTCCAACTCTTGATTTCAGCACAGGTCATGATATCGAGGTTCATGAGATTGAGCCCCATGTCGGGCTCTGTGCTCACAGCACAGAGCCTGCTTGGGATTTTCTGTCTCCCTCTCTCTCTGTCCCTCCCCTGCTCATGCATGCTCTCTCTCTCTCAAAATACATAAATAAACATAGGGGGGAAAATCAAGTTAAACATACTATTTTTAACTTATTTTGAAGGAACATAAATTGTCCCCAAATTCACATTACACTAAGGAAAATTTATTTGCAAAGCGATGGTAATGCAGGTAGGTATCTAAATTGCCATGAATATCATAAAGAAAATATTCCTCTAGAGTATTCTGGAATATAAAAAAAAATATATGTGTTTGCTAAATGACCAGGTATCATCTGTCTTTGTACTAAATTTGATTTTACTTAGTACTTATCATGCCTACTTCTTTTTTTATCCTAATTTTAGATAGATAGATAGATAGGTGTGTGTAGAGATATATATATTTACATTTATATTCTGAAATTCATAGCACTAAAACAAGAAAGATATTTAGTAACTTCTTTTAAGTGTGTTTTTTTGTAAAATGTCATATACCTGGATTTTGCCTTATAACCCAGTCTGAAACTCCATGTTTAAGAGAAATCCTCTTATCACTATGTAGAGGGACAAGTTATATATCTCATTCATTATATTTCTTTAATACTGCTTTCTGTTTGTTATTTATTTTGCTGTTTGCTCTTTTCCCTTTTCTTTATTTTTACTGATTTGTTCAAGTTACTATTAATTTCATTTTTCAGTGCATTATTATTTTTTGTCGTGCCTTGTTAATCTGCAAATAATGTGCTTTTTTATTCTGATACTTCTGATTCTAATTACCTAACATCCGTTTCTCCACAATTTGATAATATTATATAACAACCAAAAACCAAATAGTATTTCCACCAATATACTCTATTCCCTTTTCCTAGATGAAAGATTTAGAGTGTTTTAATTCCCCATTCCATTCCCCTTGTCCTTTAGAGTGCTTTTACTTTGCTTTACCCCCCTTCCAACTCGTCAATTTTGCTGACATAGTTCAATACATTTGGTTCCAGATTCATTAGATTTTTCCCTTGCCATATGTCTCTTCTATTTTAAGAATCCTTACTTGGCAGTTATATTATCAATTCCCAGTCAGACAATCATTATCCATTTAGTTTTAACACATATATTGCAGGGCTTATTACACTGTTTTCTATTCATCATCTCCATCTTGAGATTTCTATTCTGGTTCTTATGCTATTTGGTTCAGGTGTTTTCTTGAGTATTTTCATCAGATAGGGTAGAGGAGTGGCATTATAGCTCATCTTTGCATATCCAGAATTCTTTCTTCTAGCCTGCAAGGAGAATGATAACTTGATTGGGCATAGAATTGTTTGTTGGCAGTCCTTTTCTCTCTGTCCTCAGTATTGCACTATCTTCTAGCTTCAAGTATTGCCTTTAGAAAGTAAGATGTCAATCTGATTCTTTTTCTTTACTAAGTAACATGTTCTTTCTGGAAATTTGTAATATTTTCTTTTAATCCTCATAATAAAGGAATTTTACCAAAATATATCTAGTTGTATGTGTTACTTTGGTTAATCTACGTAGAACTTAGTAAACCCTTTCATTTGCATACTCAATCCTTCTTCAAATCAGGGAATTTTATTTGTGTCATTTCTTTATTCCTCACCTTCCTCTGTTGTTGTTTTTTTTTTTTTTTACTTTCCTTTTATGATTATTATCTTCCTTATCTGAAACTTCACTTGTAGTTATTTTCCAAGTCTGTTTTCCCTGAAGATTTCCCTCTCTTTCTGTATCTGCTCCATATTTTGAAATATTTCATCTGGTTCTAGGTAGTTTCACCATAAGCATCTTTGCCACAAGCATTTTTGCTGTAAGCTTTTCCACCCCAAAGATTTTTGCCACATAGATAACTGGCCCGAAGGCAATTTTGCCATAAAAGGTAGAAAAATAACTGGTTGACAGTTTGGTGTGACAGTTTGTTAGTATCATCAACTGGATGACAAGTTGGGTTTTTTTCTTCAGTGATGCACTACTCCCATTTTTATATTATATACTCTAAACCGTCATACTGGTCTATACAGTGTTGCAGAGTTTTGAGCCCACATTACCCATAGAACTTTGGAACATCTGTCAACTGACACATAACAATATGCCAACAACAGACAGTGCAGAAAGTTTTCATAATGCAAAAAAAGCTCAGTTACAAATATACATATCCGTGTATTTGGAAACTGATATCTCTCTTAATGAAGGAAGAAATTTTAGTGGACGTTGCCGAACAGGCAGGTGAATCAACCAAAACAAAACGAATACACACACACACACACACACACACACACACACACACACATTACTGTGAACAAAAGAATTTGAAGGTAAGTGCTTAGGTACAATCCAGAAAATAAAATCCATTATTTATGTACTGCCATGAAACTATACATTTTGAATATATTCAAATATTTTGTATTTCACAACAAAGTCTTTTTGTTATTCATTTTTCCTGTTTCATTCTGTCAATGAGTGTCCCTCTGTTGTTTTTCATGATTGTGTCTTTTATGGCAAAACTACCTTACGGCCAATTAGTTACGCAGTAAAAATGTCTATGGCAAAGATGCTAACAGTGAAAATACCAGACATGATTTCTTCCACATGGTCTTACAAGGCAGTAATTCTGGATTCAACAGTGGCACACTTTTTTTTTCAATTATTTTATTTTTAAATTTAAAAATTAGATTTCTAAATTTTAGAGTATGTTTTAAAGCTGATCATTCTTCTTTATTGTTACTGTTAATGTTTTTTTTCTCTCCTCCAGCAATTCCATTCCACTAGGTGCTGCCCAAGTCTCAGGGTTTGGTTTGTTCTTTCTCTCTGTGCTTATTGGGGCCCCTTGGGCACGTTATTATTTCCCTTTGCCTAACAATGTCTCTGTGCAGCCTCTGAGAGGTGAGAGTCCCAGCATTCTCTGATCTGTGAGCTTTAAATATGCCAGTTTACAAGCTTATTCACCATTTTTTTCAGGCAACAGGATTATTTGGGTTAAATTTCTCTTTAGGAATAGAGAGCAGCTCTGACTATCTTTATGTCTTCTTAGAAAGTCTTCCACAAACATCAGCCAGAACTTCTAAGACTACACACATGAGCATGTACTTACTTTCAACAAAGACCAAGATTCTTAGTATCCTGGGAGTTTTAGTGCTGCCCTCTGGCCTGTCAACCACAACTCCTAGTCCCTCTTGACCTCAGAAGGGAGCAAAAGTGGGTGTCTGATCCTTCCAGGATTTCAGTATATACTGTGGTCTTGCCGCATGTACCTTTTTGAGCTGGGTGATCACCAACCTAGTAATCACTGAGGGGGAGGTGGAGGCTGCTAGCATTGGGAAATGGAGGCATAAGAGACACACTTTCAGGTAGCCATTTTCTCAGCAAGTGGAAAGAATTTGTTTAACTGCAACATTCAGCCTTTTCAGAGAACTATAGAATCATAATCTTAGATATATTCTACTTGGGATTATCTTGTTTTACAAATAAGGAAAGTGAGATAGGAATCTATTCTGTGTTTCAATACATTTGATAGAGAGGCTCCCCGGAGCCTCAGTCGGTTAAGCACCTGACTTCGGCTCAGGTCACCATCTCACAGTTCATGAGTTCAAGCCCCGCATCGGGCTATGTGCTGACAGATCAGAGCCTGGAGCATGCTTCCGATTCTGTCTCCCTGTCTTTCTGCCCCAACCCCCTCATGCTCTGTCTCTCTCTCTCTCTCTCTCTCTCTCTCTCTCTCTCAAAAATAAATAAACATTTTTAAAAAATACATTTGATAGAATTTATAATTTGAGGTTGATGGGGAGGAATGGTTCTAGACAAGTAAGAAATAGAAAAAGGAGAAGCTGAAATTTTGGCTAGAAGAAGAGAAATGTTAAGAAATTTGATACTACGTAAGTTTACATATGAACAAATTAGGCGAAATGTGATAAGACAGGGATCTCTTTTCTGGGTACATTTGTTGTGACCATCACTAAAGATTTGGGGTCTTCTTCCAGAAAATCTTTGGTCATGTAGCTCTCTCTCTTTTAATTTCTCCCTTACTAAAAAGAAGACAGTAAAGCATGCATTAGGTCAACAGTGTTACTTGACTAAAATGTGAGGTTTTATCCAGTTGCCAAAGCAGTAACTAAATCAGGCAGTAGCTCTCTTTAAGCAGAAATCTTACTTACAAAATCTTTAATATAAGAATCCTCTGTCCAGTTTACTGAATTCAAGAATTTTCCTTCTTAATTGAGTCTATTTATACATAGTTATCAGACACTTGAATTTCTTCTTAATTTCCTTTGAATCTTTGCCCAAGATCCCTAAGTCCATCTGATTGTAGCCAAAATACATTTCTCCTGATTTTGCATTCATACTTCATACACATACATCAGATACAAACTAGGTCTAGACTTCCTTAAACTTTTTCGTAGTGTTATTCACTACTAACTTTTCTGGTTGCTAAACCCATTCTCCAACTAGGTTTAAATCCATCTGTACCAACTGTTATTTCTCTGTTTACCCTGGGCTCCATCCAATTAGGGCCTTTCTACTGCTCTCTACATATTCCCTGCCTTGGCCCTCTTTTGTTTCTTTTGTGGTTATTTTCCCTCCTTCTTAGGCGTCCTCCTTTTCATATTTGGCTGTCAAAATCTTACCTATCCTTCAAGGTCCTTTCTAACACTCTGCCCTGTACAGTGTGATGGATGGATAAAAATGTCAGATTGTGAGTTGTAAATTATTTAGTAGAGGACTGATTAGAAAAGAAACTTAAATCTCAGGTAACAACAATGAGGGCAAAAACAACAGTAATAAGTATGGTGCCAATAGCACCACTAACATTTGCTGATTTCCTACTGTGTAAGAAGAGGTCCTGCACTAAGGCCTCATACACAGTGTCATGTGAGTTCTATGATTTGTATTTTTTTTACACATTTCATGCTTAGGAAAATCCTGTGAGACATTCCAACTATTATACTAAATTTACAGATACAAAAAATGAAGCACTTGAAAGTAAAGACATTTGTCCATAGTCCTGTTCAAATCCAGGCAGTCTAGCCAGAGAATCCAGGCTTAAAATACAATCAGAATATAGAAAAAAGTACATTTATCAAGTAATTTTGTTCAATTCATTAGGAACAAATCTGTCATAAAATGGCATGTCCACATAACTTTTTAAGAATGTAACATATAGTACATGGCAGGGCTTATCTAGAAGAGTTGCCTAAGGAAAAATAATAGAGAAATTTGTATTTAGAGTGATCACTATGGTACACAATATGAAGTGGGTGGTTAGGAAGCTGTTACACCAACGTAATCAAGAAATACTGTGAGTTTGAACTAGTTGAGGCAGTAGGAATGCAAAGAGGAATCTGAATGCTTGGGATATAGAAATATATATCCTGATATATTATGTATATATCCTGACACTTGAATGGATATGAAGGGCAAGGAAGAGAGAGTACCTAATTCAAATCCTCAAATTTTTTGTCTGCTGAACTCCACAAGGTAAACGCTTTTAGGAAAAATTGCTAACGCATTGAGTTTGAAATTTCAAAAAATGTTTACCTTGGAAGGATTATTAAACAACTTATTTGGGTTTCAGGTGGAGGCAGCAGTTCAAATGCACCTCTAGCTTCTCTTGGGATCTAAATCTCTGAGAATGCAGTTTCTTCTACTGTTGTGTTGTTTCTTTTTACATGCCAGGTTAATACTTTGTAATTTCATTAATAGATTATTTGAAAAGTAATTTTAAAAGAATTTTTTTCATTTTTGAATTATGATTTTCAGCATATTTGAGACTACCTATACTCCACATAGATTATCTATAATTTATAAAATTAGAGACTGCGCTTGGGGGATGTGTTGGTACAGGGTAAATGGTTGATTTCCTAAGCATACTGTTCCAAAATATTTTCTGTAAACTTTTTTAAAGTCAATATGTAGATGTGATAACTGTTAAGTTTCTTATGTGAGAATATTAGAAAAAGTAGTGTGATGTCTAGGCCTTGGTGTGTGCAGAGAAAATAGCCATAGTAGTGTCCTATTTATGTCCACTCTCCCCAGAAAACCTGAAGTGCAGACACAGTCATTCTCGTGCCCTTCCCCATAGGATGCATTGTTTCTCCAGGAGACTCTTATGATCCCTCTGCTCCCGTGGTCTCTTGAAATGTTCACTGGACATGTGTGGAATTTTTCACCTCTTCCCTGGCTTGCTGGGCCCCAACATACCCTGTTCTCTTCCCAGCCTTTAAGGTCAAGCTCCTCTTCTGTGGTAATGGCAAAATGAATAATTACGCAGAACTTAAACATCAGAATTGCAAAACTAAGTCTGTCACTGAAGTTATCAATTAGTAAATAATATTGTTGCTGTGCAAATAATTCTGTTGAAAATGAAACTTTCAGTGACAGAGAAGTCCTAAGAGAGATTACCTAGTCTAACACTTTTATACTTGAGGATGCTGAGGCTCAGAGAGGTTAACTGATTTCCCCATGTTCAAAATATTAGTACCAAATTAGAACTCAGATTCCTTTATTCCCATTTCATTGCTCTTTTACCACATCATACTGGATTTGTGATTTAAATATCATTTGAAAGGCCTTTCATTTCTCCATTTACAATAAGAATAAATTTTTGCTTTAAAGTTTAGAAAAATATTTTACTCTTTTACATAACTGAATCAAAAGCACTGAACACCACTAATAAATTTTAGTATTGACCAAATTCTATAGGTGTGTAGGTTGTTTCCAGACAAAAGCAAGTAAGAGAATGTTGCATTAAATATATGGGTACTTTATTGGGGTGGCTCAGTCAGTTAAGCCGACTTTGGCTCAGGTCATGATCTCGTGGTCCATGAGTTCAAGCCCCATGTTGGGCTGTGTGCTGACAGCTCAGAACCTGGAGCCTACTTTGGATTCTTTGTCTCCCTCTCTCTCTGCACCTCCCCTGTTCGCATTCTGTCTCTCTCTTAAAAAAATAAACATTAAAAAAATTTTTAAATAAATATATGGCTACTTTTTAAAAAGTTTATTTACATTTCGGCATCTCATATAAAGATAGTTAGCTAGTCATGATTCTCCAGTTTAGTTAATATCCTGAAAGAATGATGCCAATGCTATTCCCTATTCTTCAACATAAGATGGTTTATTTGGAATGATAGCTCAAAATCCTTTCTAGTTCTATATCTGAGTCAGAGTTATCTAAAACTTGAATTTTGAAATGCTGTGTCATCCTTTTTTCTAATGAATTTAGAGGTAAGAAGGATGCATAAAATATGTCTAACATATCCTGAAAATCTGCGATGTCATAAATCATTTGAACTTTATTTTAGCTAAAGCATTTTAAATTGACAAATTACTTAAGATTGTATTCAGAATTAATTATAAAATAATTTTTATACTTCAGATTGGGTGAATATATTTATGAATATCTTTGAGATTGCTGTAGGTTTTAGAAAGACTACTCGAAATACAGTTTAAACCTGCATAGTAAAAAAAAAAAAAAAAAAAAAAAGTAAGTAAATAGCACTTTACTGTCAAATAGCACTTTAATATCTCCAGAACAAAAGATTTACAGATGTTTACTTTTGGAGATTCCCCTACAAAAAGCACACCATATCTTATTAACCTGATTAACTCTCAGTGAAGCCCACCAGTGGACAGGTCATACCCACACACTTCCTTTTGGTGCTTCATTCTTAATATGAGTGAATGTTCAATAGTTCACTCCAACAGTTGTCCAATAATTGAGTAAGTCCTCCAACAAGAAAAACATGATAAGCCTAATCAAACGGTAAAATGTGATCCAGAAGAAACTGACAGTGAAGGTAGCTAGAAGATTAAAATACAAAAAGAAAAAGAAACATATGTAAGTTAGAGACAAACTATATTTTCAAAGAATCAGAGAAACTGTTGTATCCATTAAACAAGAATAAAGTACTATTTAAATTTTTAAAATTAGACAAAGCAGAATATTGAAATTAAAAATATAATAACAAATAAAATTTAATTATAAACTTAAATAGACTGGAAGAGAAAGTTAGGAAGAGATCCTTGAAAATACAGCAAGAAGCAAAGAGATGAAAAGAAACCCAGAAGGCAAAAAAAACATGAGATTCAAGTCTTAACCCAGGAGGCCCATCATATTATTCATTATTAATGAAGAACAGAAAAAGTAGAATGAACAAAAAATTTTTAGAGAACTAATATGTTTAAATTTCTCAGAAATGAAGGATACAAGTCTCTACTTTGAAAGAGCCCACTGAATATCCAGCACAATAAATGAAAAAGACCCACACCAAAGGAAAACATCACAAAAGTTCAGTATACCAAGCATATAAAGAAAAGGTTGTAAGAGCTTCCTAAGAGCAAGGAATAGGGATCGTTTACACCCAAAAGAGTTAAATGGCACTGGACTTCTCCACAACTACACTGTGGAACAATTTCTTCAAAATTGTAGGGAAGCAATTTCATTACCTAATTTTATACTCAGCCAAATCAAGTGTGATGGTTGAAAGAGTAGCTCCCCCTTCCCTAAAAAATACTTTCCATGGACTGATGCCTATGAAATTATTGGAAGATGTGATTTCTCTAGGTGATTAAATAAGAAAGAGACTAAAATGAAGGGGTCTTGCTCAGGAAAGGCATAAAGAAAAAATGTCAGCATGGCTGCTATTCAACATATCAGGAGGGCAATCAGCTCCATGTTGTATTCTCTAAAAGAAAAACTTGGGGCACCTGGGTGGCTCAGTTGATTAATCTTCCAACTCTTGTTTTTGGCTCAGGTCATGATCTCATGGTTGTAAGATGGAGTTGCACATCCAGCTCCATGCTGCACGTGGAGTCTGCTTAAGGTTCTCTGTCTCTCTCACTCTCTCTCTCACTCTCTCCCTCTGCCCCTCCCCTCCTAAGCTTCTCTAGACAAACAAACAAACACAAACAAACAAACAAAGGAGTTCTCCAGGAAAGAAAGGAAAGTGGTATGTTTGAGCATATAGAAAAATATATTGATTTGCATGTAGCAATGGTGTTGTAATAATTGTACTAAGTACTTAGAAACTAGATGGGTGAAAAAAATGAGGTAGTTATTAACTCCAGGAGATAACAGACATGGTCCTAGTTCACTTCTTTGCTTACAGTATTTACATTAGCTATTTATATGTACATTAGCTGTTTGTGTAACCCAATAGTATAACATTATTTTGATATCAGAGATGGGTAGAAATGTGGGATAAGGATACACAAGAGTTAAGTCTTCACTTATGATTGGGAGTCAACCAATAGTGTTTAAAATTGATAAATGAAGCAATAAAAGTATAAGGATATCATCTAGACTCACACTTATAAGGTCAACTAATCTATGACAAAGGAGGCAAGAGTATACAATGGGGAAGAACCAGCCTCTTCAACAAATAATGCTGGGAAAACTGGACAGCCATATGCAAAAGAATGAAATTAAACCACTTTCTTATACCATGCCTACACAAAAATAAGCTCAAAAAGGATTAAAGACCTATGTGAGAGACCTAAAACCATAAAACTCCTAGAAGAAAACATAGGCAGTAATTTCTCTGACATCACCTATCTCCACATTTTTCTAAATGTGTCTCCTGAGGCAAGGGAAACAAAAGCAAAAATAAGCTATTTGGACTACACAAAAATGAAAAGCTTTTTGCCTAGCAGAGGAAACCATCAACAAAACAAAATAGCAACCTACTGGATGGAAGAATGTACTTGCAAATGATATATGTGATTTTTAAAAAGGCTGAGGACCTGAATAGACATTTTTCCAAAGACCTACTCATGGCCAACAGACACATGAAAAGATACTCGGGGCGCCTGGGTGGCTCAGTCAGTTAAGCGGCCGACTTCAGCTCAGGTCACGATCTCAGGTCCGTGAGTTCGAGCCCCGCGTCGGGCTCTGGGCT
Source organism: Panthera leo (assembly GCF_018350215.1). Taxonomy (NCBI): domain Eukaryota; kingdom Metazoa; phylum Chordata; class Mammalia; order Carnivora; family Felidae; genus Panthera; species Panthera leo. The sequence continues at coordinate 138,217,820 of NC_056686.1, forward strand.
GACGGCTCAGAGCCTGGAGCCTGCTTCAGATTCTGTGTCTCCCTCTCTCTCTGACCCTCCCCCATTCATGCTATGTCTCTCTCTGTCTCAAAAATAAATAAAAAATGTTAAAAAAAATTTTAAAAAGAAAAGATACTCAACATCACTGTACAAAGAAATGCAAATCAAAACTACAATGAGATATCACCTCACACCTGTCACAATGGCTAGAATCAAAAAGACAAGACATAACAAGTGTTAGGATATGGAGAAAAAAGAACACGTGTGCACTGTTGGTGGGAATGTAAATTGGTGCAGCCAGTGTGGAAACAGTATGGAGGTTTCTCAAAAACTTAAAAATAAAATACCATATGACCCAGTAATTCCACTATTGGGAATTCATTTCCCAAAGAAAATGAAAACACGAATTTGAAAAGATATATGCATCCCTGTGTTTATTGCAGCATTTACGATACCCAAGATATGGAAGTAACCCAAGTGTCCATCAGTAGATGAATGGATAAAGAAAATGTGATATATATTAAGTATATGTAATGGAATATTACTCAGCCATAAAAAAAGAATGAGATCTTGCCATTATAGTGACATGGGTGGACATAGAGGTTATACTGCTAAGTGGAATAAGTTAGAGAAAGACAAATACCATGTAACTACACTGATAAGTAGAATTTAAGAAACAAAACAAAGGGAAAAAAGAGACAAAAAGCAGAGACTCTTAAATACAGAGAACTGGTGGTTGCTAGAGGGGAGGTAGGTGAGGGAATAGGTGAGATAGATAAAGGAATTGAAGAGGTCACTTATCATGGTGAGCACTGAGTAATGTATAGAATTATGGAATCATTGTACACCTGAAACCAATATGACACTATACATTAATTATACTTCAATTAAAAAATAGACATGTAATAATATGTATGTTAAGCCTAGAGATAAAAGGACAGTTGCTTCTGGAGACATAGAGAGAGGGATGTGGCAGAAGAATGCAATTTTTCACTATAAAACTTTTAATATAATTTTATTTCATAAACTGCCTCCATATGTTACCTTGATAAAAATATCAATTTTAAAAATACTACATCTCACCTTTTTTGAAAACAAGAGTTAACTGTATGTTGATTTGACACTTTGCAGAACTTATGATACACAAACATTTAAACACAACAACAAAAACACTTTAATAAATGTGCATTTTATCTAGGTTTTCTAATTTCTTGAAATACGATTATTTATAGTATGCCCTTATAATTCTTTTCATTTCTGTGTGGTTGGTAGTGATATCCCTCGTGTTCCTGATTTGACCTGAGATTTTCTTCTTTTTTTTAATATGGGCATTTACAGCGATAAGATTCCCTCTAAGCACTACTTTAATTGAATCCCATTAATTTGGGTATATTTTGTCTCCATTTTTATTTATTTAAAATCTTTTCTAAGTTCTCTTGTATTATTTTGTTTGACTCATTGATTATTTAGGACTGTGTCATTGAATTTCCACAAATCCATGAATTTCAATGTGCACTTGAGAAGAATGATATTCTACTGTTGGGTCCAGTTGATTTTTAGTACTGTTTCACTCTTCTGTTTCCCTGTTGACCTTCTGCCTAGTTATCCTGTCCATTATTGAAAATGGATTAGTGAAGCCCCCAACTATTATTGTTTAATTGTCTATTTTTCCCTTCAGTTCTGTGACTTTTTGCTTCAAGGATATTGGGGCTTTTTTGTTAGATGCATATATGTTTACAATAGTTATTTATCTTTCTGATGAGTTGATCCTTTTATTTATAAAAGTATTATAAAATGTTCTTTGCCTCTAGGAAAAGTTTTTTCCTTACAGTTTCTTTTCTCTGATGTTAGTTTAAACATTCCAGCTTTCTTTTGATTACTGCTTATATGACATATTTTTTCATACTTTCATTTTTAATCAAGTTCTGTCTTTGAAGCTAAGGTGTGTATCTTATAGACAGTATACAGTTGGAACATTTTTTTTTATCCATTCCACCAATCTCTGACTTTTGATTGGAGTGTGTATTACATTTACATATAATGTAATTACTGATAAAGTAAGAATTACATCTGCCATTTTCCTGTTTGCTGTGTTTCTAATGTCTTCCCCCATTTTTCCCATTCCTTCATTGTTGCCTTCTGTATTTGACACATTTTTTAATATACTATTTTAATTTCCTTGTTGTTTTTTTTTTTTTTACTATGTTTTAGAATTGTTTTGTTAATGGTTGCCCTGGTGATTGTTAACAATCTAGTTTAGATTAATACCAACTTAATTTCATCAGAAAAACTTTGCTCCAGTATAGTTCTGTTTACTTCCCTTTACTTTGTGCTATTATTGTCATATAAATTACATTTTTATACATGGTAAACCCATCAACACAGTTTTAAAATTGTGTAGCTGTCTTTTAAATCATGTAGGAGAAGGCAAGAGTTACAATGAAACATAGTATCTCTACTGTGTTTTATATTTACCTATGTAGTTACTTTACCCCTGCTCTTGTTTCACTATGCAGAGCCCAACGTGGTGGGGAGGGAGGGGCTCAAACCCATGAACCACAAGATCATTACCTGAGCCAAAACCAAGAGTTGGACGCTTAACAGACTGAGCCACCCAGGTGCCACTCTTCCATTTTCCTTTTAATTTTTGTTTGTTGTTCAGCCTCTTGTTAGCCCCAAGGGTTAAACAGTTGCCACTGATTTCCGTCAACAGCACAATGCTTGGGGAGAAGATTGTTTGCACAGAAGTAGCTCTGAGTCATGAAATAAAATGCCCTGAAAATGGAATAATTTAATGAGGTGCCAGATAAGGCAAAATAGTGACAGTTTTCTGCAAGTGGACATTTCAGGGAATTCTAAACCTGTCCTAATCCTTATGTGCTAATAGGTTGGTAGTTTATACGGCTACCAGAGTTGTTAGGCTCTTGGTTTTCAAGGCTACTCTAGAACCTGAGAAGGAAATGAGATTAAGAGAAAAATGAGATAATCAAAGTTAATTTCCAAAGTTTTGAAAAAGACGATTTTGCCAGTTTCGCCAGTTTTGCATTGCTTTTGTACACAAGTTATTTTTGAAGGCCTTTACCATTCCAAATAATTGAGCTATGCTTTTTAAAAGACAAATACCATATGATTTCATTTATATGTGTAATCTAAAAAACAAAACAGATAAACAAACAAAAAGCAGAATCAGATCTATAAATACAGAGAACAAACTGATGGTTGCCAGAAGGGAGGGGGTGGGGGGAAAAGGAAATGGGTGAAGGAGAGTGGGAAATACAGGCTTCCCATTATGGAATAGGTCATTGGAATAAACAGTACCTTAGATATTGATACATGGAGCTATCTCAGTTTGTTGTTGTTGTTGTTTGGTATTCCACAGATGCATAGTTCATTATTTGAACATTTTTTTTGGTAACAAATATTTGGTTTGATCTACTGTTTTGTTATTTCTAACAAAGATGGGATGAACATTATTGCATGGGTATCTTTTTGACTGTGTGTCAGATAAATTCCTACCTATGAAATGTAAAGTGTGTTTTTAAATTTTGATGGATGTTGCAAAATTGCCTCTGCAATGACATTTCATCAGTTTATACTTCTGTTTATGGTAAAAAGAGAATGTGGTTTCTCCTTACTCTTGCCACATCGTATTATCAAGTATATTTTGCCAATTTCAAAGATGAAAAATATCTCTTTATTTTAATTTTCTTCTTTCCTAATACCTTTGCATCTATTTGTAAATATTCTTCCTTCACTTACCACACACACCACACCTGAGTGCTTCTTTTCATATCCTTCACTCATTTTTTTAATTGAGTTTTGATTTGTAATGGCTCTTTGTGAGTTAGGGTAATTAGACTTTTGGTCTGTTTTATATATCACAAATATTCTTTCCTCTAGCTGATTATTTGTTATTTGGCATAGCTTATAGTATTTTTTTCTTTGTTAATTTTTTTTTAAGAAGTCAGATTTTCCAGTCTTCTTCCTGTCTTTATGTCTTGCTTAGAAGGGCATTTGCTTCTTCTCAGTTTATAAAAATTCATCTCTTATTTCTTCCAGGAACTTACTGTTCCATTTATATATTTATTTATTTGGCTGGTTTGTTTTCATGAGTGCTAACCAGTTGTCTCTGTATCATTCCCCTCTGATATAAAATGCCACTCTTGTTAGGTACTAAATTCCTTTATGTAGGGAGAATATTTCTGGACTCTTTATTCTTTTCCATTGATTTCTGTGCCAATTTGTCCCTTCTCTTGTGCCAAAATTTTAATGTGTATTTTTCCATACGACCTTTAGAATCAGCTTGTCTTGTTCTGTTTCCCTGTTGAGGAAAAATTTCTGTTGTTACTTTTGTTGAGATTACATTAAAACAGCAATCTCGATTTTTGTATAAATGTCAGAATCATGTGGAAAGGTTGTTAAAATATAGTGTGCTGAGTTTCTGATGCACTAAGTCTGAGTTGGAACTTTAGAATTCGCATATCTAAACAATTCAAATGGTGATGGTGCTGCACATCAGGGGCACCCTGCTTTTGGAACGACTCCAGTAAATATGTACTAATATTGAGACATCCATCCAGTATTCATTCTGATGACAAGGTATGCCATTCCATTTATGTTCTGTTTTCTCAGAGTTTCAATGTTTTCTTTATATTGATAATACTTGTGTTTTAAATTCATTCCTATGCATTGTAATACAGTCTAGTTTATAATTATTACTTAGTATCAGAGACACAACCCCCTTATTTTGCAATTTGTGAATCACTATTTTAAATATTTATGGTTAGCAAGCCTTGTTCAACTTATTGCAATGGAAGTAGGTGTTAATATTAAGTTACCCTCTGGGAAATTGGAACAAATGTTGGGGAAAGCAAGGAAGGTGAGCTTTGATAAGCAGATGTTACTTAAATTTTTCCACTCATGGCTTTAAAATGTTTCCTTCATGTTTCCTTCATTCTACTGCTGGAAAAATTAGTTGGCATAATCAGCTCTTCTAAAGTATAGTAAAACCTCTGAAAAGTGTAGGCCTCACTCAACACATAAGGTGAATTACTAATATTTCGATGTGTTTCATTTATATAGCTAGAGTTTGGGTTGTATATGTAAATTTAGAGGCCAAAGGACATTCCCAGGAAGGATGAAAGTCTTTGTAAATTTCAAAGGCAAAGGATGAAGGAATAGATGAAGACTAACAAAAAAGATACTCTTACAGAATGTAAGTGTCTTTCAGGACCATCGCAGTATTCTACTATGTCTTATTGCCTAGACTGAAGATATCTGAAGATTATTTTTAAGATCTGCAAGATAAGTTCAGTCGAAATGTTCCTGCAAGATAGTATAATCCAAATTAGTATTTCCCACTCAGCCTAGTATTTTTTCCCTTCTCCTTCTATTGGTAAAACAAAACAAAACAAAACAAAACAAAACAAAAAACATGTTCTCCATCCTGTTCTTCAGTAATAGGAACATATTTTAGGGTATATGAGGATTTTCTTACTTACTGTAGTAGGCAGAATACTATCTCCATAGAGATGTTCATATTCTAATCTCCAGAACCTATGATATGTTACCTTAGGAGGCAAAGGGGAATTAAGGTTGCAGATGGAGTTAAAGTTGCTAATCAGCTAACCTTGAAAGAGGGCAATTATCCTGGATTATCCAGGTGGGCCTCCTATAAACACAAGAGTTCTTAAACATGGAAGAGGCGGGCAAGAGAGGCGGTAAGAACGATTTCATGTGAGAAGGACTCTTCCTGCTCTTGTGGGCTTTGAAAATGGAGGAAAGGAACCACAATCCAAGAAATATTGGCTGCCTCTAGAAACTGGAAAAGGCATGGTAGCTGATTCTCCCTAAGAACCCACAGAAAGGAATACAGCTATGTTCAGCCTTCACCCAGTGAGACCTATACAAGGTCATTGACTAGAACAACAAGGTAGTAAAAAGCATTGTTTAAAATCATAAGTTTGTGGTAATTTGTCTTGGTAGCAAATAGGAAATTAATGCAATTATTAAACTATTAGAACAGAGCACTCAAATCCTGATGCTTTGTTGTGTTAGTAAACATTAACAGGCAGGTAAAATGCTTAATATGCTACAAGCTTCTTTTCTTTTTTTTCTTAAATTTTTAGAGTTTGTTCATACATCAAAAGGTTAACATTTTTTTCAATTAACATCAAAATTTTTGGAAGTCTTATATCTCAGAGTTCATTTAGGGGAATACTTATCTGGAAATCTGGTCTATCTGCAAAATGACTAAGGACCTCATTGGTATATCAGCCTGGAAAACAGCTGAGTCAGAATTAAGATTGAGAGCTTTGGAGTTGGACTCTCAGAGACCTAAAACCTCTGCTGGGACTGGCTGTGTGACATTGGATACGTTATTTAACCTCTCTATGCCTCTTTTTTCTTCTAATATAACTTAAATCATAAGGTTATGGTGACGATTACCTGAGATATGTATAGTGCTTAGCATGGTTCTGGCCCACAGGCAGAAAAATTATAAAGTGAAGACACAGAATTTCAAAAAACAACAACAACAAAAAATCATTGTGGTGCCTTTCATCATAAAAGGAAAAAATTTAAACAACTCAAGAGTTCCCAAAGGCATAAATATAAGCAATTGATATTCCTAATAGCATTCTTAAATTATCAAGTATAAGATTGTTTGGGTTTTTTAAATTCTTTTAAAGATCTTTAAAATATGTGAGTATTGGTGCTGAAGGTGGCAAGCCTTTTTATACCTGGAAAATTAATTTATGTGGAATTTAAATCGAGAGTGTCAAATGAGCAAAACATTTATCAAGTGTATTTCTATTATGTATTATGATTCAAACCTTAGCTCCTCCACTTTTTTTTTCATCTATACAGCCATGAACCACTTCACCTTTCGCCAGTTTCTCCTATAAAATTTAGGTAAATAGAATAGCTACCTGGTTGGGAGGATTAGAGACGGTGTATTTGAAGCCCCAACCATCTTGCATAGCACACGAGTGCTCAATAAGTGCTGGTTATTCTTGATTGTTACTTTGTGCTCTTGTAAACCTGCATTGGCTAAAAGCAGCGATGACCTAATTATGAGATACTATGAGTCCTTCTCTTCCTTTATTTTAGTTTCTAATCCACCTGATACTTCTACTGAACTTCTTAAAATTCTCTCCTTTCTCCTTTTCTGGTGTTCTTCCTACCCTTTGGTTATTTTTTGTTTCCCAGACTTTTTTGCTTACCCTTCCTCCTTTGCCCAATCCTTAAACATTGGTGTTTCCCAATGTCTATAGATTTTTAAAATTTTCTTTCTCCTCTGCACGTTGTTTCTGAGTGTCATACGCTTCTTGCACCAGCTGAAAGCTTTTCCCTGAGCACCAATTGTAAGTCTCAGAGACCTCTTCTAATTGAGCATTATCCAAAAGTGAACACAGTCATCTTCTACATACTTTTTTTCCCACTCTGTTACCCATGTTGGCAATACTGTTCATTCGTTTGTTCAGTCGTTAATTATTTAGACATTTATTGAATGCCTACTATGTTCTAAGCCCTGAGGGTACAGTAGTGAAGTAAACAAATGAACAAATCTTTACACCTCAGGGACCGTATTTGTAGTGGATGAGACAAAGCAAATAAATGCATTGTGTATCTGATATAAATTCTGTGGGGCAAAATAAAGCAGGAAAGAAAACTAAGGAGGACCAAGATGTGGATAAATGTTACAGTTCTGAGTGGAATGCTTAGGAAGTCATCATTAAAAGGTATCATTTGAGCAAAGACCTGAAAAGGTGAGGGAGCAAGTTATGTGGATATTTGGGGGAAGATTCCTCTAGGATGAGGAAGCAGCAGCTGCACATGGTGTGTGTGTCTGGCATTTTGGGGAAACGATGAGATAGCCATCATGCCTGGCTTGTGGGAGAGAGCAGTAAGAGAAGGGTCAAAGAGTTTATAGGGACCATGATTGTCCTGTCTACCCATTTTGTTAAAAATTGGTAACAATCCTTCAGTACTTACTGTGTCATTTTCCTTTTTTTTCTTCCTCTTACCTCTAGTAAGTCACCAAGTTTTATTGATTCCAACTCCTATATTACTGTCCTGTCTGTCCTCTTCATCCTCCCTGCCTTTGCCTCAGTTCAGGCCTTTCTCATTGGTCACCCTACTGATTGGCTGCTAACTGCACACTTCATATTCAGCACCCATTCAAGAGCTTTTTTTTTTTTTAACAACTTCTAGTTTTAAGCCCAGCACTAGGTATTGTGAATATAAGGCCATCAAGCTTGCCCTTAAAAAATTCATGGTAACTGGAGAGAATCATACAGGCAGTTAGTAACATGACAGTGAAATAACTGCTTTGAGAAGGGAGTACAAGCAGTCTTAGTCACAGTAGATACGTAGCTCCAATTTATGAGGGTTAGTGCAAGCTTTTGAACAGAATTTACCTTCCTGTTAAGATCTAAAAGATAATTGGAGCAGTTAAATCCTCCTAGAGGTGATGGCATTTTCAGGGGTCATGTTAAATATGACAGGAAAATGTTGAGTGGAATCATTTCAAAACATACAATGTCTTATACAAGATCTTTGAGAAGAATAAGCAGAAAGAATTTGTAGGTTTTTTGTTGGAAGTTATGATTAGAGATACTCTTTTGTCTAAGCTTCTTCGTATTGGATTTCGAACCTCAGTCTACCATAATTTATTCTTCTTCATATCAGTTCTTTAAGAATTACAAAGGAACTGTTGCCCTCTCTTTCTCTCGTCTCTTAGCTTGCATGGCATTTTATTTGTACTTCTGTTGTTATGGTGATTCGTGTGTGATTTTATATCCCCAACTGCTTGTTCTCCTTCAAATGTTCAGATGCATCTAAAACCTGTCTTGAGCACAGTAGGGTTTCAAAATGTTATTGTATTGATTTAAGAGAGAAGACCTGGTTATCTTCTTTAATGTTAGTTTAATGGAGGAACTATGATGTTATAATGCTAACAATATGGAAGTCTAAATAACAAACAAATCCAATTATATATGCAGAGATACCTACATTAGAGTTAATAGGGGCACCTGGGTGGCTCAGTCAGTTAAGCATCTGACTTCGGCTCAGGTCATGATCTCATGGCGAGTTTGAGCCCCACGTTGAGCTCTGTGCTGACAGCTAAGAGCCTGGATCCTGTTTGCGATTCTGTGTCTCCCTCTTTCTCTGCCCCTCCCTCGCTTGTGCTCTCTCTCAAAAAAAAAAAAAAAAAAAAAAAAATTAAACAAAAAGAATTAATAAATCATTTACAGCTTCAAGAGCTAGGTTTTATTAACAAAACAAGAAATGCTTTAGATAGGTAAGCATTTGTTATTTCCTCAGAGATAGACTTGAGTCATACTATTTAAATCTCAGTATTAACCTAGTAGTATCCTTTTATTCCCATACTCTATTTGGAGAAGTAAGCAATATCATTTCTAATCTCTATCCTTGAAGCAAGAAAGAGGGAGGAAAGAATGGAAGGTAGATAAGCAGGTGAGCAGAGAAGAGAATTTAAAACGTGTATCATGTGTAATTTTGTCTCCTCACAAGATCCTACAGTGGAAGGCTTGGAAGCAGAGGACCTGGAGAGGTTCTTAGTAAACCACAGAGCACCAAGCCTACTCAGAAAACCAAAGTATGGTCTCATCAGAATACCGTGCGAATAGGACTGAGCTGGAGTGAGGTTAAACTTTCTTTTCACTTTTCCCCACTGTGTCAGTCCTTTCATAAGCATGTGAATCTAAATATTGACAGACACACTTGACAACCTTACCTTTTAGCCAAGTTGAGGTGTGTGTCAGCATTCTTCACAGTAATGAATAATTTGTTATGTCATAAGATCCAAAAGCATTTATAGACTAAAGGCCAAGCTTGTAAACCTTATATTGTACCCTATTTTTGTGCTATGTTAAATGAATACACTCTCCTTTTTCCCAGGTGGGAATTGTGGTTTGATTTCTAATTAATATTTAGTTGAAAGGATATGTTCAAATTGCATTTTACAGGTGTTATTTTGGAAAGTTTGACTTTTTCACGATTTCTTCCTTCCATTTTTCGTATATAATATGTAATATATCTTCCAATTTCCATAATATATAGTATGATCAAAATTAGGTATTATATTACTGTAGTTTATTGAGTGCATTTGATCTGATTTGAATTAAAATCTGTTAGGAAATGAATGTTAGAATGTAGAAACATCCATGTAGATGTTCTTGGTCATTGCACTAGTTCTCCCTTAGAATTTTGGCATTACTCCATTAAATAGGAAATTACTGAAACCCTCACCCCCAGCCGATTCTTTATTTTGGTAATTTACTGTTTTAGAATTGGGTATACATTTCTGTCTTCAAAAGGAACTAATAAATAGAACTAGATTCCTAGGGCATCATTCCCAGAGATCACATTATCCTAGTCACCTGGAAAAGAGGCCTTATCTGATTTTAGATTATTGTTGACAGCTATATCACTGGAAATGAAAGAAACCCCTAGAAAAGAGAATTCCAGAGGGAATTTACACCTTATAACATTGCTGAGCCTCCCATGCAGTTTCTATTTTGGTGATGATATTTTGAAAAAAGTCTTATGTGTTACGTTGCTGTGCCATCATGATGATATGTAAAACATTCATTTCCTACAACTCTTTCTTAAACTATATCCAAATCATAATTTTTCTTTGTCTCAATTTCCTCACATATACCCACTTTAATACGTGGCACTGGTATTTATAAGCTACCTCAATCACTTTGTAATAAACAGAGACAGATAAATAAGTAATCATTTTACAATATGATAAGTCTTCCTTTCAACACAACTGTAAGCCATTATCAGAGATAAAACAGAGCAGTGTGGAAAGATGGAGTAAAGCACTAGACAGGTTCAGGTTCTAGCTCTGCAGTTTTCCAATCAACAGCCAGAGCTTTGACCTCTCTTACTCTCTCAGTTCTCTCATCTACTAAATGAGGATGATAACACCTATACCCTAAGATTTTGGTGGTGATTAAATCACCTTTTATTTGGGAAAGTATGTGACATAAACCAGAAACTTAGTTAAATGTTAATTGGATCCAGGTCAGATTTTCACTAGTTGAGAAAAGAAATTTTATTTTGTCCTTTTGAAACCTGTAATCCCTGTGGTCAAATTGTTATAGATTTTCCCCGTCACTAGGAATATGAGTCTAGGTATTGTGGATTCAGAGCATCTGATTTGTGAAGGCATAACAAATGCTGTCTTTGTACTGTGCTAATGCTGTATTCCTCTGGAGAGGGAGGCTTATTCCTTGAGCCTCCATGTTGCCTCTATGCCAGTAGACACCATCCATGGCAAAAGGAGGACATTCTCCCAGCCTCCAAAGCAGGAACAAAACACATTTTGTTACAAAAGCTGTGCTAGATATTGGATTAATTTATTGTGGTTTCCCCACTCCCCCCAAAAGCTATTTTATTCTTAACATAAGCAGTTGTCTGTTTTTAAGAATGCAAGTATATTCACTATATTCTTTATTGAAAATGGGTCTTTTTCCTACCCTATGACCCAGCAGTAGCACTGCTAGGAATTTACCCAAGGGATACAGGAGTACTGATGCATAGGGGCACTTGTACCCCAATGTTTATAGCAGCACTCTCAACAATAGCCAAATTATGGAAAGAGCCTACATGTCCATCAAGTGGTGAATGGATAAAGAAATTGTGGTTTATATACACAATGGAGTACTATGTGGCAATGAGAAAGAATGAAATATGGCCCTTTGTAGCCACGGGGATGGAACTGGAGAGTGTGATGCTAAGTGAAATAAGCCATACAAAGACAGATACCATATGTTTTCACTCTTATGTGGATCCTGAGAAACTTAACAGAAACCCATGGGGGAGGGGAAGGAAAAAAAAAAGAGGTTAGAGTGGGAGAGAGCCAAAGCATAAGAGATTCTTAAAAACTGAGAACAAACTGAGGGTTGATGGGGGGTGGGAGGGAGGGGAGGGTGGGGGATGGGTATTGAGGAGGGCACCTTATGGAAACCAATTTGACAATAAATTTCATATATTGAAAAAAAAAAGAAAATGGGCCTTTTTGTCATGTGGATCTAGACTAGTTTGTGATCTTCTCCCTGTCAGTCTTTATTCTGAGCCAAATTTTTGAAGACTATAATTTTCTTCAACCTATTCCATGTCCACACAAAAACTTCTGTACCCAGAGGACTTGTTAATGAAGTAGTGTGACATTGTTGCTTAAAACTTTGTATAGATTGATGGAGAGCCATAGAAATGCTTTTCTCATATTATTTACACGTAGTTTTGGGGAGAAGTGAAAAACAAAAACAGGAGAAGGGAAAGAGTTGGATTAGAATGCTGGGTAATTTTTTAAAAGATTTGTGTTCATTTCCCCTCTTTTCCACGATTTGCTTGATTTTAGAAGGTATGACTTTCAGAAAATAGCTCTATCTTTGAGACTGATGAATTGTAAATTTTAAAAATTAGAATATTTCAGATATATTTCATATTAATGAAATTGATAAGAATAGTCTAAGTCATAGTTCTTAATATATACCCATAATACAAACATCTTTTCTTGACTATTTTCTTAAGAAAATGAATTAAAAGTAGAGATACACAGATTTGAAATATGTTCATATTGGGAGGTGGTGCAATGCTAATAATACTTCCCACAAATATTATTTATGTGAAAATGTGTTGTGGAACTCAAGTAAAAAGCTCTAAAAATTGAAAAAAAAAACCTGTTAATAATTATTCAAAATTATTTGTGTAAAAGAAATCTAAGAAGAAATGATGAGACTTGGATCCTAGCCCTTTTATCACTATGACCTTAGGCAAGTCAACCTTTTAGCTCTCTTTCCTCTTCTTGAAAATGAAGGCAAAGTCTGGGGGATTGCTAAGGTTCCTTCCAGCTGTAAAAATCTATTATTGTTATTACAATTTGATAGGATAAGAAATTAGGCATGCTGTACATAAAATAATTGTTTTACTCAAGAGTTATTAATAGTATAGAATTTTATATTGCAAATTGATCTATTTAGACATATAAAAATTTGAGAGGTACCTGGGTGGCTTAGTCGGTTAAGTGTCGACTTTGGCTTAGGTCATGATCTCACAGTTTGTGAGTTCGAGCCCTGTGTCTGGCTCTGTGCTTCCTAAATGTTTACTACTTTATGCACTATATTTCTTTACCAGACTTACTCTTTCTGAGACAGAAAATATTCTCCTTAGGTGACTCTCTTCCTCTTCTTATTTCCTGTTAGCTCTCTCCCCCGCCCACCCCAAGCACCTTCCCTATGTGTACACACTGAAAGTAAGTCTGACAACCACACAACCCACAAATTGCAGAGATGCCCTGACAAATTCCAGGCACTACTCTCTGCAGTAGAAATAGGCCAATGCTTGGCAACTATCTAGTGAAAATATAATTCAGAGGAAATAAATGCATGCATAATTGTCCCAAATAGTATGTATGGTTTATAGCCTGCACAGTTTAGGGGGGAAATGTCATTTTTTCACTTTCACACACACACACACACACGCACGCACACACACTTGTTTTCCACCTTTTTTTCCTCTATTCTCTGCAAAAAAATAATCGCAACTACAAATCCATTTTACAGCTATAAATATTAGTCTTGGGGACAGATATATAGTTTACATACACTTAGCTTTTTCACTATGTTTAGCTTTTAAAAGATCATTACTCTTGAATAAACCCACCTTAGTGGGAAGTATGTGACCAAAGATGCCCTTATCTGGCCCACAGGACTCAACACTTAGCCATCTAGTCTGTTGTAGCTATCTAGTGGCTGCAAGCACTAATCCAGCTTGCAGAGTCAAGATCCAGAAATAAGAATCCATCAGCTTGGCATCCCATTGACCAAAGGAGCTCTGGAATTATGGTGAAGCTGGGACCTAGACCTGAACCCTTCTAGTTGGCACCTATCACCTGACCTTGAGAAACATAAATGCCATGCATGTACACTCTAAGAACAGATTGTAAGATTCAAGTCAGACAAATACTGAGAGGAACCAAGAAAGGCTTTAAAGATGAGAAAGAATTCAAAATTGAGTACAAAAAAATTGTACTTGGGTTGAGTTTAATCCATAGTTCATTTTTTTTTTGTAACATGTGCCTTCAAGTTGCAATAGGAATATACACATTTTACTTAGATGATGATTCATATCTTTTGTTCTGATGGGTGTTTGTCCTTGCTCTGGTTTGGAACATTATGGGGATCTATAAGGAGGATTTCTTTAAAAAAAAAAAAATGTAGTTTATTTATTCTCTCATGAAAAAAAACTGCACAATCACCACAGTTAAAGTCACCGTACACTCTTTACTCATGTTGTCCAATTTCCAGCTCACTTGTTGCTGGCACCAGTATTGGCTTTCAATCTCCTTGACCTTTTTCATTCTGTTCTTGCGTTCCTTTTGCTGTTTTCTTGACATCTTTGTCTTCTCACACAGGCCATGTCTTGCAAGTCTATGTTTGGGTTCATTTTTCTTTGCATAATCTAAGAAATCATAAATCATGCCAAAGCCAGTTGTCTTGCCACCACCAAAATGGGTTCTGAATCCAAATACAAAGATGACCTCTGGTGTGGTCTTAAATTTTCGCTAGCTTTTCCCAAAATGTTGTCTTAGGTATGGCTGCCTTTCTAGGGTGAAGAACATCACTGACCACTTGTTTTTGCTGAAGTAGTTGTTTGGTCATGAACTTCCTGGTCCATATAGTTACTGTGTCGTTCATGATGGCAGCCGAGCTTTAAGCAGCTGGGAAGGAAGAGATTATTTCCTGAAAAAGTTAAATCACAGGCTGATATTATTCCTTGAGCTTATATATGTTTCCTAGTGTATAGTCCCATGCTCTTGCTTTGTTAGCATTTTATAAGAAGTTATACACTCTCAGTAGTAATACTTAAATATTATTAGCATACCTTATACTTACAGGTAAAACTGGTTTACCAAAATTTTACCAACATTCAGAGCTAAATTTACTTTGTCAGAATGATCACTGTGGTGTTTGGGGGGGTGTCTAATAGATTTGTTGTTGTAATAGTTAATGTGGTACTGTTTTCATACACCCTTGTAGCCCCTTACCATTTTGTGCACATCAGCCTTCCAAAGGCCAGCACCTCCATCTAAGCCATAGGACTGCCTCTGACCTGCTAGAAACCACTGGGATTAGACTGTAAACAATGACTAACAGGTTTCAGCTTCCTTGGCCCTGGCTTAGACAATCCTGAGACCTGTATCTTATACCATTTGCCAGTTTCCCCCAGAAGATGAAGTTTCAGTTGGCTTCTGTGATAGCTAGCCTAATAGTGTACCCTATATTAGCTGCTTGCCCTTCTCTTATCACCTTCCCCATTTCCCTGCCATTTCTTCTGAACCTCCCAAATGAAAAAAAAAAAATGTATACTCAGTTTTATTCTCAGAGACTGCTTCCTTAGAAACCCCACTAAGACAACTACCTAATAAACCCAAAGATAAGAATCCTTCCCATTTAGGCTGGTATTATTTATTTTATACTGTTAATGATACGTTGTTTAGAGTAAATGGGCAGTTATAAAGATGATCTATTTGAATTTGAGACTGAAAATATATAGTATGATAGATTCCTTTTAATTTTTTTGTGACTCCAAGTGGATAAAGTTATTTACTAGCCATCAAATACGAGTAAAACTTAACAAAGTTTTGTGAGTTAAAGGATCTCACACAGTCACCCTTACATTGAGACTCTACACATAATTTTAAAATACTGAAGTCAATATATATAGTAAAGTTTAAAAATGGAAGTAAGGAAAAAATGCTTTTTAACCAAAAAAATTGAATATAATTCTAACAAAAAATTCTGTGAGATCTACAGTTGAAACTAAAACAAATCTTAATACCCTTAAAATGCTTAAATATAAATATTTAGGGATGCCTAAAATGCTAAAGAATTTAAAATAGCAAAGTAATAAGATTCTAGGATATTGAATAGTAGTTTTTGGAGCATTTGATATACCAAATAAATAAAATACTTGACAGTCACCTTGATACTAAAAGTAAAATGTAACAAAAAGCTCTAATGAAAATATTACAAATAATCTGAAAGTACTAAGAACATTAGATGGAAACCATTTTTGCACACCAACAACTGAATTTAAAGAGCAATCTTTCAAAGTAAGAAATGGTCACAGGAAGAACTCACAGAAGTCTCAAGGATAAACGGAAGTACTAGGTGTAGTCTGAAGAAGATGGGGAGTCAGGCAGTAGTTGAACTTAATCTCCATGGAACAAATACACCCATTCTCTTGATCTGTGGGAAAGGTGCCAGACAAGAGCCTGGTCACTGTTGATAATTCAGACTTGGGAGCCCAGGTCAATACAAGTTGGCCTTGGGCCTGTTTGCAAACTGTCTTTAAAAAGACACTTCCTCTGAAAGAAAAAGGAGAAACCAAGCTCATGTAAGGGACTCCAGACTTCCTGCTGCATTTCCCATTCCTTAAGTAGTGTTTTGTAGAAACTGATGATAGATACATAAATAAGGAAAGGAAAGGTAATTCAGGAGCATTAGCTGTGATGAAGAACCCATGATAGTAGTATTTAAACCTTTGAGGGTAGACAGTCTGTATCTCCACAAATCTAATCTAAGGCTGCTTTTCTTCAAGCCACCAGGATGCAAGATAAATTTGGTATATTTTTTCATCTTTTGCTGTTTGATTTCTATCACAAGTTGAGGAACTACCATGTGATTTTTCTCTCAATGGTTTGGTTTTTATAAGTGTTTATATGTTTTATGAATCAGACAACTCCAAAGACAATACAGTAACAAATGCCCTTGGGCCTGGTTGCGTAGGTTGAATGCTGGCTCTGCCACTTACTAGCTACTATAACCTAGAGCATGATACTTTACCTCTCTGTCTTGGTTTCCTTATTTGTTATGTGGGTGTAATAAGAGCATACAATTTCATAAGGTTGCTCTGAGGATTAAACCACTTAAATGTAAAATTCTTAAAATAGCACCTAGCATATATGAATACTCAATAAGTTTTTGTCCATGTATGAAAACAGCATATTGTAGATGAAATTAGAATTTATAAAATTGTTGAGATACGTTATTACTTTTATGTAATGATCATTATGAGGAAAGTGCATTCTTAATTACCAGACTACCGATTTCAAAAATGAATGTTTGAAACATGACCCATTTGTGAGGAAAGGACTGCAGTTTTGCTTGTTTTTCCATGTCGTATTTACAGTTGACCTTGGCATAACCCGGGTTTGAACTGTGTGGGTCCACTTACACACACGGTATTTTTCTGATAAACACAGTACTGTAAATGCATTTTCTCTTCTTGATGATTATCTTAATAACATTTTCTTTTCTCTAGCTTACTTTATTATAGGATACAGTATATCATATATTTAAAAATATGTTAATTGGCTATTTGTAAGGTATTAGTTTATGGTATTAGTAAGACTTCTGGTCAACAGTAGGGTATTGGGAAGTCAAGCATTATATGTGGATTTTTGACTGCATGTAGGTTTGGCATCCCTAATCCCCTTTGTGCAGGTGTCAACTACACCATGTTTCTAGTAAGGTGAGAGGAGAGTAAGTGGTCTGCCTACCATTGCTAATAGGCACTTTATGTTATTTCACACAATCCACAATAAGCTCTACTAAGTAGTTAGTAATAACTATTTCAGAAGAGGAAGTTAAAATTTCAGAAAAGACCAGTGACTTACCCAGGTAGTAGTCTGTCTGACTCCAAATACAAAGCTTCTGCAACTATCCCTGTTTCGTTAACAGAGGAGAGATTTGAAACATAACAACTGGTATGGCGTAGGCACTAATTTGGGTGGATCTAAGGGTCTTATAGGCCCCCAGCTCTGCCAGGTCTTATCTCCTAAGGGGTTAGAATATGGATAAGTCTGCTTGGTGGAAGTGATGTCCCTATAGAAGAGTACATGGGGAGAGGAATAGAGAGTAGTGGCCATTTTCTAACAAGTATGGAAGCCTTTTACTATTTAGTGTGTTAACAACTGGTACAGCAACACTGTTCGTTCTGACCAAACATTAGATGTATCAAAATTAATTTTGATACATCTAATGTTATAATTATGTATATAAAAATTTAAATACTATGTTAATTTTTGGGTTTTTGTTGGTTTTTATAAGACACATTTTTAGGATCAGGCAAAAATGAGAATTTTTTCCTTGAAATTTCTGCTAAACTGTTATATAAATATATGGTCGTTTTTCACTGATTGATCAATAGACAGTTAAATAGATTGCCTTTATTTACAGTCAGCCATTTTTTAAAATTATGAACTTGCAATAATATGGTGGAGGAAGTTTTTACCTTACAGTACTTGGCCAAAAAATTTATTAAGCTATTGTAAATATCATAAAGGACTTTGTTGGTTTCCTTCTCTTCCAAATGTGAATTTGCTCTCATTTATAACCTTCCTCTTATTATATCTTTTTTATCAACATCCAAGAAGAATAAAACAGTGATGATTTTTTTTACCTAATAATCTACACAGTATATGCTCAAATAAACACATAATCTCTTAAGAATCTGGGAGCAACAAAAATCACTTACAGTGTTTATTCCTCTTTCACCTTTTTTGTGTGGTAATAAAATTATTTGAACTGTAGGTTTTAGTCAATGAATACATTGTTTCTTGGTTTGTATTGCAATGTTTCATAGAACTAAATGAACTAAATATGTTAACTCTAGTGCTTTTAGTTTAAACCATGAGAAATTTCCAATCCTCAGTCTTTTTTGAACAATAAAAAAATTTCACCTGGTTCAATCAAAAAGAGAGGCATCCCAACATATTGAGATAATTTTTTTATTACTTTCTATATGAATCAACTGAATATTTCATTTTATTTTTTTTTTTTCAACGTTTTTTTTTTTTTTTTTTTTATTTATTTTTGGGACAGAGAGAGACAGAGCATGAACGGGGGAGGGGCAGAGAGAGAGGGAGACACAGAATCGGAAACAGGCTCCAGGCTCCGAGCCATCAGCCCAGAGCCCGACGCGGGGCTCGAACTCACAGACCGCGAGATCGTGACCTGGCTGAAGTCGGACGCTTAACCGACTGCGCCACCCAGGCGCCCCTATTTCATTTTATTTTTGCTTCAATTACTCTCTGTTGCAATGAACCCATCAATAGGTATTTTTAAATGTTATATATTTAACTTTTACTGAACATGAACCTACCATACTGTTTTACTTGCACACACTAATTTGCAATTCACTATAACAAGTTAAAATTCTATGTTATGTATATTTATCTAGGGGACATTTCATTGTATCTATATCTACAATAGTATCTACAACTATATTTTCAGTGCTAAGGAATCATCAGAAAAAGTCACAACATTATAAAGGCCAGCAATATAAGGAACATTTAATATTTGATTAATTTTAAGTAACATTTTAAGCTTAAAGAGAGAGATGCTATTAAGACTTAAATCACTCTTACAGAGCAAAAGACCCTATAATGTTTTGATTCAAACATTTAAGTAGTTCTTTTTCTGCATAGTCATTTAGGTTCATTATAAACACGGAGAAGATGGAGCAAATCTCTGAAAATTCTTCACATTTTATATGTATAGTTATTTTTTCTGTTGCCTTTCAAAGATCTAAAATGATATTCCATTTATTTCTTGTGTATCTCAAAAAAGAAACTTGACAAGGCAATCCTTTAAACATGTAAACAAGAGTGACTCAAACTCTTTTTGGTTGCACTTGCTCATATTTAGATTTCATTTTTTGATTTCTCAATTATCTTTCACTGAGTCAAAAATGACCCCATCATTATTTACTTCTGGAGGCAATTTGTGTAATCTAGACATCTTTTTCTGTTTATAGGGATTTTATTCTTGTGTCGTTGTGTTATTTTCTCTAATAAACCTCTTCATTATTGGCAGGTTGGCATAGTACCGAACTGATCTTGGTAGGATTTGAAATATTATGCTTTTTTGGTAAAGCTATTTCCAGATATCATAAAATCAGGCATACTACAGGCTCATAAAATTCCTCATGTAATATGGTTTCTTTTGCTATTATGAGTGCCTGCACTAAAAATCTGCAGAAAGTCAGAGCCTGATGTTTCCCCCAAACACTCACTGGTGACTTTGATACTCTAGTCACACTAACCTCCTTTTCAGACATCACTAAGGATGATACTCCTATTCTGTGCATTTATGTGCATTTTCCCTGCTTGTCATTTTTTTATTTTAATGCGTTGACATGTGAGGATTTCATCTCCTTGCACAGGGTTCTAACATCTCTCCCTGATATCTTTTTGTTTTTATTGGAAATCATGGTAGAATTTGATTTTCCCAAGATGCAACTACTTATGGCTTTTTTGTTCATTATCCTGGGTAAAGTCTCTTCCCTTAGGATAATACTGAAGGATTTGTTTCCATTAATGAAGACCCTTCATTTTGGAGGGTTGTTTTATTTTGTTTCATTAATAACTTGAAAAATCACTTTAGCTGAAGTATGCATTACATAAAAAAATTATGCCATAAATACTAGAAAGAGGGTATTTCCATATAATAGAACATTTAAAATGTCTTACAGCATAAATTTGATGTTTTCTGTAAGCAGTTTATATGCTGATTTTTTAAAAAAATATTTTTAATGTTATTTATCTTTGAGAGAGAGAGAGACAGCACGAGCAGGGGATGGGCAGAGAGAGGGGGAAACACAAAATCTTAAGCAGGCTCCAGGCTGTGAGCTGTCAGCACAGAGCCTGACACAGGGCTTGAACTCACAAACCGTGAGATCGTGACCTGAGCTGAAGTCAGTCACTTAACTGACTGAGCCATGCAGACACCCCATATGCTGATTTTAATAATCTATAGCTGCATTTTGAAGCTGCTTATTTTAAAAATCTTATGAAGACAGTTTTTAGTCTGTATGCACATACTTTAAAACTATATTAAAATTATTTACATGTTAATTTAAATATATCTTTCCTTTAGTTTTCTTTTAAATTAGTCTTAATTAACAAGTACTAATTAATAAGTCTATCATATTTTATTAGTTTTTAACTTACCTGATTTTCTTTTGTTTTTATACAGAGTTCATCCTTCTTTAAATATAATTTATTGTCAAATTGGCTACATACAACACCCAGTGTTGTATACACCCAGTGCTCATCTTTTTTTGAAAGAAACATTTATTTTTAGTTTATTTGTTTATTTTGAGAGAGAGAAAAAGTGTGAGTGGGGGTGGGGCAGAGAAAGAGAGTCCCAAGCAGGATCCACACTGTCAGCACAGAGCTGGGCACAGATGCTTAACTGACTGAGCTACCCAAGCACCCCAGAGAACATCTTCTAAAAAGAGTTTCTGAGTTCTGATTCAGTATTTTCTAATCTCCTACAACACTCTAGTAGTTTATCTCATTCAGTACAGTGGAATCACTTGAGGCTTGTTATTATCTTTGTTACCACCATGTAAATAAAGCATTATGGTTTATATTTAGATCTGGATTTCTTTTTAGGTATTGAAGTAGATGTATGACAGCTTCATGAAATCTATCTTTATGATAGTGTTTTTCTTTAGGATTATAGTGTTTTATGTATCAAATGCCTCCAAATGTTATATCATAGCACCATTAAAAACTTGAAAGTGAAACCTCTTTAAGAACTCTTAATTTTTGTGAATGAAAGTAATAGCCTCTCTCTTTCTGTCTCTCTTTCTCACACACACAGAGTTACGGACCCATTTTCTATTTCATCATCAAGAGAAACATCATTTTTGTGGGGGCTCAATTCTAGTTCTTTTGCAGTTTTTTATTTGGTGCTATGAATTTTATTTATTTTTTAATTAATTTATTTTAGTTTAAATCCAAGTTAGTTAACATATAATATAATAATGATTCCAGGAATAGAATTTAGTGATTCATCACTTACATATAACACCCAGTGCTCATCCTAACAAGGGCCCTCCTTAATGCCTATAGTCCATTTAGCCCATTCCCCCACCCAACACCCCACCAGCAACCCTCAGTTTGTTCTCTCTATTTAAGAGTCTCTGATGGTTTTTCTCCCTCTCTGTTTTTATCTTATTTTTGCTTCCCATGTGTTCATCTGTTTTGTATATTAAATTCCACATATGAGTGAAATCATATGATATTTGTCTTTCTCTGACTGACTTATTTCATTTAGCATAATAGACTCTAGTTCCATCCACATTGTTGCAAATGGCAAGATTACATTCTTTTTGATCGTGGTGGCACTTCCAAGGTTTTGTTTTATTCTTCATGTTGGCCCGCCATCAATTTATATTGTTTGTTTTAACAACAAATAACATATTTAGTTAAATATGTTAGGGGAACAAATTTCTGACTGATACAAGTAATGCCTGTGTCTATAATACTGCTTTAGAATTTAAAAATATTAACAATATCCTGTTAATATTTATGAATTTCTGTTGTCTGTCTCCAAAAGGGGGCAGTGCAACTTTGGTATTTGACTTAGGAATGCTTTTTTTTTTTTTTTTTTTTTCAAAGCATTCTCTTGTTTGCTCATAAAATTTCTTGTGATTTTTAATCATAGATTCATAGAATCATGAAGTTGGAATCAAGGTTACCACGTTTCAGAAGGAATTTAAGCATACCCTCTGATGTTAAAATTCCCCCTTTGATATCCCCATCTCTTGTCCGTAATTCCATCTACCACCTTACCTCGATTTATTGTGCTTCGCAGATACTACATTTTTTTACACTTTGAAGGTTGGTGGCCACCCTCCTTTGGGCAAGTCTTTTGGCGCCATTTTTCTAACAGTAGTCACTTTGTGTCTTTGTATCACATTTTGGTTATTCTTACAGTATTTCAAAGTTTTTCATTATTATTAATTTGTTATGGTGATTAGTGATTATGACTCTCTGAAAGCTCAGACGATAGCATTTTTTAGCAATAAAGTATTTTTTTAATTAAGGTATATACATTGTTTAGACATCATGCTATTGCACGCTGAATAGACTACAGTATAGTGTAAGCATAACATTTACATGCAGTGGGGAAGCAAAAAGTTCATTTGACATTTTATCGTAATATTTGTTTTATTGTGGTGATCTGGAACCAAACCCACAATATCTCAGAGGTGTATGCCTGTACACTTTTAGCATAATCCTGAACAAAGAAATCAACAGGAGTTATCACTGTTGCTTTTTTCTCTCTTCTTTTTTGTTTCCTCTGTAGAACTTTTTAGCATTAAAAATATTTTATTTCCAGCATTCTGGAAAGGTGGGCAACTGCTGTTAATGATGATAATGAGAAAAAGAGGAACATGAGGTTTTTAAAAAGAAAATGGAAGTGATGTCAGTGGTAGTGATTTCTAAAGACGCTGTGAAAAAAATAACAGGGATATATTGCTAGAAATGTCTCATAGAGACTACTGAGTCAGGAGTCAGAGAGGCAAAAGGCAGTACCTGAGAAGATATATTACATCAGTATCAGCCTAGTCATAAACTTTTAACGTTACCAGCATTCAGAGCAAGGCAGAGAGCAAGGTCATTAGTGTATTTATTATTTCCAAAAGTAAAATAGCTTTATAAAATATAATAAATGTATATGGAATAGCTTTGTAATTTATTTCTGTAACACTGCCATAGAGGAAATCCTTGAAAAGTTCTGGTGCATGAAAGAATAAGTGGAATGATTTTTTAAAATGTTTTTGTTTTATTGAATATAAACCTATTAACATAGACCTTCATATTTACATTATTTTAATCACCAAACCCCATTTGTTTTTCTCTAGAACATACTTATTTTCTCAACCTTAAGTTGAGAGATCCATAGTGGTTTTCAAGTACCTTATTTTTGAAGTTGGGAGAAACTACATAGAATTAGAGTAATAAATGGGCTGCTAACCCATTTTCTAGGTCCCAGCCCTATTAGTTCATTAATTGTCTATCAACCAACCCAATAGGATAACCAGCATAATGAATTTGTTATTGCCAGAATATTTATATGCATGTTCTTGGTACTATATTTGCCAAAATGTTGTACTTAATTCTTTCTATCCAAAAAGGTCAGCTCTTAAAGTGTTTGGCATGTTAGTGTACTCAAAAAATCACTAACTGGTATTTCCCAAATAATGGATGTTATTAAGGTGGTCTGTCAGAACCAAATTGATAATTTATTCCAGTGGGAGAGATACCTTGTCTAGGTCAGATGGACAATTTTAGAGAATGCTGGTGGGGCAAAAAAAAAAAAAAAAAAAAGGAAGAAACAAAGATTGTTTCTTTTCTTTCTCTAATGAAAAAGAAATGCTACTTACTCTTATACCTTGGATAGCCTGGTTATTATCAACTTTTATAGAAAGAACTTCAGTTATGTTGGACTCTAAATATAGTTTCTTAACTGAAGCCAGGTCATCTGGGCAAGTTGCAAAAGGGCTAAAGGCAAGGCCTAATTTAATGGACAGGATTTCAAAT
Organism: Panthera leo; assembly: GCF_018350215.1. Lineage (NCBI taxonomy): Eukaryota > Metazoa > Chordata > Mammalia > Carnivora > Felidae > Panthera > Panthera leo. The sequence continues at coordinate 138,242,262 of NC_056686.1, forward strand.
TACCTATGGTTATTTGTTTTGACACTGACTGGGGTGTATCCAATAAGAGTCTTTTATGTTGTTGACTTAAAAATAGAATGGTTGTGTTAAAACCATAAATCAAAGTTATGCAAGGTCCACTAAATACGTGATCGGGAATAAACCTAATAATGGACTTAACTGGTACTAAGCAATGCTTAAATATGCTCAGGCTAAGATTATGCTCTATGACAAACAGTTGAGAAAACAAATCTTCCATTGATTGCATGATTAGAACTCTTGTTATACTGAAGAAATATGGAAACTAAAAAAAGCAGACATGGCTTAAAAATATTTTTAATTACTTTAATGTTTGTTTTTTATTGAAATAAAAGACATTGTGAAGTTTTATTTTATTCCATAATTTTTTGCTATGATCTGTTTCCATTCAGCCACATATGAAATTTGTGAACTAGAATTTTTTTTAAGTTTATTTATTTATTTTTAGAAAGAAGGAGAGAGAGAGAGAACATGAGGGACAGGCAGAGAGAGAGAAGGAGAGAATCCCAAGAAGGTTTTGCACTGCCTGTGCAGAGCTTGATGTCGGGCTCGAACTCATGAACCATGAGATCATGACCTGAGCTGAAATCAAGAGTTGGATGCTTAACTGATTTAGCCACCAGGTACCCCTAAATTAGAATGATTTTTAAGTCACCTGTTAGAATAAATGGGATCTTGAGGTCTACAGTATTGTATACTGCTAATACTATGAGAGTAACCACCTATAAAAGTTTAGGTTTTGATATAGTTCCATAGCTCAGGGAAGTGGAAAGCATGTTTTCTTCCTGTAAAAACTGCCATATTTCAAATTTGGGAGTGCAGTAATATTTTAAGAAGGTATAGTTTTTCATTAAAAAATTTCTAAGGAGTTAAATCCATGAATATGATATCCCATTATTGAACCATACTTAATGGATCTTAATGTCTTTAGACTCATAGAACATCACATTCAAATCAAGACAGGGTTTTTAACATAAACCTTTAGTATTTATTATGCTTTATTATGTACAGAAATAGAATGTATGTAACACTAAATGAAGACTTTGAAATCATCTTTTTGTGAGAAGAAGAGTTGAAGTGGACCCCCGTGGCATTCTCCTTTGAGTGGGAAATCTCAAAAACCTTGGAAAAGGGTGGAGGGTATAAGGCAGAAATTTATATACAGATACATTAAGTAAGGCTTCCGGAACTACTGGAGATTTTAGTTTAGTGGATAATGCCTTTAAGAAATACTGTAGATAATTGTAGACTGCATGAGTTTGAAATCTAGCTCTGACAGTTATTAACTGTGAAAGCTTCAACAAGTTAATTTCTCTGTTCCTCAATTTCCCTATCCGTACAATATAGATGATAATAGTACTTCTTAGGATTGTTGTAAAGATTAAATTAATTAATGATGGTTAGGATTTAGAAATCAATAAATGTTAGCTCTCATTACTGTATTTCAAAGCAAGGAAGAAGTGTTAGCAACTTTAAAAATCTTGGACACATTTATTGTTTATTATCTATAAGTTTGTATTTTTGGTCTTTAAAGAGTAATCTGTATACATTGAATTCTTTTGTGATATATAGAGTATTGTGCTATTTATAGAGTTATTGGTTCTTATTGAAGTATGTAGTTTTTCTAAAGAAACACTAAACCATGTTCCCTAGGACTTCTGTGTTACATGTATTTAAATAGAATTTAATTTACTTTTAAAATGTTCTTTTTTTAAGTTTTTATTTAAATTCTAGTTAACACACAGTGTTATACTGCTTTCAGGATAGAATTTTGTGATTCATCACTTACAGCACCCAGTGATCATCCCAACAAGTGCCCTCCTCAATACTCATCACCCATTTAGCCCATCCTATGCCCACCTCCCATCCATCAACCCTCAGTTTGTTCTCTATATTTAGGAGTCTCTTATGGTTTGCCTCCCTCTCTTTTTCCCCCCTTCCTCTATGTTCATCTGTTTTGTTTCTTAAATTCCACATATGAGTGAAATCATATGATATTTTGTCTTTCTCTGACTGACTTGTGTCACTTAGAATAATACCTTCTAGCTCCTTCCACATCATTGCAAATGGCAAGATTTCATTCATTTTGATGTGTAATATTCCACTGTGTGTATGTATATGTATATATGTATATGTGTATATATGTATATATACATATATACACATATACATATATACATATACACATACATACATATACATATACATATATGTATACATATATATACATATATATACATTACACACCACATCTTCTTTATCCATTCATCAGTCAGTGGACATTTGGGCTCTTTCCATAATAATTTGGCTATTGTTGATAGCTCTGCTATAAGCATCAGGATGTATGTATCCCTTCAAATATTAAAAAAATAATGTTCATTTTTGTTGATTCAGTTGTTATTATTAACAGCAATTATTATGCCATTACTCTCAGTTGCTATAATTACCTACATCGTGAGACATTAAGAGAGTAAGGTGCAGTAACCTCAAAAGAGATGGGCAAGTTCTTGCAGCTTAGGGAAATTACAATGTTTAAATCATTCATGGTTGTAAAGTATACTAAAGAGAAAAGCTGGGTGCTTCACTCAATCACTGTAAAATGCCATGCTCAGTTAATGGGAAGACCAATAAATAAAATCATCGCATATTTATTAAATGCTTTCAAGCTAGGGCTTGCTGGGAAATTATAATTTAGTTGAGGGAATAAAGCAAACATGCCAAATCTTAAAAATAAAAGATAGAGATAAAGGACCATAAGTGAGTACCTGATTAATTACCTAAGTAACTTGGCAATAATTAGTGTTGGAAGTCAGAAAAGAAAGAAAGCTTTTAGTGTCTGGTTGATGGAAATTTCCTTCAAGGAGGAAGCAGTATTTGAGCCAAGTTTTGGTTGATGAAGAGATGAGAGATAAACAGCAAAAGGCATCTGGGGTCAAATAGTAAAAGATCATGAGTCTTGCCAAAAGACATTGGAATTTCATTGCGTAGCTATAAACCAGAGGCAAACTTGCATCTGATCCTGCAGATTTGAGAGGTGGCTCTGTGTTTGTGAAGACATTTAGGAAGTCCATGACTGTTTACTAGCTATTAAGCAGAACCAGTTCTGGGAAAAGAATCAACTTTAGTCATAAACTGAAGATTGATGTGAACTTAATAGGAAAACCTGAAGTAGTTAGCAGCACATGGATGTAGAAAGAATACTTTATTAGGAGCACCTCCATACTAGGTAGATAAGTGAAAATAATTATAATTTTCTTTAAAGGTTTAGCAGTTACTGAGATCATCATCCTTATTATGTATAGCACAGACTTGGATATTCACCTCTGTTTATTAGACTTTTCTTTTTCAGAAAGAATCTACAGAGTATGTGCATATGAATATATTATTTTTATTACAAAGTATTTCTGGACTTGTTTTAAAAGAATTTTCAAGACTAAAATGTTAACAGCCTATTTCATCTTATTTTTAGTAAGCTATGTTAGTGTGTGTGTTGAAGGAAATGACTCAAGACTTTTTCTTTGAGAATTTGTTGCTTTGCACTTAGAGCAAATGATAGTAGAAGAGCTTATTCCCCACTGCTAAGTTAAGGCCAAAACATTTTTAATTCTGAGACATTGTGGGCCTGTTTGTAATTATTTATGTAGTTTGGGGTTAAATTGTCATTACAGAATATAATTTAGTTTTCTCTTTTTTGCCATAGTATTTTGTTGATTTCCTACACAGTTGACTTAGGTTAGGAGGATAGCAGAGCTTACAAAATACATTATCCATAAACATTATTTTAGCTTATCTACATTGATTTATTGCTAAAGTCCTATTTATATTTTAAAGTTATTTCTTATCCAGGATGCCTCAGGATTATCTTTTAAGATTAGAAATATAATCTTAGAGGGTGCCTGGGCGATTCAGTCGGTTAAGCATCAGACTTCGGCTCCTGATCTCACAGTTCATGAGTTTGAGCCCCATGTTGGACTCTGTGCTGAAAGCTCAGAGCCTGGACCCTGATTCAGTGTCTCACTCTCTCTTTTGCCCCCTCCCACTCACGGAAGGACTGATACCCTTCCTTAATGCTTTTTAATTTTTTTTTTTTTTAATTTTGAGAAAGAGAGAGAGAGCAGGGAAAGAGAGAGCGAATACAGAGCCCAGCACAGGGCTCGAACCCACAAACCATGAGATTATGACCTGAGCCAAAACCAAGAGTCCATTGCTCAACCGACTGAGCCACCCAGGTGCCTCTCCTTCTTACTACTTAAAAACAAACAAACAAACACACAAACAAACAAACAAACAAAAAACCCTAGGCCCCAGCACCACACCATACCAGTTAAATAAGAATATCTAAGAAATATACCAAGTCTCAGTATAGGTAAAAGTGTCCCGAATATTTTTTAATGTTTATTTTTGAGAGAGAGAGACAGAGCACAAGTGGGGGAGGGGCAGATAGAGAGGGAGATACAGAATCTGAAGAAGACTCCAGGCTCTGAACTGTCAGCACAGAGCCCAACATGGGGCTCAAACTCACGAGCCCTGAAATCATGACCTGAGACCATGACCCGAGCCAAAGTCAGATGTTCAACCGACTAAGCCACCCAAGCACCCACCCCCCCCCCCACAAGTATTTTTAATGTGCAGCTGTAACTAAGAAACTACTCTAATGAGAGATCTACAGCAATGAGCAAAAGGATCATGTAATTGAATCCAAAAACTATCTATGTTTGGCTTGGGAATCCATAATACTCAAAATCACGTATTCGTATGGCATTATATCCTTCAAATCCTTGTTTCCCTAACTGCTTGTCTTAGGCTTGTTTTTTAAAAAAATCAAAGAGAGAATAAAATTCTTCTGTGTGTGTTTATGTGTGGCCGTTTTTTATTTAAGTATAATTGACATATAATTCATTAGTTTCATGTGTACAACATAGAGATTCCACATTTGTATACATTGCAACCACTACAATACATCTAGCTACTATCTGTTACCATACAAAGTTAATACAATATTATTGACTACATTCTCTGTGCTGTACATTACATTCTCAAGACTTATTTTTTTTTCTTTTCAAATTTTTATTTAAATTCTAGTTACTTAACATATAGTGTCATATTGTTTTCAGGAGTAGAATTTAATTTCATCACTAACATATAACACCCAGTGCTCAACACAACAAGTTCCCTGCTTAATACCCATCATCCATTTAGCCCATCTCCCTGCCACATCCTTCCATCAACCCTTATTTTGTTCTCTATCATAAAGTCTCTTATAGTTTGTTTCCCTCTCTTTCTCCCCCTCTTCTTACATGTTCATCTGTTTTATTTCTTAAATTCCACATGAGTGAAATCATATGGTATTTGTCTTTCTCTGCCTGACTTATTTCACTTAGCATAGTACACTGTAGCTCAGACTCTTCATTGCAAATGGCAGGATTTCATTCCTTTTGATGGCTGAGTAATATTCCATTACATACATATGTAACGCATCTCTTTTCCTATGTTGCATTTATTTTTTGAGAGACAGCATGAGCCAGGGAGGTGTAGAGAGAAAGGGGTACAGAGGATCCGAGGCAGGCTTTGTGTTGACAGGCTGACAGCAGCAAGCCCAATGCAGGGTTTGAACCCATGAACCTTGAGATCATGACCTGAGCCAAAGTTGGATAATCAACTGACTACTCAGATGCCCCATATACCACATCTTCTTTATCCATTCTTCAGTCGATAGGCATTTGGTTCTTTCCATATCTTGGCTATTGTTGATAATGCTGCTATAAACATTGGGGTAAACGTACCCCAGTGAATCTGTATTTTTGTATCTTTTGGATAAATATCTAGTAGTGCATTTGCTCGATTGTAGGTAGTTCTATTTTTAACTTTTTGAGGAAACTCCATACTGTTTTCCAGACTGGCTGCTCCAGTTTGCATTCCCACCAACAGTGCAAGAAGGTTCCCCTTTCTCCATATCCTCACCAACATCTGTTTCTTGTGATGTTAATTTTAGCCATTCTGACTAGTGTGAGGTGGTATCTCATTGTGGTTTTGATTTGTATTTCCCTGGGGATGAGTGATGTTGATCATCTGTTCATTTGTCTGTTAGCCATATGGATGTCTTCAAAAGTATTGATTCATGTCCTCTGCCCATTTCTTCGCTGGATTATTTGTTTTGTGAGTGTTTAGTTTAATAAGTTCTTTATACATTTTAGATACTAACCCTTTATCAGATATGTCATTTGAAAATATCTTCCATTCTGTAGGCTGCCTTTTAGTTTTACTGATTGTTTCCTTCACTGTGCAGAAGCTTTTTATCTTCTTAAAAAAATGTTTATTTATTTTTGAGAAAGAGAAAGAGAGAGAGAGGATGGGAGAGGGCCAGAGAGAGAGAATCCCAAGCAGGCTCTATGCTGGCAGCTCAGTGTGGGGCTTGATCTCACGAATTGTGAGATCATGACCTGAACCAAAATCAAGAGTCAGATGCTCAGCCCCTGAGCCACCAGGCTCCCTGAGAAGTTTATCTTGATGAAGTTCCAATAGTTCATTTTTGCTTTTGTGTCTCTTGCCTCTGAAGACATTTCTGGTAAGAAGTTGCTATGGCTAAAGTCAAAGAGGTTTCTGCCTATGTTCTCTAGGATTTGATGGTTTCCTGTCTCAAATTCAGGTCTTTCATCCATTCTGAATTTATTTTTGTGTATCATGTAAGAATGTGGTCCAGTTTCATTCCAAAATCATATTCTTTTAGGAAAGAACATTTTGTTTAGATAATCCTAATTCTCAATTAGTGGCAATTTCTCTTAAAAGATCTCTGAAAGCTTCCTTAGGTTGGTGTTTATAAAGTACTGATTGGGCAGTTTAAGTAATATTGACCTTTTTTATAAGGATGATATTTAACTAGTTGATCTCTTTGATTTTGGCATTTATAAGCAACTCAGATATAATCAAGAATATATTTTTGTGATCCATTTGAGCAAGGGAAATATTTCCTGGGGTAGGGCTATGTTCATGTAGAACCTCAGAATCAATGTATTTAAAATTATATTTCTTAAAAATGCTCATAGAAACTTGGTAGCCAGATAAAATTAGGACAATGGAAAGCACTAAATTTTCTGGCATGAATCAAAATATATGTTCCACAAAACTTTCTGATTCTTCTAAATGGAAAAATCTCATTATTACTGGTGTTTATTTATATAAAATATGTCCTATGAGATATGCCTCCCCTTGTCCAAACTTAATAAAATCATAAAGAATAATTTTTACATCCGCTTATATGTTTAAAATAAACAATATTTATAACCACAAATTCATGATATTTTCTTTTGTTTCTTTTTTAGATGCTTATTGAGGATGCCAGTTTCTGCATATGGGAAGTAGATATTGAAGGTTATATGGTTTACAGACAAGATCTTTAAAATATAGATACTCAAGGTAAGTAATAGATACAACCTCATAAATCATCTCATTTAAATGGTTAGGGTTTCAGACTGTACTTTGACTTGCTAAACTTGTTTTATCACTAGCCCTATCTAAGCGACTTCAAAACCATATTCATTCATATTCAGACACAAGGTGTTATGCCCTAACACTATCATGACAGGAAGTGTCATATGTCATTTATAATAGGAAGTGGATAAAATTGATATATTATTATGGAAGTGTGCAAACCAATTAAGAAGAATGGAGAAGAAATGAAGTAGCTTCCATTAAATCTGTGGGCTCAACTCAGTAGTGTTTAATTTGGAAGATTAAACAAAAACTACTATTCACTGCACTTTCTTCTGAATACCATATTCATTAATCAGTTCTTTAACTACATTAGGAACATGTTCTTTAACCACTCCAAAAAACTGTCATACTTTCAAATACTCAGAGTTTTACCTCTAAATACCAAATCTCTTTTCACTATTTCTTGAGTCCCCAAAGATTTTTCTTTACCTACCATATCCTTTCAGTTAATATGTTCTGTCCATGCCTCCCATGACTGCTTGCATGTTCACATTATTAAGTATATTTCTGTATATATTTTGGTACATTTTTCAGTGAGATATGAGGAGCACAAAATGTTAAAAAAGAAAAAAGTATTTTAAATAATGTTTCATGCCAGGCAGTTACCATGTAACCTTAGAGACTATGTGACCAGTAAATGGGACATTTTTGTTCAGCTCTAGTATCCTCTCTAAGTGGAAATAAGAGACTGTAAAATCTAATTTTATTGTATCTTCAGAAGAAATAAATATGGATTTTGAAAAGTCCTAATTTTTAAATATCAGCACAAAATTTTGCCTGTGAAAAAAATCTCCTTTGCCAAATGTGTGAACGAAATAAAACAGTTTACAGCCTCTGCTGTGGAAATTTTTTCCCTTTGTTCTGTTTTTCTTTATTCTTTTAGAGTGCAACTACTTTAGAGTCTATTTTTTCCCCTTAATTTGTGGGTAGCAGCTTATTGATTTTGCTAGTTTTTTGTGATGAATATTATTATCAGAAATGACTTATCTTGAAAATATAAATGACATTACTTACTTCTAATTCATTTCTATAGTTAACATATGGTGAGTTGGTTCCTTGGAACAGCTATTCAATTGTTTTCTGAATTATAATAATTAGACAATTATTTTTATAGTTCCTCCATCTCCACAGTCTTTTTTTTTTTTTAAAGTAACTTTTGCATAAGAATAGAGCTAAACATGCTCCTCAGTTCATTGCACGCTGTCATCATTGGTCCGTGCAAAGCACTTATTTTATTTGTTTATACATATTCTTTTATTTTCATTTCTAGTCCCATGCTTCTGACCTTGACCCATAGGAAACCATTCTGACAGTCATTATAATAACTACTGCACCATTCTCTTTTGTTTATATGTATTTTCATAATGCTTTGTTTTTATATACATGTATTTTTAAATATTTTAAATAGAAAATTTAAAATAAATTTAAAAAAAAAAGAAAAGAGAATATGTTATGAATCTTCATGGGCCCATCTCTCAGCTTCAGCAGTTATCTCATGGTTGGGCTTGGGTTAATTATATCTCTACCCTGCCCCCTGCCCCATTTTATGTGTATGAAATTTTATTATGCGTAAATGGTATTGTGCTATGTATTTCATTTTTTTCCTACTATTTTATTTTAATTAACCTTAAGTGTTTATCATTTACTTATATTGTCATGTTCACATCGCTTCTAACTGCTGCATAGTATTCCATCGTTTGTAGCTACCATGTTTTAACTACTTGTATTTCCCAGTGATTGCCATCCAGACTTTTGTCACAACAAACACTGCTATAATGAACATTATCACACTTGCTTTATCGTGGACTTTGCAAGGATTTCTTTGGGATATATACGCAGGAGCACAATTGCTGGGTAATAGGATACATGTTTATACTTAACTTGACCAAGTTCTGCCAGTTGCTCTACCAAATAAAATACTTTGGTCCACACTTTCACCAGCAGTAACCTTCTCAGTCAGTCCTGCCAACCTTGACATTATCTAGCTTGCTAATATTTTCAGTCTAATGTGCATAATTTTATAGCTTATTATTTTAATTTTAATTCCTCTTACCAATAATGAGTTTGAGTACTGCTTCATATTTTTATTGGCCTTTTGGCTTCCCTTTTCTGAAATTGTTTGTTCATACTCTATTTTTCATATGGATTCTTTTGACTAATGTTCTTTAAGAGTTTGTCATAGGTATTCTAGGTATTCATTTCCTATTAGTTTTAAATATTAAAAAATATCTGCATCCCATTTTTTTCAACTTTTTAATCTTGTGCTTGATATTCTTTGAGTAAACATCAATATTTTAAAACTTGATTAAAATATTTTCTGGATGTATATCATTTGTGTACAGAAATGCTACTGATTTTTTGAAAATTGATACAAGTTCTAACAACATTGCTGAACTCTCTTATTCTTAATAGATTGTTCTGTTGTCTAGAAAAATGATCATATATCAATTCCAAAAGTGATAGTTTTCTCTCTACCCTTCCCATCCTCATACTTTTACTTTTTTCTTCTTTCTAATACCTTTGATCAATTCCTCTGGAACTAAACAGTAGTAGTGACAGTGGGCATCCTTATCTTATGCCCAGTCTTAAAGAGGATGCATCTACTTTCTCACTTCTCACTGACGTATAATGCTTACTGAAGGTTTTTAACATACAACCTTTACGAAATTATGAAAGTTCTTCTATTTCTAGCTTCGTATGCATAAATAGCTATTGAACCCTATCAAATGCTTTTTATGCATCTTCGAAACAATCACATGACATTTATCCTTTGGTATATTAACGTTGTGAATTATATGAATAGAATTTCTAATGTGAAACCATCCCTGTGTTTCTAGTGATCATGGTGTTTTATCTTTAATGTTATTTTATCTGGTTAGCAAATATTTTATTTAGGATTTTAGGATCTACATTCCTAAATGAAATGTGCTGTAATTGTTTTCTCTTTATTTTCCTTGTCTGACTTTGCAATTAAGATGACACCAGCCTAATAAAATAAGATGGACAGCTTTTACTCTTTTTCTATTTTTTGGAACAACTTTACAAGATATGAATTTACTGTTTCTTTAATGTTTGTTAAAACTCATAATGTTTAACTCATGTTAAAACTCATGGAGTGCCTGGCTGGCTTCATTGGTAGAGCATGCAACTTTTGAACTTGGGGTTATGAGTTTGAGCCCCATGTTGAGTGTAGAGATTACTTAAAAATAAAATCTTTAAAAAAAACCTATCTGGTTCTGAGGATTTTTGTGAGACTTCTATGAATGCTATTTATGTCTTTAAATACTTTTTGATCTATTCAAGTTTTTTCTTCCCTTCTTCCAGTCTTTTCCCAAGGTACTGATGACACCTGACGGTCTCCCCACCTGCAGACATAGTCCAGACTCACTTTCGTAGGATACACCTAGACAGCCTCAGTCTCCACATCTAACTGAGCCATATGATAGTGGTCACCCCCCTTTTGAACTGATTAGAGCTTCAGTTTTTAACCCTGACCAATGGGCTCTGATCTGCCCAGTCTTGCCACATACCTAAATTAATCCTATTGTCCATTAGTTTTCTACTCTACCACAAACAGAAAGTTTGGTTAGTGATACCCTGAATTGAGTTCCTTCTATCCCCTACTAAAGTTGTTGCCATACTCTGGTTACATGTGTCAAGGTTATATAAATGGTAAATATTCTGCCAAAAAAATATGTGAGGTATATAAGTTCAGGGTAGGTATGTGTTGGGAAAAAATCAGCAGTCATCTGGTCTAATGTCCTTTATAGTATGTACCAAATGGTAGTTAACTCTAGAAGATACTCGCTTTATCCCCAGAATTTGAAACTTCATAATAACCGTGTATTATTAAAAGAAAAATTAAAGTTATTTCTACTTACAAAAGGAAGAAGTAGAGATTATAAGCAAGAATTTCATATACCCACTAACAACAAAACAAACTTTCAATAAAAATATAATAGTTATCATAATTTTTGATACATTTAAGTGTTTCTACCATCTTATTTCAGTTTTTTTCCACACACTTTGTATATCTTTTTAATTTTTTCTTACTTAAAAGTGTAGTATTTATATATCTTCCCTAAAAAAGATTCTTATACATTCTGACATCCTGTTGTCTCTCTCACCTTCCCCAACTCCATCATGTTGCTACTATCTACTTTAAACAACAAAATATTGCAGTCAATTTTTCTCTTTTTCTTTGCTGCTATTTTTAAAGACAACAAACTTTACCAAGGTACTCTATCAGCATTACTTTGTACATCATCTTTTTAATAAGTGTAGTGTTCTTTTTTCTCTTTTTCCCTTTAAAAATTTTTTAATTTTAATTCCAGTACGGTTAACATACAGTGTTATATTGTTTTCATGTGTACAATATAGTAATTCAGCAATTCTGTACATTACTCAGTGCCCATCACAATAAGTGTACTCTTAAATACAATAATAATAATAAGGGTACCCTTCACCTGTTTCACCCATCCACCCCACCTACCTCCCCATCTGGTAGCCATCAGTTTGTTCTCTATACTTAACAATCTGTTTTTTGGTTTCTTTCTTTTTTTATTTGTTTCTTAAAATTGCACATATGAGTGAAATCATATGGCATTTGTCTTTGACTGACTTACTGCAGTTAGCATTATACTCTTTAGATCCATCTATGTTGTTGCAAATGCCCAGACTTCATTCTTTTTTATGATTGAATAATATTCTATTGTGTTTATCCACCATATTTTCTTTATCCATTAACCTATCGATAGACACTTGGGCTGCTTCCATATCTTAGCTATTGTAAATAATGCTGCATTAAGCATAGGAGTGCATATGTCTTTTCAAATTAGTGTTTTCATATTCTTAGGCTAAATACCCAGTAGTGGAATTACTGGATGATATGGTATATAATTCTATTTTTAATTTTTTAAGGGATCTTCATACTGTTTTCCACAGAGGCTGCACCCCAGTTTGCATTTCCACCAACAGTGCAAAAGTATTCCTTTTTTTCCATATCCTCACCAACACTTGTTGTTTCTTGTTTTTTTAATTTTAGCCATCACGACAAGTGTGGGGTGATATCTCATTATAGTTTTGGTTTGCATTTCCCTGATGTTTAGAGATGTTGAATATCTTTTCCTGTGTCTGTTGGCCATCTATATGTCTTCTTGGGAGATATGTCTGATCATGTTATGCCCAGTTTTCAATTGGATTATTTGTTTTTTCGGTGTTGAGTTGTATCAGTTCCTTATATATTTTAGATACTAATTCTTTATTGGATATGTCATATGCAAATATCTTCTTCCATTCAGTAGGCTACCTTTTTCTTTTGTTGATTGTTTCCTTCACTGTGCAGAAGCTTTTTATTTTGATATAGTTGCAATACCGTATTTTTGCTTTTGTTACCCTTGCCATAGGAGATATATCTAGAAAAATGTTGCTATGACCAATGTCAGAGAAATTACTGCCTGTCCTCTCTTGTAGGACTTTTGTAGTTTCAGGTATCACATATAGGTGTTTAATCCATTTTGAGTTTATTTTTGTGTATGGTGTACGAAATTGGTCCAGTCTTATTCTTTTGCACATAGCTGTCCAGTTTCCCAACACTATTTGTTGAAGAACCTCTTTTTCCCATTTCATATTCTTGCCTCCTTTGCCTAAGATTAATTGACCATATAATTGTTTTTTATTTCTGGGCTCTCTATTCTGTTCCATTGATCTATGTGTCTGTTTTGGTGCCAGTACACTGTATTGATTACTACAGCTTTGTGGTATATCTTGAAATCGAGGATTGTGATTCCTCCAGTTTTGTTCTTTTTCTTAAAAAATTTTTTTTTAATGTTTATTTATTTTTGAGAGAGAGAGAGAGACAGAGCATGAGCTGGGTAGAAGCAGAGAGAGAGGGAGACACAGAATCTGAAGCAGGCTCCAGGCTCTGAGCTGTCACCACAGAGCTTGACACGGGGCTCAAACCCACAAACCATGAGATCATGACCTGAGCCGAAGTTGGACACTTAACCGACTGAGCCACCCAGGTGCCCCCAGTTTTGTTCTTTTTCAAAGTTGCTTTGGCTATTTGGGGTCTTTTGTGCTTCCATTCAAATTTAGGATTGTTTGTTCTAGTTCTGTGAGAAATGCTGTTGGTATTTTGATAGGGGTTGCATTAAATCTGTAGGTTGCTTTCGGTAGTATACATATTTAACAGTTTTGTCCTTCTGATCCATTAGCATTGAATATCTTTCCATTTGCTTGTGTCATCTTCAGTTTCTTTCATCAATATTTTATAGTTCTCAGAGAACAGATTTTTCACCTACTTGGTTAAATATTATTCTTGGGTTTTTATTTTTTGATGTAATTATATATGAGATTGTTTTCTTAATTTCTCTTTTTACTGCTTCATTATTAGTGTATAGAAATGCAATGGATTTCTGTATGTTGATTTTGTATCCTGTGACCTTACTGAATTCACTTCTCAGTTCTAGTAGTTTTTCTATATATAATGTCATGTCATCTGCAAATAGTGAAAGTTCTACTTCTTCCTTACCAATTTGGATGCCTTTTATTTTTTTGTTTTCTGATTCCTGTGGCTAGAACTTCCAGTACTATATTGAATAAAAGTGATAAGAGTGGACATCCTTGTCTTGTTCCTGAGCTTAGGGGAAAAGCTCTCCATTTTTTGCCATTGAGTATGATGTTAGCTGTGGGTTTTTCATGTATGGCCTTTATTATGTTGAGCTATGTTCCCTCTAAACGTGCTTTGTGGAGAGTTTTTGTCATGAATGGTTGTACTTTGTCCAATTCTTTTCCTGCATCTATTGAAATGATTGTATGATTTTTAATCCTTTCTCTTATAGATTACTTTATACATCTTTTAAAGACATTCTTCATTTCTCTTTCTTTTTTTTATTTTTATTTTTATTTTTATTTTTGAGAAAGAGAGAGAATGTGTGTGAGAAAGGTGGACAAAGGATCTGAAACAGGCTCTGTGCTGACAGCAGAGAGCTGATGCAGGGCTGGAACTCAGGAACACTGAGACTATGACCCAAGCTGAAGTTGGACGCCTAACTGACTAAGCCATCCAGGCACCCTGCTTCTCTTTCTATTTGAGTATTTAATCAACAACTGTTTTATGAGGCCTTATATACTTGAAAACATATTATCATAACCTCATATTTTAATGACTACATAGCTATATATCCAACTCTAGATTTTATGTTTCCTTTAATACTTTGAAAATCCATGGTCTCTTGTCTTGTTACCTTCATCATTTCTAATTTTTTTCTCCATATCTCTGTTATTCAGATAGTAGTGACAAGCCCTTTGTCTTTCTTTTATATTTCTATTTCCTTGTTTTTCCTTAGCATTGAAGATTTCCTGAAACTTGTCTTCAAATTCATTAATTCATTTGTTATTTTAATTCTACTTTTTATGAAATCTGTTTCAGATTTTATAGTTTTCGTACCTCATAGTTCTGCTTGCTTCTTTGTTTTCTTATTCTTGTTACGTATTGCTAATATGTTCCTTTATGTCTTTTGGGATGTTTATTAGGCTATTTTTAAATCTTGGGCCACTAGATCTAACATTGTAGCTTTTCTTAGAATCTTTATGCCAATTTTATTTTCTTTGGAAATAGTTGTGCTTCTTGCAATGTCTTGATATTTGGTCTTGTAGGACCATTTCCCTCTGGATTGACTCTTGTATCTGTCATTACATATAGGGAGAGGCCAGCACTCAGTCCATGTCATTCTCGGTGAGCTCAGAAGATGGGAGGTAGGTAGGAAAGCCCCAAGCCACCGATAAAATCACAATTAATAATTTATCAAATCAACAAAGTGATACCTGAAGTCTGTACTTCAACATTTCCCCTCATTCCCCCATCCCACCAGAAAGAAGCAGCAACTAAAACTGATGATTGTTTTTCACCAACTCTCTGATTTGGTACAAAAGAATAGGGACATGACTGCCCAATGTCCCCTCATGTTTTCTCAGCTGTTTATAAGTACTCTGTTTACTCCTGAAGGCATTTCTATAGTAGTCTGAGCCCCTGCAGATATGGGAACAGTCAGTTTTTGTCTCAAGGCAATGAGAGGAAAGAATCCAAAACAGAACTCCATTAGTTTACTTCCTATTTTGTCTTCCCACAGCCTATAAGCCTCCTCTTGTCTAGAACCTCAGGTTCCATTGCCCAAGCACATTTTCAAGTTCAAAACGGTACTCTATACCACCTTGCCTTCTTGAGGAGTTTTCAAGTTTTCTTATTCTTGACTTTTCCTGTCTATAATTTCTACTGGAGCTGATGCTTAGAGAGAGATCCAATAGTTGTTCTAGTCAACATCTTGGTATTATCATCCTGGAATAAACTCTAACAGAAGAAGAAAAACTAACAAAAGCTCTACCTATGTGTGTACTTTTTGACCCAGGGATCACATTTCTAGAAATTTCTTGTAAGTATATTATCAAGATGTTTGATGTTTGAAAACAATTAAAATGCCCAACAATAGGAGTTAATTAAATAAACCTATATTGATAGAATAAACTTTTCTGAGATAACTAATTTTTTGCTACTCGTTTTTTTTTAATTTTTTTTTTTAACGTTTATTTATTTTTGAGACAGAGAGAGACAGAGCGTGAACAGGGGAGGGGCAGAGAGAGAGGGAGACAGAGAATCCGAAACAGGCTCCAGGCTCTGAGCTGTCAGCACAGAGCCCGACGCGGGGCTCGAACTCACAGACCGCGAGATCATGACCTGAGCCAAAGTCGGACACTTAACCGACCGAGCCACCCAGGCGCCCCTCATTTTTGTTTTTAAAAAACTGAATGTCAGGGTACCTGTGTAGCTCAGTCAGTTAAGTGACCAACTCTTGATCTCAGCTCAGGTCTTAGATCCTCAGAATCGTGAGTTCAAGCCCCACGTTGGACTCCACTCTGGGTGTGGAGCCTACTGAAAGAAAGAAAGAAAGAAAGAAAGAAAGAAAGAAAGAAAGAAAGAAGAAAAAAGAAGGAAAGAAAAGAAAGAAAAAGAAAGAGAAAGAAAGAAAGAAAGAAGAAAGAAAAAAGAAAGAAGAAAGAAAGAAAGAAAGAAAGAAAGAAAGAAAGAAAGAAAGAAAGAAAGAAAGAAAGAAAGAAATGTGAGAAGTGCTTAGGTGGCTCAGTTGGTTGAGTGTCCAACTCTGGATTTCATCTCAGGTCATGATCTCATGGTTCGTGAGTTCGAGCCCCACATCAGGTTCTGCACTCACATCTCAGAGCCTGCTTGGGATTCTCTCTCTCTCTCTCTCTCTCTCTCTCTCTCTCTGCTCTCCCTCACTTCTCTCAAAATAAATAAATAAACATTAAAAAAAAGTGAATGTCTACATAATGTGCAGTAAAATGGGACAGAGATTATCTTCTAGTATAAAATGATGGGTGGATTTATTTTTGCTGTCCTTTTTTATGCTTTTCTAAATTTCCATGATAAGCATATATTGCTTTTATACTCTAAATTAGGAATATATATATATATATATATATATATATATATATATACACACACACACACACACATATTTTAATAAAACAGAACCAATCAACTGGAATGTGGGGGGCTGGATGTGACAAGCATTTAGTTAGCATTTTTCTTCTCTGTTCACTTGATTTTTTTTTCCTAAAAATTTGAAATCAAGGAAGAAAAGGAAAATTACTGATTGATATAATTTTCACTGCCTTCTTAAAATATGGAAAATAATTCATCTGAATAATCTAACATTTGTCTTTGGAGATGTAAAGAATAAAGGACATCACAGTGGCTCATACTATTTATTTAGAAGGCTTATTTGACCTTTGTGGGCTTACATAGGTAGCCCTTACATGTGGATATTTAGCCCTTTTATGTGGATATATTTATAACTCTATTAAAATGCTTTTTCAGGTGCATCTGGGTGGCCCTTTCAGTTGAGCCTCTGACTCTTGATTTCAGCTCAGGTCATGATCCCAGGGTCATGGGATCAAGACTCACATGTTGGAGAGCCTGCTTAACATTCTCTCTCTCTCTCATTCTGTCTCTGCCCCTCTTCCCTACTTGTGCACATTCTTTTTCTCTCTAAAATAATATATATATATATATAGAAAAAGATATATATATGCCTTCGAACTAATTATTTTACTTCCTATGTCCAACTATAACATTCTTATGAGGAAGGTATTATGCCTACTTAATCATGTATCCTCATACATATGGTACATATGTCCTCTGACCTCACTGACAATGGCATAGACTTAGCGCTGGCCTCTCTCCTTATGTAATGCCAGATACAGTAACCAATCCAGGGGAGAACAGACTAAGAATTACCAGGGATGATATAATTAGCAAAGTCTTTAAAACAGCTAATTGTTTACTTATTCAGGGATTTAAAGAAAAACATTAAAATAACGATACATGAAATGAAATATCCGCTGGATGGGTTAAGCAGTGCATTAGACACTGCAGATAAAAATATAAGTGGACTTCAAGAAATTTTCCAAACTGAAGCAGAGAGTAAGACAACTGTAAAAAAAAAAAAAAAAAAAAATGGATGACACCTTAGTGTCCTGGTACCCTGTAGGCTAGAAACTGTGTAATTGGAGTTCCAGAAAGAAGAAATATTTCAAGAAATTATGACCAAAATTTTTCCATGTTTGATGAAAAATACAAACTCACAAAACCAAGAAGTTCAACTAATTTCAAACAGGAAAGAAAACCACACCAAGACATAATTTCTGAAAGCCAACAATAAAAATAAAAATCATAAAGGCCCAGAAAAAAAGGCACATTATATATACAACACAAAAGATAAAAAAATTTACTGACTTCTCTACGGAAATACTGAAAATCAGAAAACATTGGAATGAGATCAGCACTGAAAGAGGAAAGCCATGAACTTAAAATTATATATCCAGTAAAAACATCTAAAATAATGACCTTTGCAGAAAAAACAGCAAAGTAACTGAGGAAATTCATTACCAGTAGACATTTGTTACAAGAAATGTTAAATGAATTCTTAAAGTAGAAGAAAAACATTACTAGATGGAGCACAATTCACACAAAGAAATGAAGAGCCCCAGAAATGGTAAATATATAGGTAAATAAGAGACTGCTTTTTTCTCATTTAAATTTTTAAAAGATAATTGAATGTAAAAAATAGAAATGTCATGTGATCCAATAATTCTACTGGATATTTACCTAAAGAAAGTGAAAACACTAACTTGAAAAAATATATGTACCCCTGTATTTATCACAGCATTATTTACAATAGCCAAGGTATGGAAACAACCTAAGTGTGCATCCATAGATGAATGGATAAAGAAGATGAGGTAGGTGTGTGTGTGTGTGTGTGTGTGTGTGTGTGTGTAGTATTCCATAATACATATGGAATATTAGCCATAAAAAAGAATGAGATCTTGCCATTTATTACAACATGGATGGGCCTAGAGAATATAACGCTACATGAAATGAGTCAGACAAAGAAAGCCAAATACAATATGATTTCAGTCATATGTGGAATTTAATAATCAAATGAACAAAGAAAAACAAAAAACAAATAGGTGGTTGACATAGAGGACATGGGTAGGGGTATGGAGAAAATAGATAAAGGGAATTAAGAGTATATTTGTCACGATGAACACTGATTAATCTATAGGAATCATTATATTGTAAACCTAAAATTAATATAACACCGTATGTTAATTATACTGAACTAAAATATATTTTTAATTAAAAAAAGAACTATTTAAATCAAAAGAAGTAATAAAAAGTAAGAACCAAATTGTGAGGTTTATGATGTATGTAGTAATAAAACGCATGACCACAGTGCAAAGAATGGGAGGGAGAATTGGAGGTAAAATGTCATAAGATTTTTACATTATTCAGGAAGTGGTATGGTATTATTTAAATCTATGCTGCAATAAGTTAAAGATGCATATATAAACCCTAGAATAACCACTAAAGATATAAAGGCAGCTAATAAGACAATAGAGAAGATAAAGTGGAATACTAAAAAATTGGATGTGTTCAAAAGAAAGCAGGAACAGAGGATGAAAGAAGAGATGGGCCAAATAGAAAACAATAGCCAGATGGTAGATTTATATCCAATTATATGACAATCATATTAAATGTAAATTGTCTAAACACTCCAGTGAATTGGAATATTTTGTTAGATTAATAATCTAGTAAAAATTCTATACCACAAGAGTTGGCAAACTTTATTAAAGAGTAGATAATCAGCATTTTAGGTTTGAGGACCATACAGTTTCTGTTACACCTACCCAATTCTGCTGTTGTAGCTCAAAAACAGCCAAAAGCAAAATGTAAGCAAGTGTTTCTGTCAGTATTTCAATAAAACTTTATTTACAAAAAAAGAAAAATAGCTGTCCTATGGGCCATAGCTTGCCAATCCCTAGTATATTGGATAGAGGGAGTGTTTTTTTAATATAAAGACACAGATAGGTTAAAAGTAAATTAACCATGCTAACACAAATCATCAGCAAGCTGAAGTGGCTAAATTAATTTTAAAGTAGACTTCTAAATGAGAAGAAAGACATCTTTACTAGAGATAAAGAAAAAACTTGATAAAAGTTCATCAAGGGGCGCCTGGGTGGCTCAGTCGGTTGGGCGTCCGACTTCAGCTCAGGTCATGATCTCACGGTTCGTGGGTTCGAGCCCCGCATCGAGCTCTGTGCTGACAGCTCAGAGCCTGGAGCCTGCTTCAGATTCTGTGTCTCCCTCTCTCTCTGACCCTCCCCCGTTCATGCTCTGTCTCTCTCTGTCTCAAAAACTAAATAAACATTAAAAAAAAAAAGTTCATCAAGAGGACATAACGTCATGTGTATGCACCTAACAATAGATCTTAAAAATATATGAAGCAGACACATAGATCAATGGAATAGAATAGAGAACCCAGAAATTGACTAAAACATGTATGGACAACTAATCTTCAACAAAGCAGGAAACAATATCCAATGGAAAAAAAAGACAGTCTTTTCAGCAAATAGTGCTGGGAAAACTGGACTGCGACATGCAGAATGAAACTGAACCACTTTCTTACACTATACACAAAAAGAAATTCAAAATGGATGAAAGATCTAAACGTGAGACAAAACCCATCAAAATCCTAGGGGAGAAAACAAGCAGCATCCTCTTTGACCTCGGCCAGAGCAACCTCTTACTAGACATGTCTCCAGAGGCAAAGGGAACAAACAAAAATGAAATATTGGGACTTCATCAAGGTAAAAAGCACAGCAAAGGAAACAATCAACAAAACTAAAAGACAACCAATGGAATGGGAAAAGATATTTGCAAATAGCATACTGGATAAAGGGTTACTATCTAAAATCTCTAAAGAACTTATCAAACTAAACACCCAAAAAATAATCCAGTGAAGAAATGGGCAGAAGACATGAATAGACACTTTTGAAGACATACATATGGCTAACAGACACATGAAATGATGCTCAACATCATTCATCATAAGAGAAATACAAATCAAAACCAGTCAGAATGGCTAAAATCAACAACTCAGGAAACAACAGATGTTGGCGAGGATGTGGAGAAAGGGGAACCTTCTTGCACTGTTGGTGGGAATGCAAACTGGAGCAGCCAGTCTGCAAAACAGTATGGAGGTACCTCAAAAAGTTAAAAATAGAACTACCCTACATTGCAGCAATTTCACTACTAGGTATTTATCCAAAGGATACAGAAAGGCTGATTCAAAGGAGCACATACACCCCAATGTTTATAGCAGCACTATCAACAATAACCAACTTATGGAAAGAGCCCAAATGCCTATCGGCTGATGAATGGGTAAAGAAGATGGGGTGTGTGTATGTGTGTGTGCAATGGAATATTACTCGGCCATCAAAAAGAATGAAATCTTGCCATTTGCAACGATATGGATGGAGCTAAAGAGTATTATGCTAAGCTATATAAGTCAGTCAGAAAAAGACAAATACCATATGATTTCATTCATATGTGGAATTTAAGAAACAAGACAGATGAAGATGGGGGGGAGGAAAGAGGCAAACTAGAAAACAGACTCTGAGCATTAGAGAACAAACTGAGGGTTACTGGAGGGGAGGTGGGTGGTGGGATGGGTTAAATGGATGATGGGAATTAAGGAGGGCACTTGTGATGAGCACCAGGTGTTGTATGTAAGCAATGAATAAATTCTACACCTAAAAATAATATTGTAGTGTATAACAACTAAATGTATTTTAAATAAAAACTTGAAAAAAAAGATAAAGTAAATTAAACCCAAAGTAACTGTAAACAAAGAAATAATATAAAAGCAGAAATCAATAAATTAGGGAATACCAAACAATAGAGAAAATCAGTGAAAGCACAAAGCTCTTTGGAAATATCAATAAAATTGATAAACTTCTTGCAGACTGATCAAAAAATAAAAGAGAGAAAGGAAAAGTAATTAAAAGAATCAGTGGGAAATATTCATGATAGCCCTCAACTTGAGTCATATATTGCAGTCTAGTCTGGCTGCTATCCCTGATGGCATAGGGATATCCCTTACTCATTTGTGAGATTCTGGGATATCCCTTACTCATTTGTGAGATTCTCTTTTTCTCTCTCCTATGTGAAACTCCTTTTTCTTAAACCTTCGGTTTTTATTTTGTTCTCTCATTTTTGTAGAGTGAGTTTTCCAGTGGTTTCTTGAAAAAGAATGCTTAGGAGGTAATTTTATTTTATTTTAACTTTTTAAAGGTAATTTTAATTCTAAGGGGTTTTTTTTTTTACTCTTGTATTGCTTTTTTTTTAAATTATAGTTGACATATATCATTAGTTTCAGGTATACAACATAGTGATGTAACAATTAGGTACATTACAAAGTGCTTACCATGATAAGTGTACTTATTCTCTGTCACCATACAAAATTATTACAATATTATTGACTAAATTCCCTATGCTGTACTTTTCATTCCCAACATTCTAAGTTTTAAATTTCCATAGATACTAGATCTTTCCACTTTGGTTTCATTTGTATTGCCTTAACCTGTCATGTTTTGTAAAGGTAATTAGAAGTAGCTGTTGAAAAATGTTTTTGTGCCACCATTAAAAAATAGTTTCTATTTACTGGCTGTAACTACATAAAAGAAGTATTCTGAAAAATTGTCTTTTGTAAGAAAGAAAATTCTATAAGACATTGCTATTAAAAGAATAAATTCTGTTCATCATACTTCGTTACTCACAATTGTTTTTGCCAAAATAGATATATCCATTTGTATAGATTTCCTGTAAGTCAAATTGAGATATTTTTCATTGCTATAACATCAGTAAGACTTCGTATCTCGGAAACTTGGTGTCTCTTGTAAAATGCAAGAATGTAGACAATCTGCTGACCCAAGTGGTCAGTTGGAAAATTTAGCTGGAGACAGTCCTAATTCCTATTGTTGTTTCATATAAATTTGAATGGATATTGCCTAATTCATCCACAATGACTGGGACTATTTTACTGTCAAACACAGGGGATTTTTTCCCAGACCAAATGGTGTGTGTATAATATATTTGTATGAATACATATTATATGTATAAATACATAATATATATGTATGTATATGTGTATAATATATATGTACAAATACATATATATCTGAATCATATGTATGAATATGTATATGAATATATATGTAACATGTATGCAGCATATACATTACATAACTATTTTGATGTACCTCCATCAACATTTACCAAATATGGGAAATTAATAGTTATTACTTGAAAAATATATGGCAAATTATATTTGTCAAAACTGACAACAGAAATATTTCTGATTCCACATGTTCTTCCAGAACATATCCATTCTCTCATGAAGAGGTAAAGTTTGTTCCCCTTTTCTTTGAAATTTGGCTGCCTTGATGAGTAGAATGCAGTGGAAATGACATTAGGTAGCTTCAGAAGCTTAATCATAGTAGATAGTACAGCTCTGCCTGACTTTACATCTCTCTTGGGGTGCTCACCCTGGGAACTCCAGCCCTGATATTGTGAGGAAGCCCATGCCACAAGAGAGGTCCTACCAGGCAGAACCCCAGCCCTTATGTTGTGAGGAATCTCAAGCCACATAAGAGGTCCTACCAGGCATGTGATTAAGATGATTCCATGCCAGGCCTTCAAGCTGCCCCATCTGGCACTGAGTTAAGCAGAAACAAGCTAATATTGCTGAACTCTGCCTGAACTTGTAAACAATATAGGTTGTTTATTCTGTAGCAATAGTAACTGGTACACAGAGAGTTCTGTTTTCAAGTAAGTTTGGAAAATAGTTAATTTGAGCATCAAAAGAAGTCTCTTTTCTATAAGAAAGACTTCAATGTGCTATATGTGTGATATTCTCCAAAAAGATCATAGAGTACTTTGTATAAAGTATCTGATATGTTATCATTGGAGAATGCATCTCCATGGTCATCATTTCAGTGGTTATGTATTCTGTTAATAAACCATCATGCCCTTCATTTATCTGTGCTTACACATTTAGAATATTTACAACATTTTGCTGTTACATGTTTTAGGAAAAGCTTGTTTTTGTTTTTATTTACATAGACTCTATTCTTCATAGTAGAATTACTGTGCTACAGCATCGGAAACTTTTTTAAAAAATGTTTATTTATTTATTTATTTATTTATTTATTTATTTATTTATTGTGAGAGAAAGAGAGAGTGGAGGAGAGGCAGAAGAGAGAGAGAATCCCAAGCAGGCTACAGGCTGTTAGCACAGAGCCCAACACGGGGCTTGACTTCATGAACTGTGAGATCATGACCTGAGCTGAAAGAAATCAAGAGTCAGACACTTAATTAACCGACTGAGCCACCTGAGCTCAGTCTAATGACTAGCTATACTAACGTCTAAAAAATGAAAATATTTTACATTACAATAATCAATACAAATTGTATCATTTTCTCCAAATCCTTGATAGTTTTTAACATTTAACTGCAGAGTTGTTTTAGTTTGAATTTGTTTAACTAGATTAGCATTTAACTGAATAATTATACTGTAGCCTATCCAAATCGATGCCTTAAACTAGCCATTAGAAAGGCTAATAATGTGGCAGATTTTTATAGTGATTTTAATATTAATACATTTCAGCATTTCAATCTTAATTCATACCTATAATTTTGACATTTAAAAGAAAAACAATAAATAATAAATGTGGTAATGTGTGAAAGGAGAAAACATGTTATCAATATAGATTCTATGATTTCTTATTGACACAGTTCTCTAGAATATACTTCCCATGAATGTCTACTCTACAAAGATATCATGTATACTGTACTATCATTTAAAGTATAACTAAGCAAAGTGATCTGACTCTTAAACAAATACATCATGCGATCCAAATGAATGTTAAATCCTCCAAAATAATCATCTTGAGAAACTGTATATTTATCTCATAATGCTAACCTCCCTTAATATTTTGAAACTTCTCTTTTAGAATTGTCTTCTAAGCTTGAAAATGCAGTCTTGATTACGTTGATAGTCCTCCCACCTTCTTCAACATTGCTGAGCCTCGACGAGGCTTATTTGACCATTCTATTTCTGTTTTTTTTAGACCTACTTTTTTAGCAACTTTGGAATATGCAGTATAGTATTATTAACTGTAGACACTATGCTGTACATGACATTGCCATGACTGAGTTATTTTATAATTAGAAATTTGTACTTTTTGACCCTTTCACCCATTTGGCCACTCCTGCCCCCACCTCTAGCAAACATCAATCTGTTCTCTATCTGTAAGCTCGTGTTTTGGGGGGTTTATTTTTTGAGGGGTGGTCCATATATATGTGAAATCATATGATATTTAGTTTTTGTCTTTCTGTGTCCAACTTATTCCCTTAGCATAATGCCTTCAGTGTCCATCTATGTTATGTCAAATGGCAGCATTTTATTTTATTTTGTTGTTTATTTTTTAATGTTTATTTATTTTTGAGAGAGAGAGAGAGACACAGAGTACGAGCAGGGGAGGGGTAGAGAGAGAGTGAGACACAGAATCTGAGGCAGGCTCCAGGCTCTGAGCTGTCAGCACAGAGCCCAATGCTCTCACGAACCACAAGATCATGACCCGAGCTAAAGTCGGACGCTTAACCAACTGAGCCACCCAGATGCCCGAGCATCATTTTATTTTTTATGGCTCAGTAATATTCCGTTACATATATGCATATATATATATACATATACATATATATACATATACATATATACATATTCATATATATATCACATTTCATTTTTAGGGCTCAATAATATTCTATTATATATCCATATTCTTATTTTAAACATGTTCTTTTTTATTGAAGTATAATTAACCTACAATGTTATATGAGTTTCAGGTGTACAACATATTGAGTCAACAATTCTATACTACTCAGTGCTCATCATGATAAGTGCAGTCACTATCTGTCACCAAACAACATTAGTACACTATTTTGCCTATATTCCCTATGCTGTATTTTTCATCTCTGTGGAAGGTTGTATCTCTTAATCCCTTTTGTCTACTTTACCCATCCCCCACCTGCCCACCTCCCCTCTAGCAATCATTAGTGTATTCTCTGTATTTAAGAATCTGCTTTTTGTTTTGTTTTGTTTATTTTGTTTTTTAGAATCCACATATAAGTGAAATCATTTGTACACCACATTTTCTTTATTCATTCATCCATTGATGGACACTTAGATGTTTCCATGTCTTGGCTCTTGTAATGCTGCAGTGAACATGGGGGTGAAGATATATTTTCAGAGTAGTGTTTTTATTTTCTTTGGTTGAATACCCAGAAGTGGAATTGCTGGATAATATAATAGTTTTATTTTTCATTTTTTTGAGGACCGTCCACATTGTTTTCATAGTGGCTGCACCGGTTTACATTCCTACCAACAGTGCATAAAGGTTTCCTTTTCTCCATATCTTTACCAACACTTGTTACTTCTTTTTTTTTTTTTTTTTTTTTTTTTTTGAGAATAGCCATTCTAACATGTGTGAAGTGATATCTCATTGTAGTTTTGATTTGCATTCACCTGATGGTGAGTGATGTTGAGCATCTTTTCATGTATCTTTTGGCCCCCTGTATGTCTTCTTTGGAAAAATATCTATTCAGATCCTCTGCCCCTTCTTTAATCAGATTGTTTTGCTATTGAGTTTATAAGTTCTTTATATATTTAGGATATTAACTCTTGGTAGATACATGATTTGCAAATATTTTCTGCTATTCAGTAGTGTGCTTTTATTTTGTTGGTGATTTTGAAGGGCAGAAGCTTTTTTTGTAAATTTTTTTAATGTTTACTTATTTTTAAGACAGAGAGAGCCAGTGGGGGAGGGGCAGAGAGAGGGAGAGACGGAGAATCCCAAGCAGGCTCTACACTGCCAGTGCAGAGCCCCACGTGGGGCTCAAACCCACAAACCCATGAGATCATGACCCGAGCTGAAGTCAGGAGTTGGGCATTTCACCCACCGAGCCACCCAGGCACTCCAGCAGAAGCTTTTTAGTTTGATGTAATCCCACTTGTTTATTTTTCCCCCTTGTCAAATACAAAAAATCATCACTGAGACCAATGTCAAGGAGCTTCCCACCTATGTTTTCTTTTAAGACTTTTATGGTTTCAGGTCTTATACTAAAGTCTAATACATTTTAAGTTAATCTTTGTGGATGGTGTAAGATAATGGTCCAGCCTCATTCTTTTGCATGTGACTGTCTGGTTTTCCCAACACCATTTATTGAAGAGATTGTCCTTTCCTCATCATATATTCTTGGCTCTTTTGTCATAAATTAATTGACCACATACACATGGGTTTATTTCTGGGCTCTCTATTCTGTTCCATTAATCTATGTGTATGTATTTATGTCAATACCATAATGTTTTGGTTATTGCAGCTTTGTAATGTAGTTTGAAATTTGGGAACATGGTACCTCTAGCTTTGTTCTTTCTCAAGATTTCGTTGGCTGTTGGGGGTCTTTTTTGGTTCCATATAAATTTTAGGATTAGTTTTTCTATTTGTGGAAAATGCCATTGGCATTTTGATAGGGATTGCATTAAATCTTTAAATAGCTTCCAGTAATATGACCATTTTAACAATATTAATTCTTCCAGTCCATTAGCACAAAATATCTTTCCATTTATTTGTATCTTCTTCAGTTTCTTTCATTAATGTCTAATAGTTTTCAGTGTACAGATCGTTCACCTCCGTGATTAAATTTATTCCTACAGATTTTATTCCTTTTGATGCAATTATAAAATGGGATTGTTTTCTTAATTTCTCTTCCTGATAGTTATTTTTTGTGTATAGAAATGCCATAGACATTTGTATATTGATTTTGTATCCTGCAACTTTACTTAATTCATTTATTAGTCCTAACATTTTTTGGTATATTCTTCAGGGGTTTTTATATATATATTATCATGTCATCTGAAAATAATGACAGTTTTACTTTTTCCCTTTCCAATTTGGATGCCTTTTATTTCTTTTTCTCGCCTACTGGCTCTGACTAGGATTTCCATTTACATAATATATTGAATAAAAGAGATGAGATTTGGTACACTTGTCTTGTTCCTGATCTTAGAGGAAAAGTACTCAGGTTTTAACAGTTATGTATGATACTAGCTTTGAGCTTATCATATGTAGCCTTTATTATGTTGAGTTACATTCCCTCTACACCCACTTTGTTGAGTTTTTATCATGAATGGATGTTGAATTTTGTCAAATGGTTTTTCTGCATCTGTTGAGATAATCATATGATTTTTATCCTTCATCATGTTAATGTTGTGTATCATATTGATTGATTTGTGCATATAGAATAATTCATGTGTCCTTTGAGTAAAACCCACTTGGTCATGATGTATGAAACCTTTTAATGTATTGGTGAATTTGGTTTGCTAATATTTTGTTGACAATTTTGCATCTGTGTTCATCAGAGGTATCGGCCTATACTTTTCTTTTGGCATCCTTGTCTGGTCTTGTACAATGAATTGGGAAGCATTTCTTCTTCTAATTTTTGGAAGAGTTTAAGAAGTACTGGTATTAATTCATCTTTAAATGTTTCGTAGAATTCATCAGTGAAGCCGTCTGATCCTGGAATTTGGTTTGTTGGTAGGTTTTGATTACTGATTCATTCTCCCTACTAGCAATTGGTCTGTTCTGATTTTCTATTCTTTCATGATTCAGTCTTGGTAGGTTGTAGTGTTCTAGGAATTTATGCATTTCTTCTATTGTCAAATTGACTGTCAAATTTATTGGGATATAACAGTTCATTGCTATTATTATTTGCATTTTTTGTGGTATCAGTTGTAATGTCTTCTCTTTTTCATTTCTGATTTTATTTATTTGAGTCTTCTCTTTTTTTTGGTGACTCTATCTAAAGACTATCCATCTAGCGGTACCTGGAGGGCTTGGTCGGTTGAGCATCCAACTTCATGATCTCACGATTCGTGGGTTTGAGCCCCGTGTTGGGTTCTGTGTTGATAGTCAGAGCCTGGAGGCTGCTTTGGTTTCTGTTTCTGTGTCTCCCTCTCTCTCTTCCCCTCCCCTATTTGCAATCTGTCTCTCTCTATCTCTCAAAAATAAATAAACAAAAAAAAAATCTTTAAAGACTACCCATCTTGTCAATTTTATTTATCTTTTCAGGGAACTGATTCTTAGTTTAACTTACCTTTTCTATTGTATTTTTATTATCTATTTCATTTATATCTGCTCTGATTTTTCTTATTTCCTTTTTTCCACTAACTCTGGGCTTTGTTACTCTTTCTATTTCCTTGAGATGCAAAGTTAGGCTCTTTCATTGAGACTTTTTCTTGTTCCTTGATTCAGACATTTATTGCTATGAACTTCCCTCTTAGAACTGCTTTTACTGCATCCCATAAGTTTTGATATGTTGCATTTCCATTTTCATTTGTCTCAAGCAATTTTTTTTTATTTCCTTTTTGATTTCTTTTTTGATCCATTGGTTGTTCAGTGGCATGTTGTTTAATCGCCACATATTTGTGAATTTTTAGGGTTTCTTCTTATAAAACCATTCTACTTTAAATGGCAACCCCTTTTCATCTTACCTTGTTTTTCTTTTTTTTAAACTTGAATTTTCTGATGCATTATGTAATGTACATATTTCTTGTGTGCCCACACTAGAAGCCAAACACTAAGGCAAGGATTTTATAAGTTAATACACTTACTTTCTCAAGGAAGTTGTAGATACAGAATCTCAGTTTTTATAAAATTGTAACATGTAAAGCAAGTGTAAATCAAAGTTAAATTGTTTTCAAACGTACATATGGTCTGGTCTCACCACAGAAGAAATTATATGTTATACATGTACTGATGGGGTTGAAAAACACTTAGAATATTATAAAGCAAAATTTTAAAGCAAGAACTTCTAAAGAAGTGCTTTTTATCTAAATAGTTTGTCATCTTATGCCTTTTTTGAATGAATAAAGGCAATATTTTTTTTTTTTTGTATCCAAATTCTTTTTTTTTTTTTATTTTTTTTTATTTTTTAATATATGAAATTTACTGTCAAATTGGTTTCCATACAACACCCAGTGCTCATCCCAAAAGGTGCCCTCCTCAATACCCATCACCCACCCTGCCCTCCCTCCCATCCTGCCCTCCCTCCCACCCCCCATCAACCCTCAGTTTGTTCTCAGTTTTTAACAGTCTCTTATGCTTTGGCTCTCTCCCACTCTAACCTCTTTTTTTTTTTTTTTTTTTTTTTTTTTCCTTCCCCTCCCCCATGGGTTTCTGTTATGTTTCTCAGGATCCACATAAGAGTGAAACCATATGGTATCTGTCTTTCTCTGTATGGCTTATTTCACTTAGCATCACACTCTCCAGTTCCATCCATGTTGCTACAAAAGGCCATATTTCATTCGCTCTGGAAAGCAGTGTGGAGGTTCCTCAGAAAATTAAAAATAGACCTACCCTATGACCCAGCAATAGCACTGCTAGGAATTTATCCAAGGGATACAGGAGTACTGATGCATAGGGGCACCTGTACCCCAATGTTTATAGCGGCACTCTCAACAATAGCCAAATTATGGAAAGAGCCTAAATGTCCATCAACTGATGAATGGATAAAGAAATTGTGGTTTATATACACAATGGAATACTACGTGGCAATGAGAAAAAATAAAGGCAATATTTTTAAGGCTGCTTTAAAACATTTTTTAATTAAGCATTGGAAACGCCTATATTTATTTATTTATTCATTCATTGATTAATAAAATACTTTTGCACTGAGTCTTGTGGGTAAGTGATGAATCATGGGAATCTACTCCCAAAGCCAAGACTACGCTGTATATACCATGTATATTAGCTAACTCGAAAATAAATTCCAAAAAAAAAAAAAAAAAAAAACCACATTAGTGATCCAATTATTTACTGGGGCTTATTTCAGAAGCTTATATAAACAATGAAGGAGACAAAGTCCCTCTCTCATGGAGCTCACTACCTCTTATGGGAGACAGACAGTAAGCCAGCAAATAATTAAATCATTTAATTTCAGAAAGTGACATGTTTTAAAAAGAAAAATAAAATATGGTAAGCAATAGTGGGTGATGAAGAGCTAGGGTGCTATTTTAGTTTAGATAAGGTGGTTAGGGAAGACTGAGGAAATGATATTGAAGCAGAAACCACCCAGATGATATAAGTGGAAGCCATGAGTGAGGGAAGAGTGACCTGGGCAGCAGAATGGAACAGCAAATGGAAAGGCTGTTGAGTCGGCAAGAACTAATGTGTCTGAGGCATAGCAAGAAATCTCATGAGCTGTTATAGAGAAAGTAAGGGAAAGAATGGTTTGAAATAAGACTGAAGAGATTGAAGGGGTAAGACATATAAGGACCTTAGAGCTCCTGTTAAGGAATACTAAATTTAGGTTTTGTTTTAACCATGAGAAGAAGCCATATGTGGGTTTTAAGTATGGGATTGATGTGATTTGTGGAATTTAAAACATCTTTGGAAAACATTGAGTGATAACTTTGGTGTTTTGTTTAAAAGCAACTCTTTAAAAGCTATAAAATAATAGACTGATTTTTTTTTTTTACTATAAAAATTTCTAATGAGTTAGAAAAAATCCAAAAATTAAATTAAAAGTTATGTGAAAACTGAGAATTAATATTTGGTAGCTACAATAAGGGAGTTGCTGATTTTTGTAATATAGAAAGAGTGCTAACGATTCAATATAGAAAAAACAATTCATTTGTATAAAAGACATGAACATGCAGTTTATCAAAGAATTGCAAATGGCTAATACACATATGAAAATGTTCAATTTTCCAACCTCTCCCTTGCACTGTAGAACCACTAGTGATTGATTGCTGCCTGTTACTATATTTTATTATTCTTTTCATCATCTTATTTTAGAGTATTTTTATTATCAGTGCTGTAGCATTTCCTTTTATATTGCATATGACCAATTGTAATGGTTTTAGGTGGCTAGGCATTTTCAAGAGGGGGGTGGGTGTGTTGGTAGGAGGGTCCAGAATATTGTTTCAGGTTCGCTAGTCTTCACAAAGGAGTAGGCTTGTCTGTGTCTTCTTTGTGTAGCTCCCACCCACTCTGCCTCTATAAACCTGAGTCTAGTGGATTCTGCTAACAACTCAGCTCACCTCCGTTCCCATACCTGTGATTGCAAACAAGGCAACTTAAGTATGTTATATACCTTCAGGCCATATTTTTTGCTGTCATTTTCTGGGAACTGTATGACAAGGGTCCTTTATCACTACATTTCTCCAAGACTGTTTGCCTCACTTACTGTTATGTGGTTTCTGCTAGTCTTAGCCACGCTTGCCTATTTTAGGGTTTGGGGATTATATCTGAATCTTAATATCGCTGGAAATGTATTGTATGGCATTCTCCATGAAGGAAGGAAAGGAAAGAAAAAGGTAGGGAGGGAGGG
Source organism: Panthera leo (assembly GCF_018350215.1). Taxonomy (NCBI): domain Eukaryota; kingdom Metazoa; phylum Chordata; class Mammalia; order Carnivora; family Felidae; genus Panthera; species Panthera leo. The sequence goes on from NC_056686.1 coordinate 138,274,642, forward strand.
ATAGATGGATCGATGGACAGAGAGGCAGAGAGACAAGAGAGAAAATGAATAAAGGGAATACCTCTGAGAGCAAAACTCATGGTCTGGAAAGCAAGAAATCTGGGAAAATGTTGTAAAGATAGCACAGGATGAATTACTAGCTGACCAAACTTATGCAAGAAGTATTTATTTCAAAAGATAAAATTGGAAAGAGCACAAGAGAGACTAGACATTATAGAAAGTACCTTAAGGAACATAAAAGATCAAAATGACAATGACAAAAAAGAAAAGAAAGAAAGAACAAAATAATTGGGGAGAAAATTTTGTGTGATTGTGTATAGATAGATAAATTGAGAGAGAGAAACTAAAGAAAAAACCAAAATAATAGAAAAATGTATTTAAAGTTAAAATTTAATAACTTTTATAGACAGATGGCAATTTGAATCCACTTATTGAAAGGGCACACCATGGGCCAGGGAAAATTAATCTAGATCTATTAATACGAGGACTTATCCTCTTGAAGTTCCTAGATTTTAATCATGAACAAAGAATGATCAAACCACTGATACAAGAAAAGAATGTTCAGGCTTCTCTCTGATTTATCCACATCAACATTTAGTGGCAGCTGACAATGGAATAACATCTGCTGGATCTTGTAAAAAAGAAAGTTTTGTATTTTAGTTTTTTTAATGTTTATTTTTTTATTTATTTTGAGAGAGAGAGAGAGCATGAGAGCATGAGAGCGTGCAAGAGGGGTAGGGGCAGAAAGAGAAGGAGAGAGAGAATATCAAGCAGGCCCAAGCTCAGCAGGGACCATGACACAGGGTTGATCCAATCACTGGAAGATCACTACCTGAGCCCATATCAAGAGTTGGTCAGTCAACCTACTGTGCCACCCATGCACCCAGGGTTTTGTGTTTTAAATTAAGTCAAACAGTCTCTAGATGTAAAGACTACAGACAGTTTTGAATTGGAGAATATTATTTCTTTTTGAAAAAATTCCTAGAAAATGAACGGCCAACCAGATGGAAATAACTAGAAAAATTACCACAGAAAGATAACCAGTGAACATTAAAAGGATTTAACTGTAAAATAAGGACTAAAATTTAAGAACAAAATGTAAACACTATATTCCCTAAAAATTGAAATGATATATTACATCATTTATTTTCTCCTTTAATCCCATGGTTTTATAGTCATAAGTTTGTTGATTCCCTCCTCCTTAATACTTACAAGTCAAGAAATGTCAGTGAAAGCTGCAAATAACAAAAGTATAAGAAGAATTTAACAGTACAACAAAAAACACAGAAAAATATTAACTGAAGTGTGATGAATGAAAGGAAAAGCTGGACAGAGCAATAGAAAATATGCTAATATCATAATTGCTTATAAGAGTAAACTAATAGATCTTGAATACAGAAATAGAAAACAAAGTTATAAAAATTATGTAAGTCAATTTGTAAATGAAAAGTCGCATAAAGTTATAACTGCTGGAACAGAGATAGCGAGGGACTAAACATGGAGAAAAATGAGATAAATGATGGTAATGTATTTTCTTTTTTAAAAATCCAGAAAACAAGTTGAAATAACAACAGAATGAAAACAGACCATTTCTATTTATCAGAAGCCCACTGTCACTTAACATTGTACTGAAGGGAATCAGCCAAGAGAAAAATTAATGTAAATGGACTTAATTCATGTATTTTTTTAATGGATTTCCAGCTAAAGCACAGAGCAAAATTCTGTTCTCTAATTAAGGAATTTGGGGAATGTTGAGGGGTGTCTGGGTGGCTCAGTTGGTTAAGCATCCTGACTTTGGCTGAGGCCATGATCTTGCAGTTTGTGGGTTTGAGCCCTGCATCAGGCTTTGTGCTGACAGTTCAGAACCTGGAGCCTGCTTTGTATTCTGTGGCTCCCAATCTCTCCCCACCTCCTCCTCATGCTCTCTGTCTCTCTGTCTTTCCAAAATAAATAAACATTAAAAAAAAAAAAGAATTTTAGGAATGTTGAAAACTAAAGAAAGATAAAAATTAAGTCAAATAAAAGCTAACGAAATACTTATTTCAGACCAGAGGAATCAGTCTACATAAACATCCCATGAGATGAACAAAGTAGTTTTTTTAATGCAAAGGGTATAATTCACAATGATGATGTAGAAAGGAAATATCCTTTTTCCTTATGAATATTTACAAGCCAAATAACATGGTATCAACACTTACAAAACAAAAATAGTTCAGGCACCAGGAAAAATAGTCAAAAACACACTAGACATGGGAAGCTTATTCATTCTCCTCTCAGTTCATGACAGTTTAAGCAGATGTTGGGGGGAAAGAGGAAAGAGGAAACACTGCAAATGCATTTGCACAAGTCAGGAACATTTGTAAAGACATCTACTGTCATGACTATCATTTAACATCATGGTGAAGGGAACCAGCCAAGAGAAAGATACAAGAAGCTTTTTAAAAATCAAGAAAGTGAAGTTAAAGCCCTGAATGCAGATGATATTATATACCTGGATCCACCACCCCAAATAAATTCAACTGAGTAACTACTACAAATAATAAGATAATTGTGGTACAAGATTAATAATGTATCCATGTAAATAACTTTCATGTATACCAAAATAACTTTGAATTAAGGCTTAGTGCCATATTGTACCTAGTGCCATATTGTACCTAGGCATATTGTTTGGGTATTTACCATAGTTTAGGCATATTGTTTGTGAATATATTTATTATGGCTGCTGTAACAAATTACCATAAATGGTGGCTTAATGCTACAGATAAAGATTTTCTCACTGTTCCACATGGCAGAAATCTGAAATATGTGTCACTGGGCCGAAATCAAGATGTTGGCAGGGTCTTCTTTGTCTAAAGAGTCTAGGTGGGGAATCATTTTCTTGCCTCTTCCAGCTTCTAGTGGCTGCCAGCAGCTTTGGTTTATGGCCACATCACATCAATCTCAGGCTCTATGGCCACATTGCCTCTTGCCCTTCTATATATATCTCCTTTTCTCATATAAGGACCTTTGTAATTGCACTTAGGGCCCACCTGGATAATCCAAGATAATCTGCTCTTTTAAAAGTCCTTTAATCACATCTGGAAATATCCTTTTTCCTTATAAGGTAATATTTGTTGATTCCAGGCATTAGGACATAATATCTTTAGGTGACCATCATTCAGCTATGTATATAATGAATTAGCTTCCTTTCTATGGCATATAGAAACTACTTATGGTATAATTAAGAAAATAGTCACATATCACTTTTTTAGAATTTAATTCTCTCACTGACCCAAAGTTGGAAAAGTCTGTATTGGTATATGAACTGACAGAATGAACAGGATAATAAATTCCAGACTAAATAAGTGCAGGAATATTGGAAATGATACAGATGGCATCACGTGTCAGTGGGAAAAGTGGATTATTTAATGCATGTTGTTTGGACATTGAGTTAGGCATCTGGAAAGAAAAGTTGAATCCATACCTACATATCAGAAAGAATTAGGTGGATTATCAGCCAGATTGAACATCTACTGAATATAGCTGGTAAGAGAACATAAAAAGAAAAACCATAATAGTTGAAGACGAAAAGAGGGAAATATCAAAAGATGAATCAAACATGTATAAAAGATATCTACAATTAATAAGCTATATAATCAACAGCAAAAGAGGGAATGTGGGATACATCTAGAAGCAATGTAAGGCATGATATTGGAGACAATAGTTAAAGAAATGGAATGAATACACCACATACTATCTGATAGAGCATCTTTAATTGACCCACTATCTGAATTCTTTTATTGGAATTCTCTGCAAGATCTCCTTCTAGGAAATATATACAAATCCAGAAACAACTCAGCAGTAAGATTTTTTTTCTAGTGGGTACTAAATTACTACCTGTATTTAGTGAGAGTCAAATATGTACTGTTCTCTGTAGATTTCAATCATTGAGCTCTGTGACTGAGAACAAGATTGTGTTTCATTCATATTGAAACATAAGAATGAACAAAAGGATACAATTTGTCATTACTATACATGTATGGTAGGGTATTGTGGTTTTTAAAAAAAATTTTTTTTTGATGTTTATTTATTTTTGAGGGAGAGACAGAACATAAGCCGGGGAGGAACAGAGAGAGGGGAAGAGGGAGGGAGACACAGGATCCGAAGCAGGCTTCAGGCTCTGAGCTGCCAGCACAGACCGACACAGAGCTCAAATCCACAAGTCGTGCGATAATGACCTGAGCCAAAGTCAGACGTTTAACCAACTGAGCCACCTAGGCGCCCTGGTAGCGTATTGTGTTTTTATGGGTAGAGTTGTACAGGCCGGAAACTGCAGTTCTGAAAAGGCAAAAAGCTCTGCAATCCAAAAGTTTCTTTTTCCCTCAGCACATTTGGGCAAAACCTAACTGACCTGGAACCATTACAGGCCTACTTAAATTCATCCTGAATTTAAAAACTCTACATGACCATATATCACACGAGGGATTAATATCCAAAACATAAGAAACTCTTATAACTCAATAACCAAAAAACAATCTGAATAAAAAATGGGCAGAAAGACTCAAATAGACATTTGTCCAAAGAAAACTCACAGGTGGCCAACAGGTACATAAAAAGATGCTCAGCACCACTAATCATCAGGGAAATGCAAAACAAAACCACAATGTGATATCACCTCACACCTGTAAGAATGACTATTATTAAAAAGAAATGAGAGGGGCACCTAGGTGGCTCAGTCAGTTAAGAGTCTAACTTCGGCTTAGGTCATGTTCTCACGGTTCGTGAGTTCAAGCCCCTCTTCCAGCTCTGTGCTGACAGCTCAGAGCCTGGATCCTGCTTCAGATTTTGTGTCTCCCTCTGTCTTTGCCCCTCCCCTGCTCATGTTCGCTCTCACTCTCTTTCTCTCAAGAATAAATAAACATTAAAACCTTAAAAAAAAAAAAAAAAAAAAAAAAAAAAAAAAAAACACAAAGATAGCAAGTCCTGGCAAGGATGTGGGAAAAAGGAACTCTTATGCACTGTTGGTGGGGAAATAAATTGGTATAGCCATTATGGAAAATAGTATGTAGGGTCCTCAAAAAATTCAAAATAGACCTGCCATATGGTCCCACTTCTGGATATATATCTGAAAGAAATAAAATCACTGTCTGAAAGAGAGAACTGCACCCCTATGCTCATTGCAACATTATTTACAATAGCCAAGACATAGAAGCAACCTAAGTGTCCATCAGTGGATGAATGACTGAATAAAGAAAATACAGATGAATAAAATTTAGCTATAGGAAAAGAAGGACATCCTGCCATTTGTGACAACATGGATAGACCTTGAGAGCATTCTGCTAAGTGATATGTTAGCCAGACTTATGTATGGCCACACTTATATGTGGAATCTTTAAAAAAAAAAGATTGTGATGAGCACCAGGTATTGTATTCAAGAGTTGAATCACTAAATTCTATACCTGAAACTAATACTATACTGTATGTTAACTAATTGGAATTTAAATTAAAACTTGGGGAAAAAAACTCAAACTCATACATATGGAGAATAGAATGGTGGTTGTCGCCAGGGGCTGGAAAGTGGGAGAAATGGGAAATGATTTTTTTTGAAGGACACAAACTTCCAGTTATAAAATGAATTAAATTCTTAGGATCTAATATTCAGCCTGGTGCTGAATGAACAATAACAGTTAACAGTAACTGTATTATATAGTTGAAAGTTGCTGAGAGAGTAGATCTTAAATGTTCTCACCACACACACACACACAAATATAATTAGGTGAGATGTTGAATGTGTTAACTAACCTTATTGTGGAATCATTTTGCAGTATAAGCATGTACCAAATCATGTTATACACCTTAAAGTTACTACTGTTGTATGTCAATTGTATCTCAATAAAGTTGGAGGAAAAAAGACACATACTCTGAGGGGAAAAAAAAAACTGTGAATATGTGAAATTATTTATGTTCTATGTTTATTTTTTAATGTTTATTTTTGAGAGCAAGAAACAGAATGTGAACGGGTGCAGGACAGAGAGAGAGGGAGACACAATATGAAGCAGGCTCCAGGCTCTCAGCTGTCAATATAGAGCCCGATGCAGGGCTCCAACCCACAAACCGTGAGATCATGACCTGACCTGAAGTCATATGCTTGACTGACTGAGCTGCCCAGGAGTCCCTGCATTCTATGTTTATATCAAAAGTGAGGGGCTCCTGGGTGGCTCAGTAAGTTAAGCGTCAGACTCCATCTCAGCTCAGGTCTTGATCTCATGGTTTGTGAGTTCGAGCCCAGCGTCAGGCTCTGCTCTGGCAATGCGGAGCCTGTTTGGGATTATCTCTCTCTCTCCCTCTCTCTCTCTGCCCCTCCCCTGCTCACAACCTCTTTCTCTCTCTCTCTCAAAATAAGTAAATAAACATTTTATTTTATTTTATTTTATTTTATTTTATTTTATTTATTTATTTATTTATTTATTTATTTATTTATTTATTTTTATTTTATTTATTTATTTTAATATATGAATTTTATTGTCAAATTGGTTTCCATACAACACCCAGTGCTTATCCCAAAAGGTGCCCTCCTCAATACCCATCACCCACCCTCCCCTCCCTCCCCCCCCCCCCCCCATCAACCCTCAGTTTGTTCTCAGTTTTTAACAGTCTCTTATGCTTTGGCTCTCTCCCACTCTAACCTCTTTTTTTTTTTTTTCCTTCCCCTCCCCCATGGGTTTCTGTTACGTTTCTCAGGATCCACATAAGAGTGAAACCATATGGTATCTGTCTTTCTCTGTATGGCTTATTTCACTTAGCATCACACTCTCCAGTTCCATCCACGTTGCTACAAAAGGCCATATTTCATTTTTTCTCATTGCCACGTAGTATTCCATTGTGTATATAAACCACAATTTCTTTATCCATTCATCAGTTGATGGACATTTAGGCTCTTTCCATAATTTGGCTATTGTTGAGAGTGCTGCTATAAACATTGGGGTACAAGTGCCCCTATGCATCAGTACTCCTGTATCCCTTGGATAAATTCCAATTCCCAAAATAGCACTGCTAGGTGCTATTGCTGGGTCATAGGGTAGGTCTATTTTTAATTTTCTGAGGAACCTCCACACTGCTTTCCAGAGTGGCTGCACCAATTTGCATTCCCACCAACAGTGCAAGAGGGTTCCCGTTTCTCCACATCCTCTCCAGCATCTATAGTCTCCTGATTTGTTCATTTTGGCCACTCTGACTGGCGTGAGGTGATATCTGAGTGTGGTTTTGATTTGTATTTCCCTGATAAGGAGCGACGTTGAGCATCTTTTCATGTGCCTGTTGGCCATCCGGATGTCTTCTTTAGAGAAGTGTCTATTCATGTTTTCTGCCCATTTCTTCACTGGGTTATTTGTTTTTCGGGTGTGGAGTTTGGTGAGCTCTTTATAGATTTTGGATACTAGCCCTTTGTCCGATATGTCATTTGCAAATATCTTTTCCCATTCCGTTGGTTGCCTTTTAGTTTTGTTGGTTGTTTCCTTTGCTGTGCAGAAGCTTTTTATCTTCATAAGGTCCCAGTAATTCACTTTTGCTTTTAATTCCCTTGCCTTTGGGGATGTGTCGAGTAAGAGATTGCTACAGCTGAGGTCAGAGAGGTCTTTTCCTGCTTTCTCCTCTAAGGTTTTGATGGTTTCCTGTCTCACATTCAGGTCCTTTATCCATTTTGAGTTTATTTTTGTGAATGGTGTGAGAAAGGGGTCTAGTTTCAACCTTCTGCATGTTGCTGTCCAGTTCTCCCAGCACCATTTGTTAAAGAGACTGTCTTTTTTCCATTGGATGTTCTTTCCTGCTTTGTCAAAGATGAGTTGGCCATATGTTTGTGGGTCTAGTTCTGGGGTCTATTCTATTCCATTGGTCTATGTGTCTGTTTTTGTGCCAATACCATGCTGTCTTGATGATGACAGCTTTGTAGTAGAGGCTAAAGTCTGGGATTGTGATGCCTCCTGCTTTGGTCTTCTTCTTCAAAATTACTTTGGCTATTCGGGGCCTTTTGTGGTTCCATATGAATTTTAGGATTGCTTGTTCTAGTTTCGAGAAGAATGCTGGTGCAATTTTGATTGGGATTGCATTGAATGTGTAGATAGCTTTGGGTAGTATTGACATTTTGACAATATTTATTCTTCCAATCCATGAGCAGGGAATGTCTTTCCATTTCTTTAAATCTTCTTCAATTACCTTCATAAGCTTTCTATAGTTTTCAGCATACAGATCTTTTACATCTTTGGTTAGATTTATTCCTAGGTATTTTATGCTTCTTGGTGCAATTGTGAATGGGATCAGTTTCTTTATTTGTCTTTCTGTTGCTTCATTGTTAGTGTATAAGAATGTAACTGATTTCTGTACATTGATTTTGTATCCTGCAACTTTGCTGAATTCATGTATCAGTTCTAGCAGACTTTTGGTGGAGTCTATCGGATTTTCCATGTATAATATCATGTCATCTGCAAAAAGCAAAAGCTTGACTTCATCTTTGCCAATTTTGATGCTTTTGATTTCCTTTTGTTGTCTGATTGCTGATGCTAGAACTTCCAGCACTATGTTAAACAACAGTGGTGAGAGTGGACATCCCTGTCGTGTTCCTGATCTCAGGGAAAAAGCTCTCAGTTTTTCCCCGTTGAGGATGATGTTAGCTGTGGGCTTTTCATAAATGGCTTTTATGATCTTTAAGTATGTTCCTTCTATCCCGACTTTCTCAAGGGTTTTTATTAAGAAAGGGTGCTGGATTTTGTCAAAGGCCTTTTCTGCATCGATTGACAGGATCATATGGTTCTTCTCTTTTTTTTTGTTAATGTGATGTATCACGTTGATTGATTTGCGAATGTTGAACCAGCCCTGCATCCCAGGAATGAATCCCACTTGATCATGGCAAATAATTCTTTTTATATGCCGTTGAATTCGATTTGCTAGTATCTTATTGAGAATTTTTGCATCCATATTCATAAGGGATATTGGCCTGTAGTTCTCTTTTTTTACTGGGTCTCTGTCTGGTTTAGGAATCAAAGTAATACTGGCTTCATAGAATGAATCTGGAAGTTTTCCTTCCCTTTCTATTTCTTGGAATAGCTTGAGAAGGATAGGTATTATCTCTGCTTTAAACGTCTGGTAGAACTCCCCTGGGAAGCCATCTGGTCCTGGACTCTTATTTGTTGGGAGATTTTTGATAACCGATTCAATTTCTTCACTGGTTATGGGTCTATTCAAGCTTTCTATTTCCTCCTGATTGAGTTTTGGAAGAGTGTGGGTGTTTAGGAATTTGTCCATTTCTTCTGGCTTGTCCAATTTGTTGGCTTATAATTTTTCATAGTATTCCCTGATAATTGTTTGTATCTCTGAGGGATTGGTTGTAATCATTCCATTTTCATTCATGATTTTATCTATTTGGGTCATCTCCCTTTTCTTTTTGAGAAGCCTGGCTAGAGGTTTGTCAATTTTGTTTATTTTTTCAAAAAACCAACTCTTGGTTTCGTTGATCTGCTCTACAGTTTTTTTAGATTCTATATTGTTTATTTCTGCTCTGATCTTTATGATTTCTCTTCTTCTGCTGGGTTTAGGCTGCCTTTGCTGTTCTGCTTCTATTTCCTTTAGGTGTGCTGTTAGATTTTGTATTTGGGATTTTTCTTGCTTCTTGAGATAGGCCTGGATTGCAATGTATTTTCCTCTCAGGACTGCCTTCGCTGCGTCCCAAAGCGTTTGGATTGTTGTATTTTCATTTTCGTTTGTTTTATATATATTTTAATTTCTTCTCTAATTGCCTGGTTGACCCACTCATTCGTTAGTAGGGTGTTCTTTAACCTCCATGCTTTTGGAGGTTTTCCAGACTTTTTCCTGTGGTTGATTTCAAGCTTCATAGCATTGTGGTCTGAAAGTACGCATGGTATGATCTCAATTCTTGTATACTTATGAAGGGCTGTTTTGTGACCCAGTATGTGATCTATCCTGGAGAATGTTCCATGTGCACTCGAGAAGAAAGTATATTCTGTTGCTTTGGGATGCAGAGTTCTAAATATATCTGTCAAGTCCATCTGATCCAATGTATCATTCAGGGCCCTTGTTTCTTTATTGACCGTGTGTCTAGATGATCTATCCATTTCTGTAAGTGGGGTGTTAAAGTCCCCTGCAATGACCACATTCTTATCAATAAGGTTGCTTATGTTTATGAGTAATTGTTTTATATATCTGGGGGCTCCGGTATTCGGCGCATAGACATTTATAATTGTTAGCTCTTCCTGATGGATAGACCCTGTAATTATTATATAATGCCCTTCTTCATCTCTTGTTACAGCCTTTAATTTAAAGTCTAGTTTGGGGCGCCTGGGTGGCGCAGTCGGTTAAGCATCCGACTTCAGCCAGGTCACGATCTCGCGGTCCGTGACTTCGAGCCCCGCATCGGGCTCTGGGCTGATGGCTCAGAGCCTGGAGCCTGCTTCCGATTCTGTGTCTCCCTCTCTCTCTGCCCCTCCCCCATTCATGCTCTGTCTCTCTCTGTCTCAAAAATAAATAAAAAATAAAAAATAAATTAAAAAAAAAATAATAAAAAAAATAAAGTCTAGTTTGTCTGATATAAGTATGGCTACTCCAGCTTTCTTTTGGCTTCCAGTAGCATGATAAATAGTTCTCCATCCCCTCACTCTCAATCTAAAGGTGTCCTCAGATCTAAAATGAGTCTCTTGTAGACAGCAAATAGATGGGTCTTGTTTTTTTATCCATTCTGATACCCTATGTCTTTTGGTTGGCACATTTAATCCATTTACATTCAGTGTTATTATAGAAAGATACGGGTTTAGAGTCATTGTGATGTCTGTATGTTTTATGCTTGTAGTGATGGCTCTGGTATTTTGTCTCACAGGATCCCCCTTAGGATCTCTTGTAGGGCTGGTTTAGTGGTGACAAATTCCTTCAGTTTTTGTTTGTTTGGGAAGACCTTTATCTCTCCTTCTATTCTAAATGACAGGCTTGCTGGATAAAGGATTCTCGGCTGCATATGTTTTCTGTTTAGCACAGTGAAGATATCATGCCAATCCTTTCTGGCCTGCCAAGTTTCAAAAGAGAGATCAGTCACGAGTCTTATAGGTCTCCCTTTATATGTGAGGGCACATTTATCCCTTGCTGCTTTCAGAATTTTCTCTTTATCCTTGTATTTTGCCAGTTTCACTATGACATGTCATGCAGAAGATTGATTCAAGTTACGTCTGAAGGGAGTTCTCTGTGCCTCTTGGATTTCAATGCCTTTTTCCTTCCCCAGTTCAGGGAAGTTCTCAGCTATAATTTGTTCAAGTACCCCTTCAGCACCTTTCCCTCTCTCTTCCTCCTCTGGGATACCAATTATGCGTATATTATTTCTTTTTAGTGTATCACTTAGTTCTCTAATTTTCCCCTCATATTCCTGGATTTTTCTATCTCTCTTTCTCTCAGCTTCCTCTTTTTCCATAACTTTATCTTCTGGTTCACCTATTCTGTCCTCTGCCTCTTCAATCCGAGCTGTCGTCGTTTCCATTTTGTTTTGCATTTCGTTTAAAGCGCTTTTCAGCTCCTCGTGACTGTTCCTTAGTCCCTTGATCTCTGTAGCAAGAGATTCTCTGCTGTCCTCTATACTGTTTTCAAGCCCAGCAATTAATTTTATGACTATTATTCTAAATTCACTTTCTGTTATATTATTTAAATCCTTTTTGATCAGTTCATTAGCTGTTGTTATTTCCTGGAGATTCTTCTGAGGGGCATTCTTCCGTTTGGTCATTTTGGATAGTCCCTGGAGGGGTGCGGACCTGCAGGGCACTTCCCCTGTGCTGTGGTGTATAACTGGAGTTGGTGGGCGGGGCCGCAGTCCGACCTGATGTCTGCCCCCAGCCCACCGCTGGGGCCACAGTCAGACTGGTGTGTGCCTTCTCTTCCCCTCTCCTAGGGGCGGGATTCACTGTGGGGTGGCGTGGCCCGTCTGGGCTACTTGCACACTGCCAGGCTTGTGGTGCTGGGGATTAGCTGGGGTGGGTAGGCAAGGTGCACGGGGGCAGGAGGGGCAGGCTTAGCTCGCTTCTCCTTAGGTGATCCACTTCAGGAGGGGCCCTGTGGCAGCAGGAGGGAGTCAGATCCGCTGCCGGAGGTTTGGCTCCGCAGAAGTACAGAGTTGGGTGTTTGCATGGAGCGAGCAAGTTCCCTGGCAGGAACTGGTTCCCTTTGGGATTTTGGCTGGGGGAATAGGCGGGGGAGATGGCGCTGGCGAGCGCCTTTGTTCCCCACCAAACTGAGCTCTGTCGTCCGGGGGCTCAGCAGCTCTCCCTCCCTTTGTCCTCCAGCCTTCCCGCTTTCTGAGCAGAGCTGTTAACTTATGACCTCCCAGACGCCAAGTTGCGCTTGCTGTCGGAACACAGTCCATCAGGCCCCTCCGCTTTTGCCTGCCAGACTCGGGGGCTCTGCTTGGCCGTTGAGCCACCCCTCCGCCCCGGCTCCCTCCCGCCAGTCCGTGGAGCGCTCACTGCCTCGCCGCCCTTCCTACCCCTTCTGTGGGCCTCTCGTCTGTGCTTGGCCTCGGAGACTCCGTTCTGCTAATCCTCTGGCGGTTTTCTGGGTTATTTAGGCAGGTGTAGGTGGAATCTAAGTGATCAGCAGGACGCGCGGTGAGCCCAGCGTCCTCCTATGCCGCCATCTTCCCCTCTCTCAGCAATAAACATTTTTTAAAAGGGTGAATATTCACTACAAACATATTAATGTATTTTATGATGAGATGCTGCCTAAATACCATTGGCTAATGTTACGTAAAATTAAGTAAATGAATCAAATTACCTTTCTAAATCTGAAAAACTCCAAATTCCTAAATAATTTGTCCCCAAGAGTTTCTTTTTTTCTTTAAGTTTTACTTTTTTTTAAAGTTTATTTTTATTTATTTTGAGAGAGAGCAAGTAGGAAAGGGGCAGCGAGAGAGGGAAACAGAATCCCAAGAGGGTGGGGGAGGGGTTCCAACTCATCAACCCTGAGATCCTGACCTGAGCTGAAATCAAGAGTCAATGGAGCCATGACTCTTGCATGGAGCCAATCCATGGAGCCATGCAGGTGCCCCTCCCCAAGAGTTTCTAAGAGGTGTATAAAAATAATAAAATGAGACATGCGAAGAATTATTGATGGTGTTTATCTATAGAAAGAAGATTGAGGCTTTTTTTTTCACTTCATATCCTTCTGTGCATTTTGAATTTTGTATTGATCATGAATTTCTTTAAAAAGTGATTTTAAAAATAAGTTATGGTATATCTCTGTGATCAGGAAACTGTCAGTCTATCTATGATTTTGAAGTGGGTGGTACTCCAAGAGTCTGGGGAAAGTGGAGATTACTATGAGCTGGAGTAGAAAGGATAGACTTTATGGAAAATTTGGGGGCAAACTTTAAAATATTAGAAAGGTTTGGAAAATGATACAGACAATGGAAGAGCATAGCAGAAGGAAGGATAATATTAGGTGAAAATACATAGTGTGTACTTTGATTGGTTTGGTCTTGTTGCTAATTGTACAGATCTGTTAATTTTTACTTTATATTACCCAAGAATTCTTTATTTTATATTCTTATGTATAGGACTTGAAAATATCTTGCAATGGAGATTAATTTAGTAGAATTTTCCTTTCATTGTTCTACATTAATTAGTTAATTAATCAATTGATTTTAACGTGGATTGCATGTCATACGGTTTTGAAAACATGAAATAAGGGCACTACACTGTTTTTGCTTCACTCAGCTACTTCAATAAGCTTAAATTATTAGACTCTTCATTTCTTCTAGGTTAAATGTGTGACTGGAAATAATTTTGTGATCTTGCCACATACCTAATTCTTGTTCAACATTTTTGTTATCTGTTCTTGTCTTTTCTGTTACTGGTAAATATTGTTTGACTATTACAATTATTTTTATAGGTTCTTTTTGCCTGTTTGTCATTTATATGAGCTCTTCATTCCCCAACTTTTCTCTTTAATTACTTATTTTTTTCTTAGAAACTCTCAAACTAAGCTTTTAATAGCAAAGCAAATATTTCCATGAATTATAAAGTTAATAGAAATAGTGTCACCACGTGCCTCTATAAATATAATACTATACTATATACTTTTACTATATAATACTATACTATATACTTTTACTGTAAATTATAGTAAAAGAATTATTTGAAGCAAATTAAATTTTAATTAAGTGTCTCCAGTTATGTTTCTGTGTGGGATTTATTCAACATCTTTATGTTTAATACAGAATTTTTCCAAATCCAAATGTGATTTTAACCCATATTATTACTTCTGTCTTTTAATTGGCATTAGCATGACATATTGTAACTGCATTTAATTTTACCATGAATGCATATTTTTTAATCACTTTATAAAACTGATTATGTAAACGTAGTAGTCCATATAGCTGCATTTGCTACACATGACCATTTAATTATATATATTGTTAATTTGTTTGATATTTTTAGTTTCATGTATTACTTAGTAATAAAAATATAAAATAAAACTACCTATTGAAGGAAGGCATTAGTTTTTTTATTGCTTTTGCAGTTCCAACTAAAATTCTAATGTAGACTTTATTTAAGAAGCTTAATAAATACTATTTGATCACAGTATCTTTATGTTATATAATAGATCTTAATATCATTTTCATTTCAAAAAGAAAAGTAAAGCCATAAAACTCCTAATTTCCTGCTGCAAGTATTACCCAATTTCTTCATCCTAAATATTAATACCTACGGGCTAATTTTCGTACAAATCAGTTGCTACTTGCTACGTTATCTTAACATATATGTACCCTTCCTATCATTCCTTTCTACCTCCAATGTTAAGAGTATGCCATTTATGAAAGACTACTATTCTTTTTCTAATACTTCAAACATGCCATATTATATTATACAAGCTATTCAAGAGATAGCAGGTTTTAAAAAATGATTGGGAAGCTCACAGTTGCTAAATTATCTAGATCCAATTATATTTTATACTTTATGTTATTAAACATTATCATAACATTAAACTTATATTGTGATCTTAAAAGGACAAAACAACAAAGGAGAATTTTAAATGTTTTTGTGATTTACCACATATTGGGATAAATATTGGGAGCAGTTAGCTCATGGTCATATAACAGAATCTAGTAATCATATTATCATGTTGTATTTATAAATCAAAACTTATCCATTTTACCTATATTGCTCAATGTGAATAAAACATAAATTATAAAAAACAATTTAGATGACTAAATAAACTGGTAAATTGGTAAGAATTTTATCCCGTTGCAATTTATTTTCTAAGAATATTAAAGAAAGTATGTTGGTTTCTTGCTACATATACTGTTGGGTTTTTTTTTTTTTGTAAATTTTCAATTGTACCTACATTTTATTATTTATATTCTAAGAAAATTGTTTTTAGATATTTGCTTATGTATAATACACACACATATATATAAATGTATACATATAAATGTTATATATGTCTATATATGTATATATACAAGAGAAGACTATGCAGTATAAATTCAGTGTAGCTTTTCCTAATCTACTGAAGTACATTTCTGTTTTTACCCTTTGTTGACTACTTGTGATCTGCTAGAAGAAGAGGCCATTTAGCGGATCTTACTACCCAACCCATCTTCAGCACAAGCCTGATAGAACATCAAGTCAGGGACCCAACTAATGAACATAATTTTGGTGGGCTTTACTTTTTCTTTGTTTTCTTTTTTCATTTTTCCTCTATAATTCATCTTTTATAAATTAAAACTTAAGGTTGTTCAAGTGCAGACAGATTCTAGTTTCTTTATTCTTTCATTTTTCTGGTTGAATCTTCAATTTAAAATTTTCTCATTTCCAAAAGCCATTGTCTACAGTGAAAAGTAGCTTTATATTGGTTTATAAACATTCTCCAACTTAAACTGGAATAAAATAAATTTGGAATTTGGATTTACAGAGAAAATTGCCATATTAACTTTTTGTGACTGCTTTCATCATTTGATAGAAATTTTTAGTTGTTGTTACATCTTTGAGGTAAGGACGTACTATAGTCTAGCCCAGGCTTATTTTATTATTTGTTTCTTTCCCTATGTTTCTTTTTGTATACATACTAATTATGTGTGCTCCATTTTTAGACCTATTTATGTATGTGTAGATTTTTAAATGTGAAATATCTGAAGAACTATATTACTGTTTTCTTTTAGGTATATTTTATAAGATCAATGTAGTTATTCAGTCATGAACAGAAATATTTCTCTAGTATAATTTGTCTTGGCAGTTCACTTTAAATACTTTAGAAACTGAAGATTATCTGATCAAATGAATTCGTTCTTAAGAAAAATTTAGTGGCAGCATTATTGAGATTCAATTCATACACTACACAGTTCACAATTTTAAATTGTACACTTTGGTTCTTTTTAGTATATATACAATGTTGTACATCAACCATCGCGACCTACTTTCAGAACATTTTCATCACCTCAGAAAGAAACCCTACACCTGTTAGCAGTTACTCTCCATTCCCCTCTACTACAAGTCCCTGGCGACCAGTAATCTTTTTATCACTGTGGATTTCCCTATTCTGGACATTTCCTATGCATAGAATCATACAATATGTGGATATTTGTGTCTGACTTTCACTTAGCATAATGTTTTCAAGGTTCATCCATCTTGTAAGCATGTGTTAGAATTTCATTCCTTTTTATGACCAAATAACATTCCATTGTATGGATTATACTACATTTTGTATATCTATTTATCAGTTAATGAGAGCCTGTTCTTAGTAATCTTCACTTATTAATAATTAATTATAATCACTTATTAATAATCAATAATAATCACTTATTAATTAATAATCACTTATTAATCTTCAGTGGCAAGAAGCCTGAAATTATAGTTTAGTACTGAGCAGTCTTTGATGTACGTTGTAGAATTAAAAATTTGTGTTTTAAAAAAAGTTTCTGTATGTCTGTTTAATACTTCTAAAAGATTTACGCTTGCCTTTCAAAATTTACAAAATTCTTAATTCCAAATCACATCTGGCTCCAAAAAGTATTGGATGAGGGATTGTGTATAGTATCTGGAAATTAAAAGGGAAGGAAAAGTTGGTCATCTATAGGGAATATTCAATTTATCCTTTTTTCTCTGTAGCATTCAGTGGACACTTCTTTCCTTCTCTATATATGTCTAAATAAAGGACACCCTTATTGGCAATAATTTTAAGTCTTTGTTTTACTTTCCTCATCTCATTGGTCAGTATGCCCAGTGGTTTATACCTTATTAAAATCTCTTAATTCATTCTCCCTATTCTGTCTTCACCTCTAGGAACTGAGTTCATTTTTCCCCCAACTGGCACATTTATTAAGATTAAACATAAGACCCTTCTCTTCCCTTACCCCAGAAAGCTGTGCCCACAAAGTCCCAGGCTCCTGAAGCAGGGTCCCTCTGCCCCACTTCTGAAACAAGCTCTCAGGCTTTGGCAAAGCTCTCAGGCTTTGGCAATAGCCTAAGTTGCCCCCAGGGCTGTGACCTGCTGAATCTTCTGGCTCATCATCTCCATGAGAGCCTGTTTCATGGCATGCTTCTACTGCAGAGCTGGCTGCACTTTCTCCATTTGCTTGGTGAAGAAATCTATCTTCCTCTTGAAAAAGTCCTTGTCATCTTCATTTTCGTTTTTTATGTAGTAGCCTGTTCCCACGTCAATGAGTACATGTTCCACATTATGTAGTTTCCCGGGGACATGCATAGGACTGGTCAGTGGGACGAGTAATTCTTTTCCCTCATTGTTCTTGTTCAGCATGTTTAGACAGTCTTTGGCTTCCACACACTTGGTCTGTACCACCTTGATCTGGGCATCTTGTCCTTGATCTGGACAAGAAATCCACTTTCGGGTCCAGTTGGTTCTTGAGCATTTCTAGCTGCAGCAGGTTCAGCTCAGTGATGTTAACGACTAGGCCGTGTTGGGAAGCAAGTTCATTTTTGTTCTAGATTATAATATAGCAGGTTTTTTTTTACACCTATCAGTAGTTTACCTTACATCAATTAGAGAATTTTAATCAAATTGTATTTGAACATTCTGTATACTTGTCTCTTTTCCAGCCGCTGGCCTGAAAATTCCTTGAAAGCAAGACCTGTCATTTATTTCTTAACTTTTTTCTACAGTAGCTGTCAAAGAGTTTGTACTCATCTGTTTGTTTGCTGAAAGAATAATGAATGAATGAGTAAATAAACATTATCACTTAAACTATATTGTTAAAAATTACATCATGAAATTTATTTATTTATTTATCTATTCATTTATTTATTTATTTTACTTATTTATTTGAGAGAGAGCACGAGCATGCAAGTTGGGGAGAGGCAGGGAGAGAGAGAGACTCTCAAGCAGGCTCCACACTCAGAGTCTGATGCAGGGCTCCATCCCCCAACCCTGGTATCATGACCTGAGCCAAAACCAAGAGCCAGCTCCTCAACCAACTGAGGCACCTAACTACCCCAATCAAAATTTATTTTCAATGTAAACTAATATTTAATACACATAATAGAGACATTCAAATGGTGTCACTGCTAGTAAGTGACCTGCTCATTTAATTTACTTTTAATTATGTGGAGAGAAAATGATTTGACAATAGAATGCAATAGTAAATCTAAAATTATGACATTTTAAATAATACTTGACTTTGTGGCCAAATGAGTTTTTAAATGTATGTTGAAAAGTAACTCTAAGCTACAGCATCAAAAGTAGGTGCCAGACTGCTTTTATGATCTCATCTTTTCGAGTTCTTTATCTTCTATGCTTTTGAAATGAGCTGTTTTTAATTTCTAATAAGAAAATTTGGGGGCACCTGGATGCCTCAGTTGGTTGAGCATCAGACTCTTGATCTCAGTGTGAGTCCTGATCTCAGGGTTGTGAGTTTGAGCCCGTGCTGGGCTCCATGCTGAGCCAGGAGCCTACTTAAAAAAAAGATTTGTGGGGGAAGGTGTCTTGGTAACTCATTCAGTTAAGCATCCAACTCTTAACTTCCGCTGAGATCATAATCTCATGGTTTGTGAGTTTGAACCCAGCATCAGGCTGTGCTCTGACAGTGTGGAGCCTGCTTGGGATTCTCTCTCTCTCTCTCTCTCTCTCTCTCTCTGTCTCAAAAATCAATAAATAAACCTAAAAAAAAAGGCTATTTTGCTCAAGAAAATTTGGGATAGGATCATATTCTTTTGAATTTTGACTTTTTAAAAAGTATTTGAGACTTCCAGAAATTCCTTTTGATTAGATAAATGCAACTTACAGATTTGATGATGGTTGTCTGAAGGCAAATTTATAGGCTTCGTAGAAATTTTATGCTACTCATTAATTATATGTCACCAAAAGTTCTTTGTGCTTGCTATCTTTAACCATCAGTCTATGTGACAGTAAGTTTCAAAAGTAGGCCTGAGAGCTAAACAGTTTAAACTTGTATAATAATCACAGACACCATGATATCAAGGAGGTCATCCATATGAACAGCCTAGGGGCTTAGAGGGAAGCACACTTCTAAGGTTCCTAGGATAGTCATTCACTCATCTGCCTCAGATGCTCTTAAGGGGAAGAAATATTTAACTATGCAGTTATTATTTTTTATTACAAGTTTAAATAGATGTCATTATTGCCTGTAGCATTATGAACTCCTTGGAAAACTGTGATCTTTTAGGTCAGGGGTCACCAAAATTTTTCTGTGAAAAGTCAGTAGTAAATATTTTAGCCTTCACAGTCCAACGTATCTCCAGCACTACTCAGCTCTGCTATTAAGGTGTGAAGGTAGCGTTAAGCAATACATTAACAGATGAGTATGGCTGTGTTCCAGCTGTAGTTATGGGCACTGGAATTTGAATTTTATATAATCTTCAGATGTCATAGAAAGTTTTTTGTTTTTGTTTTTGTTTTTGTTTTTTATGCTTTTAGAACATTTAGAAATGTAAATACCATTCTTGGCTCACAGGTCATACAAAAACAGGTGTCAGACCAGATTTGTTTTCTGGGCTGAAGTTTGCCAGCCTCTGCTCTAAATGGTTAAATCCACCAGTTGAGAAAATATGCTTTAAGTAATTCTTAAACTCCTCCACTACCAAGTCTTTCACACCATTCCAAAGTTCTTAGTAATTTGAGCATATGCTTGATGACAAAAGGTGTTCAATTTGTACCTGTTCATCTCAAGGAGGTATTAAGAGGTCATGTTGTAATATATGAAATCACTGAGATATGAAAATCACTGGTAAAGTGAAAAGTGTAACATAAATATGCCATTGCATTAGTGGTTGCACTTTTTATGTACTCTTACATATGATTTCTGACAGAGCTCCCTATGCTGATATACCCCTCTTAAAGATTAGAAATAGATTAAGGGTTGCACATAAATTTTCTCCAGGCATTTTGCCTCCATATTCTCACACTTTTAAGATACTTTTATCTTTTAACTACATAGATCTCTAGGTTCATTACTAATGGTACTGTAAAATGTTCAAATTATATTCCACATATTCTTTCTTATCACTACTCTGTGAGAGCAGAGACCGTTTTGTCCTTGCGTATCCCCAGGACTCAAAACAATGTCTGGAATGTATTTGAGTCTCATATATAGTGTCTGAGTTGAATTAGTAATTCAAATAATTCCATATGTTTACTTGATTTTTGTTATCAAAGGAATGTGGAAAGCCATATGTAAACAAAATGTTTTTTAATGCATAAAATAAAATACATAGAATTACAAAGAAAGATTGACTTTATTCAACTTTACTGAAATGTAGTTCTATTCACAGATAGCCCATGGTTCTTAATATACTGAAAGATTTTTAACTGGTTATCAGAAACACACAATCCGTAACTATAAATTGCAAAATTAATAAAATGTAAAACAATTGCAAACTTTATTTGGTCTCCTCTTTAAGAAATCTTTAGTCTGCATTTTTAAATTATAATAAAAACAATGTATTTTTAAAAAATCTATTCTGTTAAATTTCTTTTGGTTACAACAAGGAAAACAGGTTCTAATAAGCTTAGTCAAAAAACGCATTTTTCTGAGGAGGTACTGTCATGGAATTGACAGGTGGGAAAGAAAGTAACAGGCGTAGCTCTGGTGATTTCAATTTTCTCCAGAGTAGGTCCATTGATGGTGGCTCCCAGTCATGTGTCCAGATTTCAAAATACCAGAAAGGAACCGGACTGATCCAGCTTGGATCACAGATGCATGCCTGAATTAGCCAAGGTCAGGGGTTGGAATCATGTACTAGAGATATTGGCACTGAGGTCCATTGTATGTTAGCAGAATGAGCTGGAAAGCCACCTCAAGAGATATGTATGTAGACTTATTAATCTGCTTCTAGGAAATAGTACATTTCTTGTACTTAACTAATTTTTTAAGAAGAAACGTTTCACTGCAAGACAACTTTGTCTATTGACAATGAGACTACCTTTATAATTATGAATTTTAATATGTACCAAATCACCTGCTGCTATATTAATAAATGGCTTAATATCATATAATACAGCTAGTATAACGTAGTGGCACTATAGCTGAGGTGTTAAGAGTGTGGACCCTTGAGCGAGACTCTGCATGGCTTCATCTCTCATATCACTTAAGTAACTATAAAAGTTTGGACAAGTTACTCAGTCTCTGCCCATCATTTTTATTGTCTGTAAAAAAAAGCAGTTTATCAGTGAGCTTTTGCTGTAGTACCTATCATAATATCTCACTGGCATACTACCATAAGCTTTTAGTTTTTGCTCAGGAGACCGCAAGTAAGTTGAAGTAAGTATGATCAAGGCTGGGCTCAAATGGACATGGTTCCAAGTGGAGGATGGATCTAAGTCTGAGCCATATGTCGCTCATATTCCTTGGAGCTAACTAAAGCATTTTTGTCTCAGAGTGAGAAGCAAGGTAATGGGAAGAAGTGCAACTGCACAAGCATATTTCAAGGTTCTGTTTGCATGATGTCTGCTGTTATCCCATTGGTCAAAGCAAGTCACATGGCTGAGTCCAAAGTCAAAGAGCAGAGAGGTACACATATACCTTCCATGGAGGTGTACTAGGGAAAGGGAGGAATGATCCAATATACCACAGGGGATAATATTACTACCTATCTGATGGAATTATTGTAAGTTGTAAAGAGCTTAGGATAGTGGCTGGCACAGAGTAAATGATCAATAAATACTTGCTATTATTGGGCATACTCTTATGAAGAAACTCACACAAAAGCTCAGGACTGTATATATGTGACATAAAATATATTTGACACAAATGGCATTTCATTGGCGTTGAGCAGACATGCTAAAATTTAATTTAAAACTGGTATCTATTTTTGTTATTGTGATCAGATGAGCAAGGTTATATATGTATCTTTCAGACTGGTCAGCCAACTGTGATAGTCAGAGTGATTACTAGCTCAATTATTTAACTGTTAGTAGAATCATAGAACTACTAAAGACCACTGAGTTCTGTGCTCTTGTTTCACAGATAATGCATTCAGCCAAGAATCGTGAGATACCTAAATGAAAAAGAAAGAACTAGATGGATAAGGATGGATGTGTGAATGATAAATAGATAAGGAATTAACTAGAAAATGGGAATGCAAGGAAGATCAAACCTAGATCCCTAGAATTCTAGTAGAAAATTCTTGCCACTGTATCACACAACCCAGGTGTTGTTTCCTATAGTTTTATTGAAAGGCCATTTATCATATTTTTCTTCTGGTGAACCTTAAAAGAAGAAGTAATTTTAAGAAGTTTTAAAATATGTTTTTTTACTATTCTTTCAATTGAGAAGAAATATATTCTTACAGGTTAGGATTTAGTTATAATGCAAAAAAACCAAAAACAAAAAACAAAAATCTCTGGTCTGGTGAGCATACTGGGTGGTCATTCCTTTGTGTTTCATGGAATACAAATATACAAGAGAGGCAGTAAACAAATTAATATATAGGATATTCCACAATCTCTTATGTGAAATTCCAAAATCAAAAAGCTCTGAAATTGAAGGTGTTTATAATTCATATTGTGGTAAAACCTGACATAATCTTAATTCATTTAATAGTGAAACTTGTATGAGGCTATTATCTTTTTTTAAAATCCCACTTAGAATGTGTAAATGTTTTGCTGTAAATATATTAACCTACTAGACTTCTCAGATACAGAAGGAGGAGCATGTTACCTAATTACAGTACATGTACCATATTACCTTTAAAAACTCAAATAATACTTAATTCTAAAATATATGTGGTTCCTATAAGGATTGTGTTGGGCTATATAACATCACAAATTATAAATACCATGAATGAAAATGAAGCAGATATAGGTATAAAGAATGGGGTCCTATTGGGAAGGAAGGGTGAGTGTTGGAGGTTGCTTGACTGGAGTAATAAGAGAAGGCATCTCTGAAGGGTGACTTTTTTGTTTGCTTGTTTGTTTGTTTGAGAGAAAGAGAGAGAGAGAACACAAGCCAAGTAGAGGGGCAGAGGGAGAGAGAGAATCCTAAGCAGGCTCCACACTCAGTGCTGAACTCAACATGGGGCTTAATCCCACAGCCTGAGCTGAAATCAAGAGTCAGATGCCCAGCAGACTGAGCCACCCAGGCGCCCTGGGAGGTGACTTTTGAGCAGATTCTTGAAACATGCAATGATGCTCTTAAGAGAAAAAGTGTTTCAGTTACTGGGAACAAACATTTGGCTATCTGGGGAAAGTGTTCCAGTCTAAGGGAAGACCAAGGTCAAATACAGAAACCAAAAGTGTGCTTAGCATATTTGAGGAAGAGCAAGAAGGCCACTAAGGCTGTAGAATACCAAGCAAGAAGAGAGTTATGAGATAGGCTGACAGGTAAACAGGGGCCAAATCATATAGCTCAGGAGAAGACTTTATCACAACTGTTACGGGAAATCTTTGGAGGGTTTTGATCAAGGCAGTATCTAAGATACAATTTTCTTTTTAAAAACATCACTCTTTTTCTCTGTGAATAATAAAAATAGCATTCTTTTGGAAAAATAAAGGATCCTAGCTCTGTTTGAAATTCAGAAATTTAATGGTAAAGTTTAATTTATTAATAAAATAGTATCTTAGTCATACTTTAATAAAATATTTCTTTGAGCAAATGCTGCACTATGAATTTATCTAAATATTACTAAATTATTGTGTTTTTTTGTTTGTTGTTTCCAGAATTTTCTGTAAGCATTAAGGCTGAGAAATTAGCTTGGTCATGATAATGCTTTTCCCAATCTCCCTCTTCCAAAGATTATTCTCTTCTACCTGCTAAGAGACAACCAGAAGAAAGAGCCCTAAACTTGAAGTAATAAGAACTGTTTCTTCATACTAGCCCTGACACTAATTGACTGTAACTTTGCTTGAGTTGTTTAACCTCTTGGATTTTGGTTCCCTATAGTGCAAAGTATGGGGATTGGATCATCTGATTGATGTAGCTCTTTCTTGCTTGCAGTCATAAATTTAGCAACTTGTGTATAAGGCTAAAATTCTATGATTCTTAATGAGAACTCATAAACATCTCAAAGTGTCCTTAAATGTGAATCTAAAGAAATACACAATAACTGGCTATCTGTTCAAAATTGGTAAATTCACTCTTGTTTCCTTTTTAACAGGACCAAGGAAACAAATATCAGAAGCCAAGAGCACAGAATACTTTCTTTCATCAATCCATAGAACCCTGATACTTCTCTAATTCCATCACACACAAAGGAATGACCACCTTGGCAGATGGCCACAAAGGATGTCAACAATTCTTTGGAGGCAAGCAATGAAATATTTATACTATGAGCTTTCTGTTGTTAAGTATGTAGAAATAAGTAGTATTATCTTGCATTTTAATGGAAAAATAAAATGTTCTTTAATATAGCAATTTTATATATGAAGCATAGCTAATATAGCTATTTCTTATAGTTAAGCTATTTAAGTAACAGAAACTAAGCACCCATGTTTGAAAACAGTGCTATTTGTATCCATCTTGGACACATCTATCATCTAACTACAAATACTAAATAGTTTGGGGGATTATAATTATTTTTTATTTGGTTGGAATGATCCATACCATTTATGAAATTTTTTTGTTTCATTCCAGCATTTTTTCTTACTTATTTTTAACAACTATTCTGAAGTGCTCCAAAATCTTGGAAAGTCATCCCTTTACATTCCTCACAGCTTTATATTTTGTGAGAATCCTGCATCAAAAGAACTCATGGAACTTTTAGTTCCTTTCTCAGCAGCTCTTATTGTTCTTGGAAGAGTAGTCAGCCAAGGATTGTGGACCACAGTGCCGTCTTCAAAATTGAAATTAATTACATTACCAGTTAAAGGGAAAGTTTGCTTGGAAAGAAATTGACTGTATTTTAAAGAAAAAAAGTATAAATATAAGGAATCTGCCTTTGCCACCTTCATGAAATATGAAACCTTAAGTAGATGAATATGAAATGAAATAAAAAATAAACTCATAAAAATTTAAGTAGAATGCACTAAAATTGAATTTTTCAAAGGATTTTATACAAACAAAGAAACTGTAGATATGCTCAGAATTTTTTATTTAGTACTAATTCAACTCATAGGCCTGAGGTCATCTAGCAAACGAGTCTGCTTTTTAAGTTGTACATAGAGGAACACTTTCTAAGTAAAGGAGGACATAAATGTTTAAAAAGTCCAGCGTAGAGCTTCTGAGTTTTCTTTCAGTAACTAGAGTCAGAATTAATTCTTGATTTCCTGTTGGGGAAAATTTCATCTAATTACATTCACACTATTCTGCAACTTTTTGGACAGCAAATCCTGATCACCAAAGAAAGGAAAAAGCAGCTGTGTTGCCCTTGCCTCTACAGTTTTAAGAATAGCATTATTATGTAGTCACTGGGCTTAGAGAACCAAGAGTGGCTATCCACTGGCTGCCTTCTGGAAGAGACACACCTAACCCATTCTGAACTGCTGGCAATGTGTGCTTTCTGTTCCTAAGGATCTTCAAAGAAATAGTTTCCACTGCTTCCTTTAGCAAACCAATCTAGTAGAACAGCTCTCGGGGATAGGAAGTTCATATGACCCTCTCTATACACTTTCAGTGGTTGTTTCTAAAACTTGTTTTCTTAGAATTATACTTTAATCATGATTTAAAACTTTCATAGTTTGATACAATCCACTTAACTATTTTAAGAAAATACTTAAAACTGACCATTGCTAAATTAGTAGGAATAGTTTCCATAAACACTGATTCTCCATAAGCAGTCTATTTTTGTCAAATTTTCCCTGATATTTCCTTTTTTGACTTATTCACATATCATATTCTATCTAAGTTTTTCTTTAACCACAGCAATATATCTTTTTTTAAAAAATATTTATTTATTTATTTGTTTATTTATTTATTTATTTATTTTTTTTTTTGAGAGAGAGAGAATGGGAACAGGGGGTAGGGGTAGAGAGAGAATCTCAGGCAGGCTCTGTGCTATCAGAGGTACCCCAGGGCCTCCCAAGTACCCCAAAAGCAACATATCTTCTGTCAGATAGCTCTAATTTATATTTCTTCCACCTTATACTAAAAACCAGTCATTTGTTCTCTTTGAATCACATTCTATTTATGACCATGTCATTAATAAGCCACAGATATTTATAATTCTAATCAAAAGTGCTGTTTAATTTTTTTTGCCATATTTTAAGGATTATTTGAATATTATAGTTGTAAAAACTTTTAGTACCTAGAAAGACAATTAGAGCATAGCAGGTATAACTTATGAGTCCACTATATAATAAGCCAAATTCAAAGAACATAGTAACACTAACTAATTAACCACCACTCTGCCACACCTACCATGCTGTGTGACCATAGACAAATTATTGGTTCTCTTTGACCCACAATTTGTAAATTTTTAAAATTTGAATGGTAATATAATTTCAAGAATTAAATGAGATAGGTGATGTAGTTAAAAATCTTAGGTATTTAGCACTTGCCGTAGCTCATAATTCACTAAATAGGCGATATAGTTATTCTCCTTTTTTAAAATGATTGAAAACAGACTTCCTCATGGTAAGCTCAACTCTTACAAAAGAAATAGTTTATTTGCCCATTATACCCATGCCAAATTTGTTTTACACCATTATGTTGTTGTACTGGAACTAAATTTTGTTTACTGAAATTTCCCAACAAGCAGTTTATGTTTAAACATGTGAAAATGCAATTTATCAAAAAATCACTGTTTAAAATCATAGTTGTTAGGAAAAATGATTGTTAACCTTTGGGTCTCATGAAAACTATACATTCCAAACTTTGTAAGTAATTTTACTAGGGTACTCATCAACTCACTGCCTGCTCTAAAATTTTAACTTTATATCAACCACTATTATTTGCAGAAATATTCCATGTGCAAGGCAGAGTGGTTTGAAGAATTTTCTTCTTGGGATTAAGTATCTTTTATGTATACATTGATCAGGTGCTTAGTCTGAGAAACTGATATTTCCACTAGAAAAATAAAAGTAAACAGGCAGTTTGGATCTTTTAGTAGTTTCCTAGGTCTGCTGTAACAAATTACCACAAACTGGGTGGTTTAAATTTTGAAAAACATTATTTTCTCACAGTTCTTGAAGCTGAAAGTCCAAAATCAAGTTCTCTGCAGGACCATGATCTTTTAAAGACTGTAGGGAAGAATCTGTTACATGCCTTTCTCTTAGCTTTTGGTGTTGCCTAACAATCTTGGCATTCTTCCGTTTATGCTCATTACATCAATCTCTGCTTCCCTTATCACATGGTTTTCTCCATATGTTTCTATGTCTTTTCTCCTCTTCTTATAAGGCCACAGTCAGACTATAACCCACCCTATATCAGCATGACTCCTCTTAACTTGATTACATCTGCAAAGACCCTATGTGCCAACAAAGTCACATTCAAGGGTCAAGGATTAAGATTTAAACATATTTTGGGAGAGGTAACACAACTCAAACAATAATACTGTCATATATTTTTTTGAACTGAGAATAAAGTTAGGGAAGAAAAATTGATTGTAAAAACAAGAGAATTTCCTTTTCCTAGGAAAGAGGTTGTTTCACTTGTGACAAGATACGCTCTATTAGTAGATGTACATATTTTGCTTACAATGATTTGGTAGTACCATTTCTTGAACATAGATGTTTCTTGATAATACCTTTGCCCAGCTACTCTTTAGCTCTATAATTTAAAGTTATAAAACAATATCTATCATTTTGTTGGTTTACTTGAGCTCAGAGTTCAAATATTAGTTTTACAGTTTTATGATTGAGGCTTGTATCCATACATCAACAAATGAGATTCCCTAAAGACTTTAGAGATGGCATCATATTTGCATTTATAATTGTACTGGTAGTTATATTTGTAAATGAACTGAGTTAGTTTTTCCTTTGCTAATCATGATTCAAACCAGAGCTACTTTTTATTTTCATGGGTAAGAAATTAACTTTGAATTCAAATTAAGAAACATTGTTGATCTTTCAAAATGAACATAGCCACTATATGTTTTTAACATTAATTCTATAGCCTATTCTAATAAAGCTAATTCTAGTGAAGTCTTTCTAATATATAATTCAGTATGTGGTATATATATCATCAGTACATTTTTATCTTCTTTATGGCCATTTCCCATATATTTAAATAATTATCACAAACTTTTCCTATAATACAACTTACACAAGATGTACCCTCTTATTTCAGAACTTCAATAAGAAAATTTTCTGTGTGTCTTCTTATCTTTGAGCTTCTAAAAAGGAAGGGAAGTAAAGCATTATAAACTGTTATGGGAGTGAAGAAAGATGAAGCAGGAAGATCCTAAGCTCACTTTATCTTATGGCTACAAGCTATATAATACCCGCTTCAGTGTAAATAGCCCAGAAAATGACCCAAAGACTGGCAGGACAGACTCTCCACAAGAAATAGAAAGAGGCCATATAGGGTAGGAGTTGTGGTCAAGAGCCAAACTGACCCAGAGGACTTTCTGCAGGAGGGAAGGACACCAAGGGCATGGATAGAGGAAAGAAAAAGACCCTCACCCCAGGCATAAGAACCCACCTAGAAAAGACAAATCTCCGTAACATTTGGCTTTGAAAACTTGTGGGGCATAATTTGTGAGTTCTTACAATCACTGGGGCTTAACACCTGGAACTTTAAAAATCAGTAAGCTCAGCTACAGGAAAGCTGGAAGGACAAGAGGAAATTGAATCCCCAACCTTAAAGAGACAGCACATCTGCTGAAGGGACTGTCTTTTTTCCATTGGGATATTCTTTCCTGATTTGTTGAAGATTAGTTGGCCATACGTGTGTGGGTCCATTTATGGGTTCTTTATTCTATTCCATTTATCTATGTGTCTGTTTTTGTGCCAGTACCATACTGTCTTGATGATTACAGCTCTGTAATACAGCTTGAAGTCTGGAATTGTGATGCCTCCAACTTTGATCTTCTTTTTCAACATTACTTTGGCTATTCAAAGTCTTTTCTGGTTCCATACAAATTTTAGAATTGTTTGTTCTCTATGAAGAATGTTGGTGTTATTTTGATAGCGATGTCATTGAAAGTGTAGATTGCTTTGGGAGATGTAGACATTTTAATAATATTTGTTCTTTCAATTCATGAATTCAATTCGATTCAATTTTTGTCTTTAATTTCTTTCAGAAGCTTTCTATAGTTTTCAACATACAGATCTTTTACCTCTTTTGTTAGGTTTATTACTAAGTATTTTATGGTTGTTAATGCAACTGTAAATGGGATCAATTCCTTGATTTCTCTTTCTGCTGCTTCGTTATTGGTATAGAGACATGCATCCGATTTCTGTACATTGTTTGTATATCCTGCAACTTTGCTGAATTCATATATCAGTTCTAGTAGTTTTTTGGTGGAGTCTTGCAGGTTTTCCATGTAAAATATGTTATCTGTGAAAAGTGAAAGTTTGACTTCTTCATTGCCAATGTGGATGCTTTTATTTCTTTTTGTTGTCTGATTGCTGAAGCTAGGAGTTCCAGTATTGTGTTGAACAACAGTGGTAAGAGTAGACATCCCTGCCCATAATAGGCAAAGAGAGCCATTGCAGACCACTGAACTGAAAGCAAATGCAGCTCAGCCACAACAGTAGGGCACACAAAACACACACAGGAGATACCCCTGAAACACCAGGTTTTGGTGAGCAGGGGACATTGCATTGCAGGTTACTATAAGACCTCTTCTTTATAATGCCACTACTTGCAAGAGCAGGAGATGTAGCTGACTTTTCCTGTCACATAAAAACAGATCAGAGAGTTAGACAAAATGAAGAGACAGAGGAATATGTTCCAAATGAAAGAATAGGACAAAATCACAGCAAAAGACCTAAATGAAATGTAGGTAAGTAATATACCTAATAGAGAATTTAAAGTAGAGGTCATAAAGATACTCACTAGACTTGAGAAAATAATGGAGGACCTCAGTGAGACTCTTAAAAAAGAATAGAAAACATAAAAAAGAACCAAATAGAGATGAAGAACTCAACACCTGAAATTAAAAATCACTAGAGGGAATAATTAGTAGACTAGAGGAGGCAGAAAAATGGGCCAGTAACCTGGAGGACAGAGTAATGGAAAGCAATCAAGCTGAACAGGAAAGAGGAAAAAAATAAAAAATGAAAATAGATTGAGAGAACATAATGACACCATCAAGTATAATAACATTCATATTATAGAGCTCCTAGAATAAGAAGAGAGTAAAAAGTAGGCAGAAAATGTTTTTGGAGAAATAATAGCTGAAAACTTCCCAAATCTGAAGAAGGAAATAGAAATCCAGATTCAGGAGGCACAGAGAGTCCCCAACAAAATCAACCCAAAGATGTCCACACCAAGTCACATAGTAATTAAAATGCCAAGATAATGAGAGAATTTCAAAAATAGCAAGAGGAAAGAAAACATTTACATACAAGGGAAACCCCTTAAGGCTACCAGCTGATTTTTCAGCAAAAACTTTTCAAATCAGAAGGGACTGGCCTTATATAGTCAAAGTGCTAAAGGGAAAAAAAAAAACTTCAATCAGGAATCCTCTATCCAGCAAAGCTATCATTCAGAATGGGTGAGTTTCCCAGACAAACAAAAGTTAAAGGAATTCATCACCACTAGACAAGACTTACAAGGAATGTTAAAAGAGACTCTTCGAGTGGAAAAGAGACCATAAGCAGGAGGAATAAAAGTAGAAAGCACAAAAGCAGTAAAATTAAATATATCTATAAATATCAGTCAAAGGATTCACAAAATAAAAGAATGTTAATTGTGACACCATGTACCTTAGACATGGGGGGAGAGGAGTTAAAATTTAGTGGTTTAAAAAAAAATTTTTTTTACATGTTATTTATTTTTGAGAGAGAGAGAGACAGAACACAAGTTGGGGAGGGGCAGAGAGGCAGGGAGACACAGAATCCAAAGCAGGCTCCAGGCTCTGAGCTGTCAGCACAGAGCCCGACACAGGGCTCGAACCCATGAACCGTGAGATCATGACCTGAGCCGAAGTCAGTTGCTTAACCGACTGAGCCACCCAGGCATCCCTAAAATTTAGTGGTTTTAAAATGAGTTTAAACATAAGTGACCATAAAGAACTTATCAAACTCAACACCCAAAAAACAAATAATCCAATGAAGAAATGGTTAAAAGACATGAATAGACACTTCTCCAAAGAAGACATCCAAACAACACATGAAAAAATGCTCAACATCACTCATCATCAGGGAAATACAAATCAAAACCACAATGAGATACCACCTTACACCTGTCAGAATGGCTAACATTAACAACCCAGGCAACAACAGATGTTGGTGAGGATGCGGAGAAAGAGGATCTCTTTTGCATTGCTGGTGGGAATGCAAGCTGGTGCAGTCACTCTGGAAAACAGTATGGAGGTTCCTCAAAAAATTAAAAATAGAACTACCCTACGACCCAGCAATTGCACTACTAGGCATTTATCCACAGGATACAAGTGTGCTGTTTCGAAGGGACACATGCACCCCATGTTTAGAGCAGCACTATCAACAACAGCCAAAGTATAGAAAGAACCCAAATGTCCATCGATGGATGAATGGATAAAGAAGATGTGGTATATATACATGATGGAGTATTACTCGGCAATCAAAAAGAATGAAACCTTGCCATTTGCAGCTATGTGGATGGAACTGGAGGTTATTACACTAAGTGATACTAGTCAGTCAGAGAAAGACAAAAATCATATGACTTCACTCATATGAGGACTTTAAGAGAGTAAAACAGATGAACCAAAGGGAAGGGAAACAAAAAATAATATAAAAACAGGGAGGGGGACAAAACATAAGAGACTCATAAATATGGAGAACAAACTGAGAGTTACTGGAAGGATTGTGGGAAGGGGGATGGGCTAAATGGGTAAAGGGCACTAAGGAATCTGCTCCTGAAATCGTCGCACTATATGCTAACAAATTTAGATGTAAATTTTAAAAAATAAAAAATAAAACAAGTTTTAAAAAAAAGCAGTTTAATAACTTTAAAAAAAACATAAGTGACCATCAACTTAATATAGACTGCTATATGCACAAAATGTCATATGTAAATCTAATGGTAACCACAAATCAAAAATGGATAATAAATAGGTAAAAAATAAATAAAAGAATCTAAGTATATCACTAAAGAAAGCCAGCAACCTGTGAAAGAAAAGAGCAAGAGAGGAAAGGAAAAAAGAACCACAAAAGCAATTATAAAACAAGGAATAAACTGACAGTAAGTACATACATATCAATAGTTAGTTTGAATGTAAGTGGACTAAGCACTCCAATCAAAAGACCTAGGATGACAGAATGGATTAAAAAGCAAGACTTATATATATGCTGCCTACAAGAGACTCATTTCAGACCTAAAGACACAAGTAGTTTGAAAGTAAAGGGATGGAAAAGCAATTATCATGCAAATGGAAATGAAAAGAAAGCTGGGATAGCAATACTTGTATCAGACAAAATAAAATTTAAAACAAAGACTGTAACAGGAAACAAAAAAGGACACTATATAATCATAAAGGGAACAATCCAACAAGAAAATGTAACAATTGTAAATATATATGCACCCAACAGAGAGCACCCAAATGCATAAAGCAGCCAATAACAAACATAAAAGAAGTAATCAATAGTAATACAATAATAGTAGAGGACTTTGACACCCTACTTATGTCAATGGATAGATCATCCAAAAGAAAATCTGCAAGGAGACAGTGACTTTTAATGGCACATTGGATCAGATGTTTCTAACAGATAAACTCAGAGCATTCCATCCTAAAACAGTGGAATACACATTCTTTTCAAGTGTACTTGGGACATTCTCTAGAATAGATCATATGTTAGGCCACAAAGCAAGTCTCAACAGATTAAAAAAGATTGGAGTCCAGCATGCATCTTTTCCACTCTCAGTGCTATGAAACTGGAAATCAACCTCAAGAAAAAATCTGTAAAGACCAAAAATATATGGAGGTTAAATACCACACTAGTAAACCATGAATGGGTCAAGCAAGAAATCAAAGAGGAAATTAAAAAAATACATGGATACAAATGAAAATGAATCTTGAAAATGCAGCAAAATCTGTTCTAGGAGGGAAGTTTATAGCAATACAGGGCTATCTGTAAGCAAGAAAAATCTCAAATAAACAACATAACCTTACACCTAAAAGAACTAGAAACAGAAAAATAAACAAAACCCAACACCCAAAGGAAGGAAATAATAAAGATTACAGCTGAAATAAATGAAATGAAACAAAAAACAAAAAACAAACAAACAAAAACCAGTAGAACAGACCGATGAAACTCATAACTAATTCTTTAGAAAAATCAACAAAATTGATAACCGTTAGCCAATATCATCAAAAACTAGAGAGGATGCAAACAAAATCAGAAATGAAAAAGGAGAAATAACAAGCAACACCACAGATTTACAAAGAATTATAAGAGAATATTATGAGAAATTATACACCAACAAATTGGACAACCTAGAAGAAATGGATAAATTCCTAGAAATATATGAACTCCCAACACTAAATCAGGAAGAAATAGAAAATTTAAACAGACCAATTACCAACCATAAAATTCAATCAGTAATAAAAAAAAGAAAAGTTAAAAAAAACCCAAACAAACCAAAGTTCAGGACCATACGGCTTCATATGTGAATTCTACCAAACATTTACAGAAGAGTTAATACCTATTCCTCTCAAACTATTCCAAAAAAATAGATGAGGAAGGATAGCTTCCAAATTCATTCTATGAGACCAGCTTTACCCAGATAACCAAACCCATATAAAGTCACTACCAAAACAAACAAGTAAACAACAAACAAACAAAAAAACCCTACAAGCTAATATCCCTAATGAACATAGATGCAAAAATCCTCAACAAAGTATTAGCAAACAGAATCCAGCAATACATTTTAAAAAGCATTCACCAGAAGTGGGATTTATTCCTGGGATACAAGAGTAGTTCAATATTCACAAATCAATTAACATGATATGTCACATTAACAAGAGAAAGGATTAAAATCATATGATTATTTCAATAGATGCAGAAAAAACGTTTGACAAAGTATAACATCCATTCATGATAAAAACCCTTAAGAAAATAGGTTTAGAGTAAACATACCTCAATATAATAAAGGCTATATATAAAAGAACCACATGCTCAATAGTGAAAAACTAAGAGCTTTTGCCCTAAGATGAGGAAGATGTCCACTGTCACCACTTTTATTCAACATAGTACTAGAAGCCCTAGCAACAGAAATCAGAAAAACAAAAAGAAATAACAGTCTTCTAAATTGGTAAGGAAGAAGTAGAACTTTCACTATTTGCAGATAACATAACAGTATATGTAGAAAAACTACTAGAACATATAAATGAATTCAGTAATCAACATACAGAAATCCACTGCATTTCTTTTTTAGTTTTTTTAATGTTTATTTATTTTTGAGAGAAAAGAGGCAGAGCGTGAGCTGGGCAGGGGCAGAGAGAGAGGGAGACACAGACTACAAAGCAGGCTTCAGGCTCTGAGCTGTCAGCACAGAGCCCAATGCAGGGCTCAAACTCACGAACCACGAGATCATGACCTGAGCCAAAGTCAGACACTTAACCCACTGAGCCACCCAGGGGCCCCTCCACTGCATCTCTATACACTAAAAATGAAGCAACAAAAGAGAAGTTAAGAAAACTATACCATTTTCAACTACAGCAAAAATAATAAAATACCTAGGAATAAATTTAGCCAACAAAGTAAGAGACCTGTACTCTGAGAACTACAAAACACTCAGGAGAGAAATTGAAGATGACACAAGGAAATGGAAATATATTCCATGCTCATGGATTGAAAGAACAAATATTGCAAAAATGTCCATACTACCCAAAGCAATCTATAGATTTAATGCAATCCCTATCAAAATACCAACTGCATTTTTTACAGAATTGGAACAAATAATCTGAAAATTTGTATGGAACCACAAAAAAAGCCTGAAGAGCCAAAGGAATCTTGAAAAAGAACAAAACTAGAGGCATCACAATCCCAGACTTTAATATATAACAGCTATAGTAATCAAAACAATATGGTACTGGCACAAAAATAGACATAGATCAATGGAACAGAACAGAAAACCCAGTAATAAACCCATGATTATATGGTGAATTAATCTTTGATCGAGGAGGAAAGAATATGCAATGAGAAAGTCTCTTCAACAAATGGTTTTGGGAAAACTGGACAACTACATGCAAAAGAATGAGACTGGACCACTTTCTTACACCATTCACAAAAATAAACTCAAAATGGATTAAAGACTTAAATGTGATACCTGAAATCATAAAAATCCTAGAAGAGAGGTTAGGCAGTAATTTTTCTGACATTAGCCTTAGCAACATTTTTCTAGATATGTGTCCTTAAGGAAAGAAAACAAAACAAAAATAAACTATTATAACTTTATTAAAATAAAAAGCTCTGCACAGCAAAGAAAACAACAAAACTAAAAGGTAGCCTACTGAATGGGAGAAGATAATTGCATATGA
Organism: Panthera leo; assembly: GCF_018350215.1. Classification (NCBI taxonomy): domain Eukaryota; kingdom Metazoa; phylum Chordata; class Mammalia; order Carnivora; family Felidae; genus Panthera; species Panthera leo. The sequence continues at coordinate 138,310,632 of NC_056686.1, forward strand.
CATATCATATCCAATAAAGAGTTAGTATCCAAAATATATTAAGAGCTAATACAACTCAACACTCCAAAAACAAATAATCCAGTTGAAAATTGGGCCAAAGATATTAACAGACATTTCTCCAAAGAAGACATCCAGATGGCCAACAGCACATGAAAAGATGCTCAACATCACTCACCATCAGGGAAATGCAAATCAAAACCACAAGGAGATATCACCTTACACCTGTCAGAATCACTAAAATCAAAAACACAAGAAACAAGTGTTGGCAAGGATGTGAAGAAAAAGAAATACTCTTGGGGCTCCTGGATGGCTCAGTCCATTAAGCATCTGACTTTGGCTCAGATCATGATGTTGCAGTCCATGAGTTTGAGCCCCACATTGGGCTCTGCATTTACAGCTCAGAGCCTGGAGCCTGCTTCAGATTCTGTGTCTCCCTTTCTCTCTGCCCCTCCCCTGTTCATTCTCTCTCTCTCTCTCTCTCTCTCCCCCATCGCCTCTCTCTCTCTCTCAAAGATGAATAAAGATTAAAAAAAAAGAAATACTTTTGCAGTGTTGGTGGGAATGCAGACTGATGCAACCACTAGGGAAATCAGTATGTAGGTTCCTTAAAAAATTAAAAATAGAGTTATTATATAATCCAGTAATTCCACTACTGGGTATTCACACAAAGAATACAAAAATACTAATTCAAAGGAATACATGCACCTTGATGTTTATAGCAGTATTATCTATAATAGCCAAATTATGAAAGCAACTCAAGTGTCCATGCATAGATGAATGGATAAAGAAGATACAGTGTATATATGCAATGGAATATTACTCAGCCATAGCAAAGAATGAAATCATCGTTTGCAACCTGAATGGAGCTAGAGAGTATAATGCTTTGTGAAATAAGTCAGTCAGAGAAAGACAAATACCATATGATTTCACTCATATGTGGAATTTAAGAAACAAAAGCAATAAAGAAAAAAGAGAGAATAAAATAGATTCTTAACTATAGACAACAAATTGATGGTTACCGGAAGGAAGGTGGGTGGGAGAATGGGTAAAATAGGTGAAGACAATTCAGAGTACACTTATTATGATGAGCACTAAATAAGTGTAGAATTTTTGAATCACTATATTGCACAACTGAAACTAATACTGTACATTAATTATATTGGAATTAATATTTTTAAAAATATAAAAGATAAAAAACAAAAATTCTTGAATTGAGGCCCTTTTGTTTTTTCTTTGTTACATGAAACACATAAAATTTCTGAAACATACTCTTCTTTCAGGTAAAACCTGCTTCACATTATTATTTGCATATAATAGGTACTCAATAAATGTTTATGAAGTGAATGAAGGAAATTGTAATTAGCCCCTCTACTTCTAGACGGCATCCAGAAAGAATATTGAAAGTAAGGAAGTTCTGAAGCTAATTCAGTTATACACCTTTCACATTAAATATCTTCTTTAAATTTGGTATAGGAGATAAACAGACAGAAACCAGAGAGCTTGAAATGCTGCAGAGTGGAGATATGTTCTTTATTTCCCAGAATTTTTCAGTAAACTGAAGGACTTACGGCTTTGGTTTATATTTTTATCTCATTTTCCAAATGAATGTTGAAACTCCGGGGAAAGAAAACAAAGTACAAGATTAAATGAGCAGTTGACTATTTAAGGAATGGAGTTTGATTTTCTAAACTTTGGATCAAATTACTACAGTAGCAGTTCACCACCCTGACTATGCTTCACCATAACCTGGAGAACTTTTAAAAATGTAGGTGTTTTAGCCCTATCTCTACTGGTTAATTTCAATTCTGGTAATTACTACCTGTGTGACTGAGCATTATTTATTCCATAGAATTGGATTCTGTAGAAGTGGAAATGATACAAAAGTATTGGACGTCTGGATAAGAATGTGCCTCACAGAAATTGAAATCATAGTATCTACTTAGAGGTGTGCTGATCTAATTAGTAAAACTTTGAACTGAAAAGTAAGGAATTTGAAGACATAAATTAGCACATAAAACAATAAGGACTTTATAGTTTGATAGACATTAGTAAGAGTGAAGTAAATACCCCGAATTACTGGTAACATACCTAGGGAAAACATTAGGGCATTGTGCTTTTGCCCTCAAATGTCTATATTCCAAGGCCCAACGTATATCTGAGACTGAAATGGACTGATTTCTTTTATGGAGGACTTAATATCAATAGCATGTTCCTGGTGAGAGTGAATGAGCTTACATGCTAGAAGTATGACAGTGATAGTTATGGTGGGGAGTAATAGGATAGGGGCGATTTATGGAATTCTTACAGTTTTAGAAAACTTCTAGGGCCCTCTCTAACCTGCTCTATCCAATCTGCTATGTTTGTAAGTAATTGACAGTTCTTCTGTTACATGTATTTATCCATCTATACATTCAGAAAGCTTTTATGTGTCAGACACCATACTAGTAGATACAATTTGTGGATGTGAAGAAACATAGAACATAATAGATTTGATAATCACTACAGTAAAGTATCATGGAAGCAATTGAGTAATTGCATTTCATTTATACATGAATTGGTTATTTGTATTACCACTTAGGCGTTAACCAAAATACATGAAATAGGAATTCCAGTGTACTTAATTGTTCAGAAAGAAGTTGCGTTATGATTATTAGAAAAAGTTTCATCTTGATCCAGGATGTTTGAGGAGAAACTTCTTGAAAACTCTATATGATATGCTATAGGCAGTATCTCAAATTACTAAAGGCTAAGACTCGGATCGTAATGTTAATTACTATCATTGTTCCTTGCCTGTATGCTCATTTACTGAGTCTACAACTGATCAAGTTGCTTTTGATACAGCTATTGCTTGTTAATAGCCAGAATCTTGGGGAGAGAGGCCAGTTTCCTGGAATAAAAACTGCTGCGGATAGAGAAACAGCATCCATAAGAGAAAGGTCTGAGAGTGTAATGGGCTTTGGAGGACGGGACTCCATTGATTTGGCGCCTCAGCGGGAGTGAAGGGAAAGGAATTTCTAGAGAAAACTCTGTGGTTCTGACTTGAAAGAAGCAAAATGAAAACAACAATAATTATTTTCTTTCTTCTGCTGTGTACTTCAAAAACAATTTGAGAAGAAAAAAAGTCCTTAAGTAAAATTGAGTTTACATTTATATTTAGATAACTTCCCTTATTCCAGAATTTTACTGCTTTTTGTTTTACTGGATTTTAGTAAATCACTACCTGTTTTGAAATGTTTAAACTCCATAATAGAATTCAGTATGTAATACTGTCAGTTGTGGAAAGAGGGACCACAGAAATTTTAATGTGTGTTGGTTTAAACAATCAGCATATTACGGTAAGTTTCTTCAGAAGGAATATGTTGTGTTAGGTTTTGCTTTTGAATTATTAAAGCAATACATACTCATGATTTTTAAAATAAGAAACAAATAATGTGAAAAAGCATAAAATAAAAAGTAAAATTTGAAACTATCCTATTTCTACTTTCCACAAGTAACTTGTATTAACTTATTTTATGTATCATTTCAGAAATCCTCTGAAGGATTTCTTTATGTGTGTACATACATTTAACATACACATATATATGCACACTTATACATAGGCATATACTGTATATGCTTTCTTTTACATAAATGCAGCATATCCATTTTTCTTTACTAATGGCCTTTCCTTTATCTCTTATTGAATTCTAAGAATTCTTGGTACACTAATAAAATGTACCTTTTCTCATGTATTTCACACCTTTTCCTACAGTTTAATTTGCACTCGACTTGATTTGTGGTAGTTTCTTTTTTCCCATACTGAAATTTTAAGTTTTGGTTTAGTCAAATAATCAGTCTTTTCTCTTATAGCTTCTTTAGATTATGTCCAAGAGTATAACACCATTTTTTCTTTCCTACTCTTATGGATTAATTTTTGTTGAGAAACTTTATTATAGCAGTTTTAGGTTTATAGTAAAGCTGAAACATATCGAGTTTTCCCATAGGCCCACAGCCTCCAAACATTCATAGCCTCCTCCTTATTAATTTCCCCACCACAGTGGTACATTTGTTACAATTGATAAACCTACATTGATACATCATTATTACCTAAAGTCTCCAGTTTACCTTAGGGTTCACCATCGGTGTACATCTTATGGATTTGGACAAATTTATAAAGGCATGTACCCACTATCATGATGTCATGCACAGTAGTTTCACTGCCTTAAAAATCCTCTATACTCTGCCTATTCATCCTCCCCTCCAATTTTTTTTTAAATAAAGTTTTTATATTATATTTAAATCTTTAAATAACCTGGAATTTTCTTAGTGTCCCAGCGGCTCTTACTGATTAATCATTTTTTATTTTATTTTTATTTTTTTGGTATTGACTAATCTTTTTTTTTAAAGTCACCTTTATCATATGTATATTGGATTAAAATCTTATGTATATTGGAATATATTTCAGGATTCTCTGGTATACATTTTCTATTTGTCTATTTCTTCTCTAGTATAAAAGTCCTTAATTACTGTATCTTCACAGTGTTTTTATACTCTGGAAGGACTGGTCTCCTCTTTACTCCTCTTTTTTTTTTTTCTTTTCAAAATATTTGTAGATAATGACATGTTTTTTGATGAACTTTGGTGTCAGCTTTCAAGTTCTCAAAATAAAAAATCTTACTGGTATTTTAATGAGAATCTTATTAAAAGACTAATTTAGGCAGAATAACGAGTCTTTGAATAATGGTTATATCTGTCCTGAAAACAGATTATATTATAGATATCCGGATTTGTTTATTCTGAGTTACTTATTATTTTTGTGATTTTCATATTAAATGAGTTTGTTACTAGTTTTTATTTTATAATTGGGCATGTCATATATATATAGGAGAATCATTGACTTCCATATACTAATTATGTAATTAGCTACCTTTCTAAATTCCTTTTAGGGGGTTTTCTGTTGACTTTCTTGGGTTTCTCAAATATACATGCGTGTTATCATGGAAATAAGGATACAATTATCTCTTCCTTTCCTCCCACCTAAGTTTATTGAGTTGACATATAACATTGTATAAGTTTAAGGTGTACAATATGATGATTTGATATAAGTATGTATTGCAGATGAATACCACAATAAGTTTAGTTAGCACATCCATCACTTCATATAGCTCCTGTGTGTGTGTGTGTGTGTGTGTGTGTGTGTGTGTGTGTGTGTGTGTTTGTGGAGAGAAGGTTTAAGATCTGCTCTCCTAGCAACTTTCAGGTATACAATATAGTATTGTTAACTATAGTCACCATGCTGTGCATTAGATCCCCAGAACTTACTCATCTTATAACTGGAAGTTTGTACCCTTTGACCATCCTCACCCATTTCTTCCACCTCAGCAGCCACCAATCTACTTTCTGTTTCTATGAGTTCATTTTTATTTTAGATTCCACATATAAGTAAGATCATACAGTTTTTGTTTTTCTCTGACTTATTTCATTTAACATCATATTCTCAAGTTTCATCCCTGTAGTCACAAATGGCAGGGTTTCCTTCTTTGTATGGATGAATATTTCATGTTATAAACACACACACATGCATGTACACATCAGATCACATTTTCTTTATCTATTGATAGACACAGGTTGTTTCTATGTCTAGGCTATTGTAAACAATGCTTCAGTGAATATGGGGATGCAGATATCTCTTTGAGATAGTGATGTTATTTTCTTCAAATATACGCCCAGAAGTGGAATTGCTAGGTCATATGGTAGTTCTATTTTTGATATTTTGAAGACCCCCCCCATACTGTTTTTCATAATGGCTGTACCAATTTATATTCCTGCCAGCCGTGCTCAAGGGTTCTTTTTTCTCCACATCCTTACCAGCATTTACTATCTCTTGTATTTTTGATAATACCTATTTTAACAGGTGTGAAGTGGTATCTCATTGTGGTTTTTGATTTGCATTTTCCTGATGATTATTGATGTTGGGCTCTTTTTATGTACCTTTGACCATACCTTTGGTATTTACTTGGGAAAAATGTCTATTTATTTTCTTTGCCATTTTTAAAATTGGATAATTTGGTTTTTTGCTGTTGAGTTGTAGGAGTTTCTTACATATTTGGGATATTAACCCCTTATCAGGTATATGATTTGCAAATATTTTCTTCTGTTCCATAAGTTGCCTTTTCATTTTGTTGATTTTCTTTTTTTCGCAGTGTAGAAGCATGTTTAATGTAGTCCCACTGGTTTAATTTTTCTTTGTTCTTGTGCTTTTGATGTCATATCAAAAACATCATTGCCAAGAGCAAGGTCAAGAAGTTTTTTCCTATTTCTAGTAGTTTTATGGTTTCAGCTCTTACATTTAAGCATTAAATTCAAGTTAATTTTTCTGAGTGGTGTAAGATAAGGGTCCACTTTTGTTATTTTGCATGTGAATATCCAGTTTTTCCAACACCATTTATTGGAAAGAGTATCCTTTCCCCACTGAATTTTCTTGGCTCCTTCCTTGTCGGTTTGGGGCCTTGTTGACCATATATATGGGTTTATTTCTGGGTTCTATATTTGATTCCATTGGTCTTTGTGTCTGTTTTTATGCCAATACCATATTATTGATTCCTTTAGATTTGTAGTATAGTTTGGTATCAGGAAGCATGATGTCTCTAGCTTTGTTCTTTCTCAGGGTTGCTTTGGCTATTAGGGGTCTTTTGTGATTCCATAAGAATTTTAAGATTTTTTCTATCTATAAAAAAAAATACTACTGGAATTTTGATAGGGATTGCACTGAATCTATAGATGACTTTTGGTAGTATGGACATTTTAATGATACTAATTCTTCTAATCTATGACATGAGATATCATTTCACTTATTTTTGTCTTCTTCACTTTCTTTTATCAGTGTCGTACGATTTTCATTGTACAGGTCTTTCACCTCCTTGGTTAAAGGTATTCCTAAGTATTTTATTGTTTTTGATGCTACTGTGAATGAGATTGTTTTCTTTATTTCTTTTTCAGGTTGTTCATTGTTATTGTATAGAAATGCAACTGATTTTTATATATTGATTTTGTTCCTAAAACTTTACTGAATTCATTTATTAGTTATAACAGTTTTTTGATGGAGACTTTAGGCTTTTTGGTGTATAAGATCATATCATCTGCAAACAGGGAAATTTTGACTTCTTCCTTTCTGATTTGGATGACTTTTATTTCTTTCTCTTGCCTAGTTGCTCTAGTTAGCATTCCCGGTATTTTGTTTAAAAGGAATGGTGAGAGTGGACTTTCTTGTCTTGCTCCTGATCTTATAAGAGAGAGAAGATTTCGATTTTTCACCATTATATATGATGTTAAACTTGGGCTTCTTATACAGGGTTTTATTATGTTGAGATTTTTGTTGAGGGTTTTTATCATGAAAGTATGTTGGAACTTGTCAAATGCTTCTTTTGCATCTATTTAGATTGTATGATTTTGATCTACATGCTGTTATTATGATATTTCACATTTATTGATTTGCATGTATTGAACCATCTTTGCATCCTAGGGATCTGTCCCACGTGATCATAGTGAAGACCTTTTTAATGTGCTGTTGAATTCAGTTTGCTAATATTTTGTTGAAATTTTTGTCTGTATATTCATTAGGTATATTGACCTGTAGTTTTCTTTTACTATAGTATCCTTATCTGCCTTTGTAGTAGGATAATTCTGGCCTTGTAAAAATTAACTTAGAAGTCTTGTCTCCTCTTAATTTTTTTGGAAATGTTTGAGATGGTTTGGTATTCTTTAAATGTTTGGTGGAATTCACCAGTGAAACTATCAAGTCCTGGGTTTTTGTTTGTTATAAAATTTTTGATTACTGAATTAATCTTACTCATTGGTCTATTTGAGTTTTCTCTTTCTTTATGATTTAGTCTTGGTAGGTTGTATATTTCTAGGAATGTATTCATTTTTCTAGATTGTCTAATTTATTGGCATATTATTGTTCATAGTAGGTCTGTTATTATCCTTTATATTTCTGTGGTTTCTGTTGTAACGTCTTCTCTTTCATTTATAATCTTATTTAGAGTCCTTTCTTTTGCTTAGTCTGGCTAAGGGTTTGTCAATTTTGTTTATTTTTTCAAAGAACCAAGTCTTAGCTTTGTTAATCCTTTGTTTCCTTATTCTTTCATTTATTTCAGCTCTAATTTTTATTATTTCCTTCATTATGCTAATTTTGGACTTAGTTTGGTCTTTTTCTAGTTCTTTGAGATGTAATATTAGGTTGTTTATTTGAGGTCTATTTTCTTTGTGTATGCATTTATAAACCTTACTGTTAGAACTGCTTGTTGCTGTATCCCATACATTTTGGTATGTTGTGTTTCCATTTTCATTTGTTTCAAGATATTGTTTAAATTTCTCTTTTGATTTCCTTGCTCCATTGCTTGTTCAGGAGTATACACTTTAATTTCCATATATTTGTGTATTTTTCAGCTTTCCTCCTATTATGATTTCTAATTCCATTCCATTGTGATAGAAAGCGCACTTGCTAAAATTTCTATATTCTTGAATTTTTTGAGAATTGTTTTGTAGCCTAATACATGATCAGTCCTCAAAAATGTTCCGTACATGCTTGGAAAGAATATATATTTTTCTGTTAATTGGATGGGGTGTTCTATAGTTGTCTGTTAGGTCCATTTGATCTATAGTATTGTTCAAATCCACTATTTTCTTATTAAGTCTCTATCTGAATTTATCCATTATTAAGGGTAGTGCCTCTTCCTTTCTAATATTTATATCTCTATTTCTTTCTTCTACCTAATTAGATAGTATATCCAGAACAATATTAATTTAATTATTTTAACTTTTTTCGAACCTATAAATACTTTTCCCACTATAGATATGACACACACTATTATAGCTCTCATAGCTCTGAGTAAAGGAAAAATAGGTTCAGTAAAACTTTGATTTGCAAGCATAATTTGCTCCAGAAACATGCTTGTAATCCAGAGCACTTGTATAGCAAAGCGAATTTCAAGAACCATTGGCTCAGCTGTGATCATGTGGCGTTCGGCGACATGTACTACTTGTATTGCAGGACATCACTGTTTATCAAGTTAAAATTTATTAGAAATATTTTCTCATCTTGCAGAACACTCACAGAATAAATTACTCACAATCCAAGGTTTTACTAATTGCAAATCAAAAAATTCTTTAAAAAGTGAAATAGGACTGAATGAACAGTTGAATTTCTAGAGTTACATGAATTATAAGAATCAGTTCTCTGATGACAGAATTAAATTTTCTTACTCTCTATCCATGTTCTTTAGCAATTTGATATGATGTGCCTAGATTACGTTTCTTTGTATGTTTTGTTCTTGAGTTTTGCTGAGCTTCTTAGATCTGTAGGTTAATGTTTTTTCACCAAACATGGGAAATTTTACTTATTATTTAATCAAATATTTTTTCCTGCCTATTTTCTCTTTCTTTTTTTTTTTCTGGGACTCTATATACATGTATGATAAATTACTTGATTCTGTTTCTTGGCTATGTGGGTCACTGAGACTCTTCAGAAATTTCTGTTCATCTGTCTCCAAGTTCTCTGGCTGGTTTTCCTGTCATCTTCAATATGCTGTTAAGCCATCCAGTGAATTTTTGTTTTGATAAAGCACTTTCAGTTCTATAATTTCAATTTAAATCATTAAAAAATTTATTGTGGTAAGAGATACATAATAAAATTTATAATTTTAACCATTTTTAGTGTATTTGATTCTTATTTATTGTTTCCATTTCTTCTAAGATTCTCTGTGCACTCATCATGATGATATTTTTTATGTTCTTGATAGTATTTATTTTTATTTTTAAGATTTTATTTTTAACTAATTTCTATACCTGACATGGGGCTTGAATTCACAGCCCCAAGATCAAGAGTCACATACTCCACCCACTAAGTCAACCACGGTTCCCATGTTCTTGATAATATTTATAATAGCTGCATTAAAGTACTTTCTCAGTTATTACAGAATTTGTTCTGTTGTTGCTTTTTCTATGAGTTTTTGGTCACAGTCTCCTATTTGTTCATGTGTTGAGATTTTTTATTCTATACTGGGTAGATTATATACTTCAGAGACTCTGGATTCTATTATTTTCCTCTGGAGAATATTAACTTTTTTTCTAACAGTTAAATTACTGGCTGCTTATCTTTTTCTAGTAAAGGCTTGGTTTTATGTCTCGTTAGAATGGGTCTCTTTTGGTTTTACCTTAAATCCTGGGGTGACTCTTTTAATACAGGGATATAATCTTAACTCCAAAAATGTGGCCTTTTGGGGATTTCTGTGGAAAGTCTAAGTTGTTCACCAAGCTGCTTCAGTTTGGTGGGATTCAAACTCCAAACTCTTTGTCTTGTGCAATGGGAAGCAGCAGAAATCCCTTTTCATCCTTTCAGCTATTTTTTTCCAGTAGGATCTTTGAAGTCTTCTCCATGTGTGTGTAGTTCAGGGGTGGGAAATATATGCAAAATTTTTAATCTCTCCTTCTGTGTTTCCCTGCTTTCCAAAATCCACGTCCTACTACAACCCTCAATTTTCAACCATTCTTTCAGCCCTAAACTCTGGCCTCTAATACCTCAAGCCAGTAAGAATGTGACTTTCTGCTTTAGTTCTGGCTACTCCCACAACTTTTTACCTCAGAGGAAAAGCTATATAAATACAGATCTTGTCCAGGAATGTTCTCTTCTTTCAAGGGTCGGAGTCTCTTTTTCTGGTTTTGGCTACTTTTGATCAGTCTCCAAATAGTTGTTTTTTATTTGTTTGTTTTAGGATTTTTTCAGTTTGTAATTGTTACCATGGGATGATAACAAGTCTGTTTCAAGTTACTGTACCATCACCAGGATTGCAGTTCCTGGGATTTTTTTTGCTTTTATAATTACCTATTCACTTCATTATCTTACTTTCATATATTTTATTTCACTTCATGATCAGTTTAGTCATGTAGACCTAGGTTTGATTCCTGGTTATGCCATTTATTATGGCATTACTTCAAATTTATGATTTTTTAGTATCCTTATATATAAAGTGGAAATGACCATATTTACCTTATAAGGTTGGTTGCTTTGAATATTAAATTTGACAATATATGTAAAACAAGTGGCACAGGGCCTTCATTGGACTTCTTAAATGCTGCTACCCTTTATTACCATAGTTATTCTATAAGGTTGGAATGTCAAATATTACTATGTGGGATGACTTACCTAAGATCTTACTACTAAGTAATAAGAGCACAGATTAATTAAATCATTTCTGCAAGATAAGTTTATGCCTCCCAGGGGTTCCAGTTTAAATTTCAGTATTATACCATATAAGAAGGAGAAAAGCCTCATTATGATTTAGAGGAGGAACAACAAAACAAAGATTACTAACAATAAGACTACATGGTCAGTGTACTGAGTGATGATGTCCTTTTCTCTTCTGTGAGCACTTAGGAGCCAGCCAACTGACTGGTGACCAGAAGATAGCACTGTAGCATTTTTGTCCTATCAGAGAAGAATGAGTCTAAATAAGTTTCTAATTTTAGAGCCAGACAGAATATTCAGTGAGAATACTCAGGCCTAGTAAAATAAGTAGCATTTGTATATATGGTCAGTAAAGAAAATAATACAAAATATACTGCTATGCAACTATTCTGCCCTCTGGGTTTATTTTAACTCACAAATGAATGATTTGTACCCTGGGCAAGCATGTAATTTCAGAAATTGGTTATTGGATGAGGTTTTCTAGGAATAGTGAACATCATTGTTTTGTCTACTGAAATCATGCTATGGATGTGTGTATGTGTTATTTTGTGTTATATTTTAACTAATGCATAGGATTTTATGTGTGCTTTTCAAAAACATTTTGCTATAGAGGAAACAATTTAATGCTAAAGATAAAAGGAGAAACTGGTTGAGGTCATATCCACTGTCTCTGGTAAGCATTATTACAGTTACGATTCACATTTATGCCTATTCAGATAGAAACCCATCAATCATGTAAACTCAGGGCCAGAGTCATATCTCTAACGCATAGTATGAATTGCCACATATCTTATTTTTCCACACACACACAAAAATGCTCAGTATCATCTCAGATTAAAATCTGTCTTTTCAAATTGATTTTATTTTTATCTAGACTAAAAAGCAAAAAGCAGTGTCAGAAGAGGAAATAAAATAATTCCTGCCAGGATGTGGTTTCTTTTTTTATATTAATTCTTACATAATCAAGTATTCATATAGTTCTGTAATCATAATAATGGCTCTGAGAAAAAAACAGAAAAATTATTATTTATCCTCTTTAAAATGGAATCAATTTATCCTTGTGCAATCATATGTCCTAACTTGGATTGTAGGGGAAGGCCATGTTATAAAAAGAAAATTACCTAAGGTTATAAAATATGAAAAGCAAATAAAATCTATTTACATGCACATGCGATTTATCAGCATAGATCTCATATGTTTCCATGAAAATTTAACAATTTTATTAAATCTTACCAATAAAAGATTTAAAATAATAAAACTGTCCTGTTTTGGGAATTTATGGTTTTTTTAAGTATAAGATAATTGCACAGAAGATTGGAAGATAAAATCTTCATTTACATTTTCTCTCAGCCAAGGAAATTTAGTTCAATTTACACATAGTGTTATTTTTGAACAGTGTTTATTAGGAACTTTTTATGAGCAGAGCACTGTGCTAGGCATTTTTAAGGGATATAAAAATAAACCTGGTACCACCCTGCCTAAAAGAAGTGTGTAGCTTAGTAAAGACAAACAAAAGCACACATGTCACACATGCATATGAACGGAGTGTGGAAACTTTCAGAGTCTAGTCCTCAACAGTGTGGTTCCAGAGAGCAGTGTTGGTATGTGGCATTTTTTGTTGTATTTCAGAATTACAAGTGATCTTTAGGAGAGCCTAGCATAGTACCTGGAGTATAATTAGTGTACAATAGATGTTGAAAGAATAGATAAAATATTGTGTCATGGTTGGGGTTGGACAGCAGGCGAGATGTGGTAGGACTGTGTGTGTGTGTTAACTGCCCCTAGGGTTAAACCAGTTATTTTAGAATTAGGCTGATTTTTTTCTCTGGGTTCTATCATCTTTGTGACCTTGTGCAAATTACCTATTTAAACTCCCCATTTTCTTCATCTGTCAAATGTGGTGATAATCTGTTTCATAAGTTTGTTGTGAAGTGTGAATGAGATAATAAATGTCAGGCCTATATTATAGTGACTATAGTATTTTAGATTAAAAAACATTGTTACATTTACTATTACTGTTCTCATTAGTTTTGCTACTAAGGGATAGGTGAAAATACCTCATTATGAAACAGAAGTAGTGAAACTATACCACTGACTTTACATGTATGTAAGTGGCAGAATTTTTCCTACAAGTGATACTTCACTTAATCTATATTATTTTATTTTTTCAATTAAGGAAAAATAATTCATGCGTTATAAATAAAATAATTTATTATTTAATTTTGTACTTGGTCATTTTATCTTTGCAGAATGAAAACTCAAATAATCACTTAAGAATTATTCACTCTTTCACTCATTTATTTATCCATTTCACAAATATTGACCAAGCACCTGCTGTCTGCCAGGCATTGACACTGTGGTAAGCACTGGTGACTAATTCCCTGTTATCAAAGTTTAAATTTAGTTTGAATTCTAATTCATTGTTCACAGACCTGGATTTGCAAATCTGGGCCTTCAAAGGTGGTCCACAGTATCCTAGATGCTGTGCTTAGATTTAGGGAGTAGATGTCACATGAATGAGCATTTCTTTCTTTGACTCCATGAATTATAACAAGACATGACAGCATCAGACTTGAAAAGTTATGTCAATAGCCCACCTTCTTTAAAGTCTGTCATTTTAAAAGAATGATAATTTTTTTTAATGTTTATTTATTTTTGACAGACAGAAAGAGACAGAGCACAAGCAGGGGAGGGACAGAGAGAGAAGGAAACACAGAATCTAAAGCAGGCTCCAGACTCTGAGCTGTCAGCACAGAGCCTGACACGGGGCTTGAACTCAAGAACTGTGAGATCATGACCTGAGCCAAAGTCAGATGCTTAACCTACTGAGCCACCCAGGTGCCCCAAGAATGATGAATTTTTTAACCCGCTTTACAGAGTTATGAAGACTTAGGTACAAATGAATAGGTCAGGAAGTACATGATCACAGTTGAATCTAACTCTACTATTAGAGTTCTGTTAGGTCTATTATCTAGGCTACTTTAAGTAAAAATAATTACATTCTGTACCTTTTGAATACTAGGAAGCCTTGGGCCTTGGACTGGTACCTAGATTCACAGCTATTTTCTGTTTGGAACTTTTCTTATATCTTCCCCACCATTAATCACCCTATTGCTAACTATAATGAAAAAATTTTGTTGATTAAAACATTCTACAAAACCTCAGAAAAGACCTTTTCTGCTTTCCTGTTTATTGTTTAAATGAGGCAGAATTATTTTTGAGAGAGACTATTTGCAGCTTTGTTTCAAGTTTAAGTTCCTACTAATAGAAAGATATGGTCATGCATGCTTATCCTTTGTGCTCAACTGTAAAATGCAGATAATAAAACTCACCTGATAGTTATATGATTTAGATTCCAAAATAAGATTGTAGCTTTAGAAATTATAAACTTTGGGGGCGCCTGGGTGGCTCAGTCGGTTAGGCATCCGGCTTCGGCTCAGGTCATGATCTCACGGTCCATGAGTTCAAGCCCCGCATCGGGCTCTGTGCTGACAGCTCAGAGCCTGGAGCCTGTTTCAGATTCTGTGTCTCCCTCTTTCTCTGCCCCTCCCCTGTTCAAAAATAAATAAACGTTAAAAAAAAATTAAAAAAAAAAAGAAATTATAAACTTTGATTGAGTGTGCTGTTGTTTTCCTTAGCAAGAGGTAATGATTAATAATAGCAACTACTATTAAACAAGCATTTTCTACATGCCATATGCTTCACGTAGGTTATTGGTAGTCCTCACAGTAACTCTGCATGGTAGAAATCATTACCGACTAATTATATACAAAAAAAATGGCCTGTAAAATATTAAGCGACATCTCACAGATGTTTGAATTGGTCAGTTGCAGAGCCAGAATTCAAACCCATATTTGTGTGTATCCAAACCCAACCCTCATCACGCTACATTGATTCTCCATTGGATACTAAATGCAGAAGTGGAGTGAGAATGCATAGGCAGCCTTAGATTCCCTGTTAGGACCTTACTCTTTTCCCTTTGTTTTTTAAGAAAAAAAAAAAAAATATTATTTGCGTATGTTGAGTCAAATGGTATTGAGCGTCCCCTCCCTACGAGCCCACCAACAGTTAACTGCTTTTAATTTTTAACTGCCTTAACTTTCACTTGCTTTTATTTTCCCAAGTAATTCATCCACCTATTTGTAAATAATATGGAGGGTTTTTTACTGCTCTATGTAAGCTTACCATTATTATACATTGTTTACAGATAGAAATTATAGATAATTTATCTATTATCATTAGATGATGACCTAGCTCACTTGTACCACCTGGTAGCTCTCTGCCCCCGCGTCTTGCCAATGTAGTTTTAAAAGTAAATAATTAGCTTACTGGTGTTATGTAAATATTCTTCATTGCAAACCCTAGTATGCTATAATTACATTTCCTTCCATGTAGAGCACTTTTTATTGCCTAGAGTTTTTCTCTTGTTCTCTGTCATGAGCTTTCTATAATTAGAAAAAAAAATTCTTTCCACCTATTCTTTTTCCTATCTGTCACTATTCTTTGAAAATATGGTTGGCATAAATGTTAATTTTTATACAGTTGTTTTTTTATTAAACTTTATTAAACTTGTGGCAGGTTTTGTTGCAGCTTCTGCAACCCGTCCCTGCCAGAAATGAACTTTAATTCTTAAAGAGCTTTTTCCCTTGTTTCCAAAAGTTTTCCAAAAGCCATATTTAAAACATCTTTTGATAAAATAGACAAAATTTAAAACAAAGATCTTTGATCTTTTTCTCACAATAAATAACTTCTATAGTTGGTGGAATATTTTAATCAGTTAGTACTTTAAATAAATTAGTATGGGTTTTCAGCACATCTTTAAAATATGTGTAACATCTATCTTCTTAGATAGTGGACATCCAAAATATTGGTAAATGTCACTAATTGTTCATTTGATCTCTCAGAACTATTCTTTCATAGCACATGTGAACAGCCAGAGAAGGTGGTACCTCAAAGCCAGTGAGAATATTGAGTCCCTTTAAGGAGTATAACTACTTTAAATCTGCTTAGTGTCATTTGAAATAACACCTGCATAGCATGTTGGGAATATTTTGTAAACCCACTATTAACTAATAACTTACAAATTTCTAAACCCATTGAGGTTGATAACTTCTGATCATGCAGTCTTACAAAGAGAAATGAGAATATCAAACCTTGAAAATATGTTGAATCTATGTTTATTGGTAAATAACATAGTTATAAGTGAAATGTGGATCCGTAATGAAACATTGCATATTTAATAAAACAAGTTAAAATACACTTTCAGAATGTCTTTCAGAAAATAGGATTCTATATTGAAGAAAAGAGAAAGAAATTCAATATTTGCAAGACAGTATTTTTTTTTGAAAATATTCATGATGTAGATCTATAATTAATGACATGTTAAATTCTACCTGATGTATGTTTGTTTATTTTTTAGAACCATGTTAAGGAGCAATAGGGGAATGTTTGTAGGCATAATACTATTTTTGTAAAAATAAAAATATATATTGTATGAGAGCAAACTATAACAGTGTCTTTTCCTTAGAGTTATGGGGAGGTTGGATAGGAGGCTGTGATTTTTTACTTTTATACTTCCATATCACTTGAGGTTTTTTTTCCAAAATGAGTATCTTGTATTTTGAAACCAGGAATTAAAAAAGAAAAGAGAACAGATAGATAAGGTGAGGAGAAAAATAAAATTTAACCTTTATGTCTTGTTAGTATGGTGAACTAGACACCCTAGCATTTCATGGTAAACAATTAAAAATGATATGATTGATATAAACATAATATTGCATTCAACTATGAACTGGAAAGATGGTGTGAAAGATGGTGATGGTGTGTTTATCCTAAAAGGCTAAAACAAAACAAAACAAACAAACCTAGGTAAAAGTGCCATCCAGAGAGGTAAGCTTTAGGGTATTTGTCGAGCCTGGTTAGCCCTGGGCTAGGGTTTCACAGACTCTGTCCTCATTGAAAGAAAGAGGAACAAGAAAGAATCAAAGTCCAAGGTTCTTCATAAACATAAGGTCCCCTCAGCATAGACTTCCAAACCTTTGCACCTTCACTGTGAGAGTGCATAATAAGATCAGCCTATCACTTCCCATAGCACTTCAAGAAAATCTGATTGGTTCCTATCTTGGCCCTGAGAATAATAAAATGCCTCCCTAATCATTTGTAACCACAAGCTGGTCTTGTGGGTTTGCTACTGAGCTTCACACTATGAATATGATATGAAAAGGAAAATTAAAGCCAAGAATTTAGTGTGGTCCCAAGTTTAAAATCCCCCAAGTCACTGGTAGAAGCAAACATGAATTCTCTCCTAAAGAATCTATTTAGAATATAGGACTCAAAAAATTCCCACAGATAAAATCCATCCCCGCCAAAAAAAATGAGCTTACATTAAATACTTACAATACAAGGTATCAAGAAAGAGTATCAGAAACCATACTAAGAAGAAGATTTGCAAACATTTCACATGTTAAAACTATTGCACAGAACATAAAAGACATCTGTTTAATAAATAAAAGATGGGATTAAGGTAATGATATTATACTCTTTAAGAAGAATTAGGTGGGGAGACTTGACCTACCAGCATTGAGGATTTAATATAAAGCTTTAGTAATTAATACAGTACTATACTGGTGCAAAGACAGGTGGGGTGGCCAGTGGAGTGAATTAGGACAGCCCAGAGACATTTATATGGTTGTGACCCCTGCTTCATACCTTATATGAAGACCAGCTCTAAGTGATGTAAAGAATTAAATGTGAAAGGCAAAACTATAAAATTTTAAGAAAATATCTTCAGAGTAGGGAAAAATTTAAGATACAAAATGAAAAAAGTCATTACGGAAAAGATCATTAAATTTTATTGCATTATAATTGTGATGTTTCTTCTCTCAAAAGTCACCTTAAAGAGAATGAAAAAAACAAGTTACAAACTGGAGAGGACTTTTTAACACATGTAATTGAAAAAGAATTATTACAAATCAATACCCCCTCAAAAGAAAAAAAGAAAAGTGGACAAAAGACTTTTTATATTTTAATCTGATTATGCTTTCAAATGACTATTTCTAATCCTTTTGCCTGTCTATCCACCTGCCATCTACTACCATGTTTTCCTCAGTTAGTTTTTTGGAAAAAAAAAAAAAAAAGTTAAAATTGGCACACTGAAAAAAATCACCACAGACCTGGCTCACTCCCATATCTTTGTGTCTACCCCCACCCAGTTCATTATTTCTTTCGCTCAGCTTCTGACCTTCGACACAGTCATTATACGACATTTATTCTTCGTCTGCTCATGACATGATCTACTTGAGAGCTACTGCTGATAGTTTTCCCCAGACATGGTTCATATAAACATATATCATTTTTGTGTTGATAAATCTTTTAAAATTGTGCCTGTTTTTTAACTGTGAATCTTTTGGACAGTATTATTAGTTACCTCACTCTTTTTTCTTTTTCTTTTCCTTCCATTGTTACCATCTAAATCAGCGATTCTCAACCAGGGGAAGTTTTTCCTCCTAAAGGAACATTTGGCAATATCTATTGGCAACTGAGGTTGTCATGATTAGTGGGGTATGATACAAGGCAAGTGATGCTCCTACGCATCTAACAATGCACAGCACAGCCCCCCACAACAAAGAGCCATGGGGCCCAAAATGCAATTAGTGTTACAGTTGAGAAGCCCTGCCCTAGAGCTGCCTTTCTAGCTACTTTCATAGCATGCCTGTCTACTTTCTATTTTTGGCTCTTCTGGAAATAGCTGCCTTCATAGACCATTTTCCCAATGTAAAAAACAGTGTTTCTGAATTCTGCTACTACAGCTAACATCTAGCCATACAATACACCTTTTTCTTCACTGGGTCCCATAAGATAATACAGAAAGTGGAGAATGACTTGGCAGAAATAAGTTTGAATGAAGACAGCCAGGGGTTTCCTGCTCTTCTATACATTGTGATAGTGTTTTTCCCCTATAAATTATGACATGTAGGCAAAGTAATAAAACTATAAAAAATCCCGCCAGTTTTTGCTCCCCCTTGCTTTCCATTCCTAGACTTACGGAAAAGAAACATTTAATGGGTGGCTAGTTAAGTGTGCCAGTCATTATACTATGCTGGTATTTTCAGAGATTTAGCTCATTAATTCTCCAAACAACTCTAAAAGAAATGTTAATATTCTTACTTTACAGGAAAGAAAACTGGGATTTAGAAAAAGTAAATATAAATGTCTTGCCCAATTTCACAGTAATTTGGATTTGATCCCAAGTTTTCTAACTCAAGTTTAGTGTTCTTTCTACTATTCCATTCTGCCACTTTGCACTTTGTGGCTTGTACCATGCTTGTTGCATGTAGTTCTTTTTTAAGGCTTTTTTTTTCTAGAAAGCAAGCTATTTGAAAAATAGTGTGTTTTTAAAAATACATCCTTTTTTCTTGGTTCCCTTCATTTTTTAAGAAGACTATTTTTAGAACAGTTTTACATTCACAACAAAATTGAGAGGAAGGTACAGAGATTTCCCATAACCCCCTAACTTCACATATGCACAGCCTCCCCCGTTATCAACATAACTTACCAGAATGGTACATTTGTTACCAAGGATGAACCCACACTGACATATTATAATCACCCAAAGTCCATAGTTTACCTTAGGGTTCATACCTGGTGTTATACATTCTATTGGTTTGGAAACATGTATAATATCATACAGAGTATTTTAACTGCCCTAAAAATCCTTTGCTATGTCTATTTATCCCTACTCCCACCCCACCCATGACAACTGCTGATCTTTTATTGTCTCCATAATTATGCCTTTTCCAGATGTCATATCATCGAAACTCTAGAGTATGTAGCTTTTCAGATTGGCTTCTTTCATTTAGTAATATGTGTTTAAGATTTATCCAGCCTTTTCATGGCATGATAGCTTTTTAGTACCGAATAATATTCTATTGTCTGGATATACCATAGTTTCTCTGTTCACCTACTGATGGACATCTTGGTTGCTTCCAAGTTTTGGCAATTATGAATAAGACTGCTGTAAACATCTGTGTGTAGGTTTTTGTGCAGACATAAATGTTAAGCTCTTTTGCTTAAATGCCAAGGGGTGCAATTACTTGATCATAAGGTAAGAGTATGTTTAGCTTTATAAAAAAAAAAACAAAACACCAAACTGCCTTCCCCAATAGCTGTATTGTTTTGCACCCCCACAGGCAATGTATGAGAGTTTCTTCTGTTCTACATCCTTGCCAGCATTTGGTGTTGTCAGTGTTCCAGATTTTGGCCATTTTATAGGTGTGTAGCGATATCTCACTGTTGTTTTAATTTGCGCTTCCCCTTTTCCTTCATTTCTTGCCCTGACATAATTCAGAGTACTTAATAGAGTGCTGTGGGCACACACACACAAATGTTTAATAAATATTCTTTAAAAAGAAAAAGCTAGGAATCAGATGGGTGCAAAGAGGAAAGGTAGGTATGCCTGACTTCTTCGAAACAATGTAAGAAACATGCCAGGGCAATTATTTCAAAGTAGAAAAGGTTAGATTTGCATTATAAAATAAGACTTTGTTTATATTTCCAATTGAAATATAAAAACTCTACTTCAGAAGACTTTATTATTTGATGTATTTGAATCATTTATCTCACTGATTTTTTGTCTTGTTGCAGTGAGGTTGTCATAAGTAAAGAAAGCCAAGAACTCCCATACAATTTGTACTTCTTTGTAGTTTGTCATTCTTATTATCATCAAAATAAAAAATTATTGGTCTTCATTTTTATGATATTTTTAGTTTGGATTACCATTTTGATGAAAATGACAGGCATTTGAAAATATTCAATATCTATTCATAGTATTTTTAAGAAACTTCCCAGTAACTTACTATACCTAATAATTAGATAGGTAGAATTTTCCATAAAAATCTATTTAAAACATGCATTTTACATAATTTCTATTCAATGTAAAATATCTGTTAGTCATGGATTTGAAGAACTGTGGTCACTTTTCGGAGGAATTCCTTCACATTGTAGGAGAGAGTGCCAAGTTTGCAGGTTTAACTAACTACAAATAAAAATAGTTCAAAGATAATGTTTAGCAAGTATATACCTATTCAATTAATGCAAGTGTTGATTCTTCTTAACATCTTACCTCTGTAAAGAAAAAATACATTTCTTGAGAGAGAAAATAAGTAACCCTTACCTTTGCCTTGAGTTCATCAGTAAGATATAGGGACAAAGTAATAAGTATACCAGAGAAATGGATATATTTTAAAGGTTAGATGAATGATCTAACTGAAAATGATCCTCATCTAAGTGTGATCATTTTTGTTCCCCCTGACTCTTGCTCCCCAAAGAGAGTTTGGAAATGTCTAGAAGCATTGTTGGCTATCACAGTGATGGGAAAGTGTTATTGCCATTGGAGAGTGCTAGTGGAAGGGTCCAGAAGTCTCAGATTTCTTGCAGAGGATGGAACAGTCCCATCTAACAAAGATTTTTCCAAAGATTTATCCAAATTATAAGAGGTGTCTTCATTAAGAAACACTGAAAGAAAATGATTCACATTCATATTTTAATTATGAATATGTGTAAAATACCAAATATGTTTATGAAAAGCCTCCGAGAGTTAAGGGATCTCCAAGGCAAAATCTTTAAACTTAACAAACCTCATCCGTTCCATGAAGATGTTTTAGTGGGGAAAGAATCAATTTTAATGATGTCACGATGGCATTGTAGTGTTTGAAGAATGTGCCCTGAACTATTGTTAGAGACATTTTTCTTCAGTGTTGGCCCTTCAGAAAAAGACACAGAAATGGAAAAGTGACTTAATTTCTTATTATGAGATTATTGAGGTTGGGATACTGAAACTCAGCAGTGACAGTTGGCTTAGATCCAGGTAAAAGGGCTCATCACCAAATGACCTAGTACTTTGGTGGAGGTCAAAATTAAAAGCAAAGAGAACTCTAGTAGGAAATTGTCCTACCATCATCCCCATACAGACTGAAAAATTGATAAAGAGAATTGACATTATTTGGTAGACACTGGGAAAGGCACTTTATATATATTCATTCATTAACTTGTAGAATAAAATTTTGCTGATGTACAGTAGGAATGTACAGATGTACAGTAGGAAAGCCACTGGAGGCTATGTAGCTCCTGCAATCCAAGAACATCCATTGTGATGAAGAAGACAGAGAAATAGTCCGTTGTAACTACATGTGATAAACGTTATGATCTAGAGCACATACTGGGGCACTGGCGGCATATACATTGATTTCTGCCTTGGGGAATTGAGAGATAAGAGGATATTTTAACAGAGAATATGACATCTAATGTGAGTCTCTTTATGTTGTCTAATATCAAAAAACCTGTGTTGTACATATTACTTCGATTTATAGATAGGGCGACTGAAGAACTAAAAGGCTATATATCTAGGTAAGGCCATATAATAATAATAGCATTTACATGGCTCTGTCAGAGCTTTCTATTTATTAATGTAATCCTCACAACTTCTCTGTAGTATAGATTCTTTTGTTATCTCAGTTTTACAATTAAGAAGATCATGTCCTACAAATTTAACTAATAGTTCCAAGGTCATCTATTAATAAAGATAACGTTGGCATTTGAACCAAGGCAAACAGAAATTAGTGTCTGTGTGCTTACCCACTATAACATACACTTTCCCCTCTCCCTAGTTGATGATTAAATCAGGTTCAGAACTTAACAGTAGACTCCAGAACCCATGTTGTTAAGTGACGGAATGAGATTGGCATCTTAAAAAGATTGTTTTAACAATAGTAAAAACAGTGGACTGAAATAAGACAGACCAGGAAACAGGAAGACCAGATAGAGGAAAACATGGAAGCTAGTCTGATCTAGGGTAGTAACAGCTAATGTGTATAATACTGTACAATGTGACAGATTATAACACTGAGAAAGATCAGGATTTGGTGATTAATGAACATAGAGTATGAAGGAAGCAGAAAAGCCAGGGATCACACCAGGGCTTTTTGTTTGACTGACCAAGTGAAAGTTGATAGTTGAGATAGAGAATACAGGAGAGAAAAGAAGATTTAAGGAGCAAGTTTCTGAGTCTTTCATTCACTTTAAATTTTGTGTTTGAAATGCCCCTAAAGCACCCAAATGATGATGTTCAGAAGGTAGAGACATTTGTGAATCTGTAGCTCAGGAGAAAGATCAGAGCTGGGAAAGAGTAAAAGACCAAGCAGAAAAATGTAGGATTGCCAAGTATTTTTAAAGACACAATTGCAGTTTCAAATCAAAATATTTCATGGCTCAACTCTATACAATTGTGGGTGTGGGGGTGTGGGCATGAGTAAGAGGGAGAGAAAGAGAGAAAAGGGGGGGGCAGGAAGGGAGAAAGGGACAAGGGGAGAGATGGTTGGGAATGAGGGAAGGAGAAATTTGGAAGGCATGTGGAAGGATAAAAGATTATGAATACTTAAAAGTTAATCAATCTTTTTCTGTTTGCTCAGGCTTCAGGGCCATTTGTGTGTGTGTGTGTGTGTGTGTGTGTGTGTGCGTGCACGCACGCGCACGCGCTGTTTTATA
The DNA here is from genome assembly GCF_018350215.1 of Panthera leo. Classification (NCBI taxonomy): domain Eukaryota; kingdom Metazoa; phylum Chordata; class Mammalia; order Carnivora; family Felidae; genus Panthera; species Panthera leo. Next base: position 138,334,396 of record NC_056686.1, read on the forward strand.
TAGATGGGAAGGGAGGAGAATTGAAAGAAGCTGAGAAAGCTTGATTCATTTACATTAGGAAGTTAGAGGGAGAAAATAATCCAGAAAGACTGGAAGAAAGGATGTATTAAGGGAAAAAGTTATATTAGGTGGAGCTTAGAGAGATAGTTTGAGGAAGATTTGAGGGTCTAAGTTAAGATTCTGGGCAGCTACCCTACTCTGTGATTTAAGGAGATGACAAAAGAGAATTTTAAGATTTTTTGCTATGTATTAGCAATGAAATCTTACATTAGTTCTTCTTCATGAGAGTTCAGCAAAGATTTAAATTCTTTTTTTCACTTTTCAGTGCTTTTTTGGATATGGGCTACCATTTTGTTTGTGTTTATCTGAACATAGCATTGTGAGTCTGGGCAAAGGGCAGCTTGACTTTATATGGGCTATTTCTAATTTCTCTACCAGAACTGCAGTAGCTGATGCATAGTATGAAATAAAGCAGATATTTAGATTTATGCATAGGAGTTTCATATTCTGATGAGATAGAAAGAACTGATCATATTGGCAAGTGGTGTTTATAGTGGAAGTATACATGAATTAAAAGTGTAGATATAATGTGAGCCACAGAATAAAGGAGCAGAGTTAAGAATTTCAGCGTGGGATATGTGAAATTTTAATATGATCATGTTGAATCCTCACAATAATTAACAAATGAAGAGATTAAGACCTAGAGAGATTAGATCTATTGTCCAAGGTCACAAAATAGTAAATATCATTGCTGGTATTCATACCTGATCTCTCTGGCATTAAACCCATGCACTCTCTAGTAAACTTTTGAACTACCTAGAAAAATAGTGGCAATTTTTGAAATGCAAGAGCATTAACTGGTGATAATTGCAAAGCAGTTGTACCAGATGCCAGCTATACCAATTGAGAATTATACCATATGCCCCAGTATGTGCTCTAGATCACAACGTTTATCACATGTAGTTACAACTGACTATTTCTCTTTTTCACCACAATAGATGTTCTTGGATTGCAGGAGCTACATATCTTCCAGTGCCTTTCCTACTATACTGTACATTTCCTACTGTACATCTATTCTAAGCAATAGAAGCTGAACCTGTCTAAAGCACAAAAGGACTCTTTTGGAAACATATCATAGAGTTCTACAGAATTTGTATGGGCACTGGAGAACCAGGCTTAAGAATGTAGTAGAAACCAAAGAAGGCAAAGCATAGCCAATATCATGCCATAGGAATTCTGCTTTAGGAGCTGCTACTAACATAGTTTCCACTGGACATTCTTCATCATGCTGCTGCACTCTGCTGCCCTTGGACACTCTTGGAGTTTGGTATCTCAGTTGGGCACATGTTCAATGAGTAATTGCTAATGACTTCTGTGTCTCTGCATTGCTGTCACAGAATTGAAAGTTCTAGATGGAAGCATTGGTTTGCCTGAACCTAAGTCACATTATTTCTCATTAGTAATTTGTTGTGAGATTCCCCAAAATAAGAAGTGTGTTCAGATACTGAGTAGCCCACAATAGATGTCATTTACACACACACACGTACACACACTTGAATATTTGATCTTACTTCCCAAACCCAGAGACTTTTCATTAAATTGGTGACAGCGTGATATTAGAATTTGCTTTAAAATTATGCTTTTCAACGAAAACATAGTGTTCATGATAGAAAGGTAGAAAAATATGGGTAAAGGAAAAGAAAAAGAGTTTTGTTTATCTTAGTACTAATGGTAAACCATAGCAATATTTTTGTGCACATTCTAGGCGTTGTTCAATATATAGAAGTAAACTTTTTTACCAGAATAGAATGATTGTGCATATTATATTACCATCTTTTTAAAGTATGCAATTTGTCCTAAACATCTTTCCATGACAACTTTAGAAGTACATACTGTTCCACTCAATGGATGTATCATAATTTATTTAAAAATTACGTATCATTGAACAATTAGGTTGTTTGCCATTTTTTCCTGGTAAACAATGCTTTGATAAAAAATGTTTTCACATTATTAGAGTATATCAAAAAAATAAATTGCTAGAACTACCCTTCTTTGGTCAAAGGTATCACATTTTAAAGGCTTTTGGTTGCTATCTTCGAATTACTTTTTAGAATATATGCATATAAATGTATGTTCATTTTTTTCCCCAAAGTGTCAATATGGGCATTTCAAGCTTTTTATCTTTGCCAGACTGAACGATGAAAAGTAGGATCTTATTTCTTTCATTTATTCAACAGAAATTTTGAAACCCTTGTTATAGGGTTATAACAAGGTTATAGGTAATAGAAGCCAAATTTCTGGGGAGACCCAAACTCCTTACTCTTGGAGCTTACATTCTAGAGTATGTGTGAGGTGGTAAAATGCAGGAAGGAAAAAATGGGGTCAGGGAATAGAAAAAATAAATTTGAAAAGAAGGGAGGATTAGGGGATAATTCAGATGGTGGCTCAGACTAAGGTGAAAAAGGAAAGAAATATTTCAGAAACAGTGGGAAAGTGTCTCTCTTTTGATTTTAATGTCAAAATAAGGCAAAAACAATAAAGAAAGAAAAATTATATTCCAGTTTCACATGGAAACTTTGATGCAGGAATTGTAAATAAAATATTGGCAGATTGAAGTGAATAATGTTTATGTATGTGGGTATTATCTCCTGAGCATGTAGGCTTTATTCCAGGAATGGTTCAATGTTTTTTTTTAAAAAAAAAAAAAATCTATCAAGGTAATCTACTACATTGAATATATTAAAAGAGAAAAACTGTATAATTATGTGTAAAAAGCATTCAGTAAAATTCAACAATTACAACAAATAGCAAATTAAGAACTGAAGGAAAATTTCTTAATCTGATAAAAAGGTATCTACAAAAATCTAAAAATAAAATTTATAAAACAGCAAGCATTCCATTTGAAAGTCTCAAAAAAAAAATGTTGCCTATCATCACTCCAGCATCTCAACTTACTACAAGTTCTACCCAATAAAATAAGAAAAGAAAAAGAAGAGAAATATATAGATTGGCTAGCAAAACACAAAATATTATTTTCAGATTAAAAGAAGATAGCAAGTTTGCTGAATAAAAAATAAACTCACAAATTTAGTAACTCCCTGTTTACCAATGCCAATTTTTAAGAAGAAAGAAAAAGGATATTAATAATAATAAAAATCATACAAAGGATAAACATAAAAGGAATTCCATTTACAATTTAGCTGAAGAAAATTGTAAAACTTTGCTGGGAGACATTTAAAACCACATTAACAAACAGATCCATGTTGGCATGACTAAATATGATAAAGATGCAAAATATCCTCCCATTAGTCTATTAATATAATAAAATCCTAGCTTTTCAGGGTTTTTTTGTGCATTTTTTTAAATGAATGAATTCACTGAACAAATATTCAGACACTACTGTATGTCAAATTCTGTGGAAGCTGTTGAGATACAGCAAAAAATAAAACAAATCCCTGTCTTTATGGAGCTGGCATAAAGTATTCCAAGCTTCATCAGGAGTTATTCCAGATCTTCTAACATTTACTTGGTATGCTATGAGGGACAATAAACACAAAGGAGGTACCAGGCAAATGTTTTGGGGAGGGGAAGAAGGACAGGAAAGAGAAGGAGAAGTAATATAGGTTTGGCCATCTATTCATTTATAAACTTATTTTAAAGGGTTTAATAACTAAAACATTAGTACTGAGGCCAGAATAGACATTAAAAAGAACAGAACGAAGACAGAAATAGAAAAGCATAGAAAAATTTACAATATGATGCAGGCATTTCAAATTAAAATGGGGAAAGCATGGATTATTCAATAGTGTGGCAATGGGAATAAAATTAGTCCCCTAATCTCACAATTTACACCAAAATAAAGATCAAATGGACTATAGATGTTGCAAAGTTTCTATTTTTCATTATGAAATATTTCAAACATATTAAAAGTACAGAAGGTAATAAAATAACTCAATCAAATCAAGCTACACTTAATTCTGATTTATCTCCCACTTTTTAAAATTTTCTTAGTTTTTAATTTTTTTAAGTTTTTTTTATTTATTTTGAGAGACAGAGACAGCATGAGCAGGGGAGAGGCAGAGAGAGAGGGAAAGAGAGAGAGAATCCCAAGTAGGCTCCACATTGTCAACACAGAGCCCGACACATTGTCTAGTAGAGCTCTTCCTATTCCCACTGATTTTAATAGTGCAGCTTCTATGGTATTACCATTACCATTGTTGCTGTTGTGAACTCTCTTTTTTTCTATTACATGTTCTACTATGTTTCTGTTTATATAAAACTCTTCTTGTTCTTATTTTTAATGTACATTTATTGTTTTTAATTTTTTTTATGTTTATATAGTTTTGAGAGAGACAGAGCATGAGCAGGGGAGGGGCAGAGAGAGAGAAGGAGACACAGAATCCAAAGCAGGCTCCAGGCTCTGAACTGTCAGCACAGAGCCGGACGCAGGGCTGGAACCCATGAACCGCAAGATCATGACCTAAGCGGAAGTCGGATGCTTAACCGACTTAGCCACCCCTGCACCCATTATACATTTATTTATAACAGGCATGAACTATCTTACTTCATGAAGTATCTTACTAGCTTAACTGGTACACTTGAGTTTTTTCATGTACATAGTTTTATCATTAGCAAATAATGATAATTCCAAATCTTTTCCAATGTTTGCATCTCATATAATTTTATCTGGTTGCACTGCTAATTCTTGCAGAATAATGTTAAATAAGTATATCATGCACAATTTCTTATTTACCTAAAGTAGTTTAAATAGAAGTAGATATTGAACTTTATCAAATAACTTTAACCATTTTTAAGGATGATCATATGGGGTTTTTTGACCTATCAATATAATAATATATTTTATTAAATACTCAACATAGATAGCTCATATTCCTCTTATAAACTGTACTTGGTCGTGTATTGATTTGCTTATTTTCAAAATAAGCAAATGGTGGTGGGGTAGGGATTTGTCTTTTTATTCATTGCTTTATCCGTAGTCCCTGGTGCAGTACCTGAAATACAGTACACTCTCAGTAAATACTGAATGAAAGAATAAGTGAGATTAGTTTTCAGTTTTTATTTTTGCTTTATCATTGTCATGTTTTATATCATTGTCATGTTTCATAGCAAAGTACATCAGTTTCTTAAAGTAAATTTAAAGGCTTTTATTCTTTCTCTAAGATCATTCAAAATACTGAAATAGTACCAGAACTATCTGTTTTACTGGACTGTAGAAACAGCCAGCTTTTGTTTGGTGGTCCAAGTGTACCATTTTGTTTTTGTTTTCTTTATTTCTGTTTTTTATCACTGTTCATCTGTTTGTTCTCTTTTCTTTAGGTTTATATTATTTTTCTTTTCTTGATCCTTGAATTAAATGCTTGGTTCATATGTTTCAAAGTAGGTCTTTTTTTTTAATACATAAATGTTTTTGTAAAACATTTTTAAAAACTTTTAAAGCTCTAGGGTTTTTTTCTGAGGTCAATTATTTCTGAATAGTCTGTAATCTATTTTTTATTTCCTCTTTAATACAGGCATTATTTAGAAAAATATTTTTTTTAATTCTAAGAGGATATGTGTTTAGTTATTTCTTTGCTGTCGATTGATAGTGTTATTTTTTTTATTAAAAACATTTTTTTAATGTTTATTTTCGAGAGAGGCGGAGACAGAGTGCGAGCAGGGGAGGGGCGGGGGGGGGGGGTGGTACAAAGAATCTGAAACAGGCTCTAGGCTGTCAGCACAGAGCCCAATGCAGGGCTCGAACTCACGACCCATGAGATCATGACCTGAGCCAAAGTCAGATACTTAACTGACTGAGCCACCCAGGTGCCCTGATAGTGTTATTTCTTAGTTTAGATGATATGCTCTGCATAATTTCCACTTCGGGAATTATTGAAATTTTCTTTATAGCCTAATACATAATTATTCTCTATGGGTATTTACGAACAATACGTATTTTCTGTTGATGAAGCTTAATATTTCTGACATTTATTTTTGACTACTTGGTTGTTAATTTATGAAAACGCTCTATTTAGTTTTCTACTATGGTTGTAGATATGACTATTTCTCCTTATATTAGTAAACAATATCTGTGTGTGTATGTGTATACAAACAGATATGTACTATGAATATTGTGTGTGTGTATATACACACAGTATATATATTATACTATATGCTATTATATACTAATATAAATACTATATATTATGTAATATGTACTATTGTATACTAAACTACACATACTACATATATTAATAGTATATATATGTGTATGTGTGTATGTACAGAACATATGTTTCTAAATAAGACTAAGGCATCAAGATTATTATTATGTTTTTGTTGGAATTTGACTTTTTCAATTTAAATACCCTTCATGTCATAACTAATGGATTTTGTCTTCAATTAAAAAGTTTTTTCTGTGTGCCTGTGTGGCTCAGTCAGTTGAGCATCTGACCCTTGATTTCTGCTCGGGTCGTGATCTCATGGTTCATGAGATCAAGTCCTGCATCAGGCTCTGTACTAACAGCATAGAGCCTGCTTGGGATTCTCTCTCTCTTCCTCTCTCTCTGCTCCTCCGCTGTGTGCTCACACACGTATGCTCACTCTCTCTCTCTCAAAATAAACATTAATTTTTTTTTTATCTTATAGCTGCTTTCTTTTGTTATCATTTATATGGTTTATCTTTTTTATCCTTTGATTTTCAACATTTCTCCATCATACTGATTTAAGTGTGCCTTTTTAAACTAGTTTGTCGCTGGAATTTCTACCTTCCTTTCTTGCTTCCTTCCTTCCTTCCATTCATCCTTACCCCCTTCCTTCCTTTCCTTCTTTCTTTTTAGCCAGAGTCTTTGTCTTTTAATGAAAGAATAGAATTTGTTAGTATGCATTATGATTATTGATACATTTGCACTATTTCCTGCCTCATAATTAGATTTCTACTTATTACTTTTTTGCATATTTATTTGTCTTATTTTTTTTTTTCCTGCTTTCAGTGGAACTGATCTAACATTCCTTTTTATCCTGGTTTTTCTTTTTGTGGTTTGGAAATTTTGCATCCTGTATTAATTTTTTTCCACACCCACGGATAAGAAACTTTCATTCTCTTAATAAAATATAGACGTAATCAGTAAATCCTAACAAAACAAAAACTTTAAAATGCTTGAATTTTCTCTCACCTTTCTCTACACCCACAACCATGATAGATTATAACTTAATTTTCTTTTGCCAATGCACATTAACAATAAGACTTAACTGAATTGGCATGTGTTTTTGCTAAATATTCTTCTGTGAATTACTCTTTTTTCCTTCAGTCACTCCTTTTTTTTCAATTTGCTAGTCTATATTTTAGTCTGAGAGTTAAACATGTGTCTAATCAAATGTCCTGAGTGAGAGTTATTTCTTTGATCCCCGAGTCTTCCTCTTTCTTGATTTCCTCTCTTCTTTTGCTAGATTCGATGCAAAAGCTCAAGTAATCATTCCAGAAAGTATGTATAGGAAGTAAATTCTTTAAGTCCTTGTAGACCTGAAAAATTCTTTATTCTATTTCCATATTTGAAAACTGCTTTTGCTAGATACCAGAGTTCAAATCATTTTCTTACAACTTTAAGACTGCTCCATTTCTTCCAGTATTGCTCATCAGATGATTGCTATCTGACTTGTTTCTTCTTACTAGAAGGCTTTAAGATCTCCTTACCTAGTGGTCCAAAGTTTCATGAAGCTATGCCTAATTATGGATTTTTTTAAAATCTATAATGCTTGGCATACAGGGATCCTTTAATCTGGAGTTTTATATCCTTTTTTAATCTCTGGATTATCCTTTTATTATTTCTATGATTATTTTTCCTTGTATATATCCCCAGTTTTTTTCATTCTGAGGCTTTTTTGTTAGTTGAATGGTAACCCTTTAAAATCAATCCTCTGTAACTCTTAACTTCTTTCTCAAAGCCTATCCTGTACTTTTTATTCTGTTTTTTAAAGATATTTCTTAACTTGATTTTCCAAACTTCCAAATATTGAATTTGGTAATCATATATTAATTTCCAAGGGCTCCTTCTTATTTTAACCTCATTCTTTCTTAATGATATCCTGTTCTTGTTTTATGGATGTATTGGAAGCTTTTCAAAGTTATTTTATATTTTGTAAATATTCTCCACTTTCTCCATAGTCAGTTTCCCCCCATTTGTGGTCTTTATTTTTCTCTTCGTTGTGGCAGATATACTTCAAGTAGTTGGTGATCTTTGGTCCTTGTTTACTTTTTAAATAGAGTAAATAGAAGAGCTTTAGTATAGACTCGTATATTGGCTGACTTCACTTTGTATGAGATATACATGAAAATAGTCACTGTGTTTTACAAACCCTAAGTGTAAAATGCTGATGTCTCTGATGGGAAGCACTGCCTCTCATTCTAGCCACCCTGATTCATACCAGATGGTGTGTGAAATTTCTTTGGACAAGAAACCTCATTTTTTTTTAATTGAAGTAAGGGTGGAAGTGACTGCTGATCATCCTAGGGTGACAAGTAGTTGGGAAATGCACAACTTTGTCTTCTGACTTTCATTTATTTCCTGCTTTCAGCTCTATGTCTCTCTACCAAAGTCTGTCATATTTTGTGTTTTCTGCATTTCTGGGCTACCTCAAGTGGGTTGGCTCCCTGCTTTACTGTTCTGCTTTAGCACTTAAAACTCCTTCTACTTTCCTTCTCTCTGAAGTTGTTAAACTCCCTTTTCCACTGATAGGTTGTCTTTCATCCCTTCTCTTAATTGTATGTTTTTTCCCTTTAAAAATTATTTCTTTACTAGTATTTTAATGAGATCTCAAGAGATAGGAGATAGAAATATGAGTTCAACCTCTCATCTCATAACTGAAACCTAACTTAAGAACTTTTGACTGCCTTTTTGTTATTTTTAAAATATGAAATATCTAATTTATGACTTTATTTCCTCTTTAGAGAATGATTTTTTTTGTCTCTAGATAGTATTATTTATTCTTTTTATCTTTAATCAGTAGTTTCTAGGTTTATTGTCCTGTGATTAGTTGCTAGACTATAAATTTTTTAGCTTTTGAAGTTCATTGAAGTTTTTATTGTGGTATACAATATAATCAATTTTGATAAACATTACATGGACATTTGAAGAAAATTATGGTCTCTTCTATATCCAAAGTTATGCACATACATTGTGTTGGTTGATTTTTTAATTTAATTCTGGATGCTTGATTTGTAAAAATGACTGTGAGAAAAGTTATTTTCCCAACAATTACTTCCAAAATTTCATATTCTTCTTGAATTTCAAATAGCTTTGTTTCATATTTCAGTGCTATGTTATTTGTAGCATAAAGTTCATAAAATATATATCCTTAATGTAGATCCATACTTTTTAATCAGTTAAAAATAATTGACTTTGCCTGTATCATATACTTTGCTTTGATTTCCACAAGTATGCTATTAATGTTGCTGCTCTTGCTTTTTGGTTTGTGTCATCTGATGTATCTTTCCCTGTTCCTTTAATGTTAACTTTTGCTTATAAATTTTTAAGATGTGAGTCTTATAGCATAAAATTGCTTATGTAACATAGAAATCAGCAAAGGATTGGATTTTGTTTTTTAGACAAGCCTAAAGGTCTTATTTTTTTAGTCAAAGAACTGAATGATCTCACTGTTATTATGAAAAAAAATAGATTTGTTCTTACTTTATACTATTTTTTACACTTCTTTTTAGAAAACATTTTCTTCTTCTCTTTCTTTATCTTATCTCATAGAAGCCCTGGAAAGTGAGAGTACTTAAATTTGCCTGTGTTCCTCATGGATATGGAACTTTTTCATCATGTGTACTTAGTGCTGAACTGTGTTTTTAATACTTATTTTTTTGCTTTTTCCTATTCTTTTTCTCTTCCTATATTTTGCTGAACCTGCTAAGTTTTTTTTTATCTTTATTCTCATTCCCATTTGTGAGTTATATATTATATTTTTACTCTGCAAGTGCTACATCCTTCTTTCAGTGTCGTGAATACAATTATATAATAGTTCCCTGTATGTACAATAAGAGACTCAACATAATTTTACTTCCTCTCATTCTTACCTTTGCCCCCCCATGCACATGCATGCACACACTTTTTTATTGTAATAAAAAGTAAATAATATAAATAAATAAATAATAAATAAAAATAAACATTAAATTTTTTTTTAAAGAGGTGAATAATAGAGCTAGGCTAGCTTTGAATTCTTGGGTAGACATCTTTTACTTTTAAAAACTAATTGAGCATGCTCCATTGTCTTCTATTATATATGGTTGTGTGAGAGAAGTCTGATGTCAACCTGATTTTCTTTTTCATTTTATTCATTTTTTTTAATTTTATTTTTGAAAGAGAGACAGAGTATGAGAGGGGGAAGGGAAGACAGAGAAGAAGACATAGAATCTGAAGCAGGCTCCAGGCTCTGAGCTCTCAGCACAGAGCCTGACACGAGGCTTAAACTCACGGACTGTGAGATCATGATCTGAGCCAAAGTCGGACACTTAGCCAACTGAGCCACCCAAGCGCTCCATCTTTTTCATTTTAGATGATGTTTCTTACAGTACACAAAGCAACAATGAATTAGTTATTGAGTTCATAAACTTTAACATGGATACAATGCTATCATGTAATATACAGTCTTTTTAAAAAAAATTTTAATGTTTATTTATTTTTGAGAGAGAGAGAGCAAGGGAGGGGCAGAGAGAGGTAACTCAGAATCTGAAGCAGGCTTCAGGCTCCAAGCTGTCAACACAGAGCCCACCGTGGGGCTTGAACTCACAAACCACGAGCCCATGACCTGAGCCAAAGTCGGATACTTAACCGACTGAGCCACCCAGGCACCCCAATATACAGTCTTATAGTCAAATGTTGCCATTTATTTTGATACTATCCTATTATAGCATTTATTTTCTGTAAGTTTCAGTCAAGAATCATACATTGCCTTTAGTTATCATGTAAGATATTTTTTGAAGTGATCTGCTCTTTCTTGACGTACATCTGTTTCATAAGGAAATATTTGATATGATTCCTCAGAAGGAACCCCTTATTTATATGTACATATGATGATTTTTCTCTGTTTTCTCATCATAAAGAGCAGTTCTGTAAATACCCAGTGTCAGGAATTCAGAATTTTTGGTGAAGATTATATAGGTCCATAAAAAAATTTAAACCCAGAGAAGAGGAAATGGAAAGTTTATTTTTTCTCTAGTTTTAATATACTCAATTGAGGTACTCTCATCTCTATAACTTCAGAAAACAATCGTGTCTTCCTTTCTTCAACACCAGTCTTAAAAAAAACAATTTCATTTGTCACTCACAGTAGTTATAGAGCATTATGTGAAATCCAGTTAAGAATACAAAATAAGTGTAAGTTGAGGTTGAATAGACAACAGTCGTATAGGTAAGGCAATTAGAGAGCAATGGAAAGAAATGGTAAAAGCTTATGGAAAGCTCAAAGCCTTGGGACTGAAAAGTTGGATAAGATTTTAGTAATAAGTAAAATATTCCTAGTGAGAGTTTAATGAATACAGATCATTAAAATTTGGTTGGAGTATGACCGTATGAGGCATTTTGTAAAACCCATTCCTTTCTTGAATTCTACCAGAAAAAAACCCAGATATATATTATATATATATATATATATATATATATATATATATATATTTATATATATATAAAATATATATGTATAAATTGACCAATTCAGGGGTGCCTGGATGGTGCAGTTGGTTAAGCAGTTAAGCATCCAACTTTGGCTCAGGTCATGATCTCACAGTTGATGAATTCAAGCCACACATCACATGAGCTTGAGCCGCACTTTGGGATTCTCTCTCTCTTCCTTTCTCTCTCCCTCTCTCTGCCCCTTGTGGGATTCTCTCTCTCTCTCTGTCCCTCACTCACTTGTACACTCTCTCTCTCTCTCAAAAATAATTAAAAAAGTAAATAAGTTGATCGGTTCATTTAGGTATCAAATATGTCCTAAGGTGTTATTAATAGTCTGGATTTGGGGCACCTGGGTGGCTCAGTTGTTAAGTATCCGACTTCAGCTCAGGTCATGATCTTGCAGGTCCATGAGTTTGAGCCCTGCATTGGGCTCTGTGTTGACAGCTCAGAGCCTGGCGCCTGCCTGAGATTCTGTGTCTCCCTCTCTCTCTGCCCCTCCCCCACTCACACTCTTTCTCTCAAAAATGAATAAATGTTAAAAAAAATTTTTTTAAGTCTGTATATGAATATGCAGTCTTTTTAAAGTCTGTAAAGTTTATGTATATACCCATAATGGTTTTTTGTTTGTTTTGTTCATCAGTCTTGCTAGATTATCTTCATCATTTCTCACCTTGTTTCCTACATTTACTCTGCTTTTATCTTACTTGTTTGATTAAAACATTTGATCGATTTTTAATCATTTTTCTAATTTAATAAATGTGTTTGAGGCAATGTTTTTACCACTATTTTAAGCAATTAAGCAGACCTTTTGAAATCAAGTTAATTAAGGTATAATTTAAATAAAACCAAATCATCTTTTTAGTGTGCTATTCTGAGTTTTGACAAATTTACCTATTCATTTAACTACCACCACAGTTAATTTATACAACTTCCATCACCCGCAAAAATTTCCTGTATCTCTTTGTAGTCAGCCCCTCTCCTTCAGTCCCTGGCAAGTACAAGAAAAAATTTGGGAAGTCCACAAATACATGAAGGTTAAACAGCATGCTACTAAACAATGAATGAGTCAACCAAGAATCAGAAAAGAAATTTAAAAATACATGGAAATAGGGGCGCTTTGGTGGCTCAGTCGGTTGAGTGTCCGACTTCAGCTCAGGTCATGATCTCACAGCTTGTTAGTTTGAACCCCGTGTCAGGCTCTGTGCTGACGGCTGAGAGCCTGCAGCCTGCTTCGGATTCTGTGTCTCCCTCTCTCTCTGCCCCCAACCCACTTGCATTCTGTCTCTCTCTCTCTAAAAAATAAATAAACATTTAAAAAAAATTTAAAATACATGGAAACAAATGAAACTGAAAACAATGGTCCAAAACTTTTGGGATGCAGCAAAAACAATTGTAAGAAGGAAATATCAATCAATATATGCCTACCTAAGAAGCAAGAAAAATCTCAAAATAAACAACCTAACCTTTCACCTAAAGGAGCTAGAAAAAGAGTAACAAAGCCTAATGCCAGCAGAAGGAAGGAAATTATAGAGATTAGAGCAGAAATAAATGATATAGAAACTAAAGAAACAATAGAACAGATCAATGAAACCAGAGCTGGTTCTTTGAACATATTAATATAATTCAGAAACCTCTTGCCAGACTTATCAAAAAGAAAAGAGAAAGGACCCAAATAAATAAAACCACAAATGAGAGAGGAGAAATGACAACCAACACTACAGAAATGCAAACAATTATAAGAGAATATTATGAAAAACTATATGCCAACAAACTGGATAACCTGGAAGAAATGAATAAATTCCCAGAAACATATAAACTATCAAAACTGAAACAGGGAGAAATAGGAACCATGAAAAGCCCAATAACCAGCAAATAAATTGAATCAGTAATTATGTATGTATAATAGGAATTCCCTATTTTTTGGAGCTGGGTTTTTTTTAATATACAGCTATTAGGAAAGCTTATTAATATGTTGTCTCCTACATTCATACATTCTTTTAGCTAGTATCTGCCTGGAAAGTCTTTTGCATTCTTTTTTATTTTTATACCACCAAACCATTTTGTTCTAGGTGTGTCCCATCTGAGCATAATAAAGCTGGAATTATTTTTCTAAGCCCACTTTGATAGTATTTTTCTTTTAAGAAGTTAATTTAATACATTTATGATTTTTGTAGTCATAGACATATTTGGACCCATTTTTATTTTGTTTTTTTCTTTCTTTCTTTCTCATCCTTTTTTCTCCACTCTGCTAGTTTGGAAGCTATAAAGTTTGCATTTCTTTTCTTTTAGTTATTACCCATAAATTTTTAATATATATAAGTACTATAGTATTTTCTCACGAAACTTAAAATTGCTTAGAATATTCTCTCCCTAAATAATCTCCACATTTTATCTGTTACCTTTCTTTACAAATGTATTTAGAATTGTAATTTCTCCTTGGTGTTTTGTTGGTTTTATTGTATTTAAAAAAGTTTTTTTAATGTTTATTTAATTTTGAGAGAAGGAGAGGACATGAGTGAGGAAAGGACAGAGAGGGAGACACAGAATCTGAAGTAGGCTCCAGGCTTTGAGCTGTCAACACAGAGCCCGACATGGAGCTCAGACTCATGAACTGTGAGATCTTGACCTTAGCCAAAGTCCGACACTTATTAGCCACCCAGTTACTCCTGTTGGTTTTATTCTAAAACACACATTAGTTTGATTTCTGTGCTCACATTTTTCTCTTATGTCCCATGCCTTTCCACAGTGTTCAGTTTTGGGTTTTTGTTTTTTATTTTTGTTTTGTTTTTTATTTTGGAGGGGTTTTTTTGGCTATAAGAAATAATTTCAACATGTCTAGCAATAAACTAGTTTTCATAGGCCTAAAAATATCTTTATTTTGGCCTCCCTATTTGATGGTAATTTAGTTCATTTAAATGTTTAGGTTACAGTTATTTTTCCATCAGTACTTTGGAGATACTACTCTAGTATCTTCCAGAATCTTTTGATATAGATAAGAAGCCTGCCAATTAATTATTGTTACTTTACAGATAATCTTCCCCCCCACCCCCCACCTCTCTCTCTCTCTCTCTCTCTCTCTCTCTCTCTCTTATGGTATTAAGATTTTCTCTTGGAGTGCCTGGGTGCCTCAGTTGGTTAAGTGTCCGACTCTTGATCTCATTTCAGGTCTCGATCTCAGGGTCATGAGTTCAAGCCCCACATTGGGCTCCACACTGGGCATGGAGCCTACTTTAAAAAAAAAAAAACTTTCTTATTAACCTTGATTTTTGCATTTGCTATATGAAAGGTTGAGGTGTGAATTTATTTTCATGTATATTTCTATAGATTCAACGATTATGATGCTTTTAATCATGGGTATCATACTGACCTTTAATACTGGAAATATTTCAACCATTATATATTCAAACATTGCATATCTGCCATGCCTTCTATCTTCTATTTCTGAAAATTTTGTTTGGATATATGTTAAAGCATCTATCCTCCATGACTGTTAACTACTCTTTCCCCATTTTCATCTCTTTGTATCTCAGTGTCTTATTCTTTGTGATTTTCTCAAATCTGTTTTCCAGTTTATTGTGTTTTCTCCTATATCCAGTTTAGAATTTCTGGTGTCTACTAATGTTTTCTTTTTCAGTTAATTCAGTATTTTCATTTTCTTTTTTTTTAATGTTTATTTATTATTGAAACACAGAGAGAGAGAGAGCATGAGCAGGGGAGGGGCTGAGAGAGAAGGAGACACAGAATCTGAAGCAGGTTCCAGGCTCTGAGCTGTCAGCACAGAGCCCAGCACAGGGCTCGAACTCATGAACCATGAGATCATGACCTGAGCCGAAGTCGGACGCTTAACCGATTGAGCCACCCAGGCGCCCTGAGTATTTTCATTTTCAAAGATGTTTCTTATATTTTTATATACATATATTCTTGTCTTATGACTTTGTTTCATATTTTCTCATTCTTTTTACAGATATTATTCCTTTATTTCTTTGAGAATCTTAAAACCTCATTTTTAAGATGTTTTCTGATTGCTCTGTGTATGTATTTGTTTTGCATATTTCTTTTCTTTTTAACTTTATATACTCTGCTAATTGTTGAGGTCTTATCTTTCTTTGCTTTAAGTTTTCCTCATGTGCATTGGAAATTAGCTTGCAGGCTTGTACTGAAAAGAAAACTTTTCTCTCTTATCTCCTCTTTTTCTGCTCATTCTAATCATTGAGTAAGTAGGGGCAGCAGGAGGGTCTTGTCCTATATTTTAGGAGGTTGGCTTTGTCTTCATCTTCTGGATCCCTGGGTTTGCATAAGCTTTAGCTGAACTTTTTCCAGTCTCTTTTTCAAAGTTTGGTGAATCACTCCTCAGTGCAGATTTCATGCAGTGAGACTGGCTGAACTCTCTTGCCAGGTGTTCTTTTTCATCTCCACTACCATACAATATCAACCCCTGGTGTCTCTGTCTGCTACCAGACCTGGAACTTAACAAGTCTACACCACCAACCTTACTTATTGCTTTGTGTTCTGTTACATGGGGATTTTTATTTTTAGTACACATATATCTTTTGAGGCACCTGGGTGGCTCAGTCGGTTAAGCATCCGAGTTTGGCTCAGGTCATGATCTCATGGTTCATGAGTTTGAGCCCCACGTCGGGCTCTGTGCTGACAGCTCAGAGTCTGGAGCCTGCTTCAGATTCTGTGTCTCCCTCTTTCTCTGCCTCTCCCTGCTAACACTCTCTCTCTCTCTCTCAAAAATAAATAAACAGTAACAAAAAATTTTTTAGTACACATGTCTTTTGATTTTTTTCTCTCTGTACTTTATAATGCTATGTATTTGAAACAGACAAGTCTCTAATGTGTGTTTCCAGTGCCATCTTGATTAGAAGTCCTATTGCCATAGTTTTCACATAAGAATTTGGAAATTGGGTTATGAATCTTTGACAAACCTATCATCTTTGATATCTATAAGATTCTTTCTGCTGCCTTGTTTGATGCACAGTTATTTGCATCCAAACGAGAGTATGAACGCTAATTCATATTCCAGGAGTGTGAGTTCCAAACTCAAAATGAATGGATTTAAATTGTGTCATTGGTATTTACTTCCTGTGTGACTAAAACTTTCAAAGACTTTTGTTTCGTCATCTGTATTTGTGAGTTTGGATCTACCTCATAGACATCTGTAAAGCATTAAATATGGTAACATAAAAATTAGCATAATATGTGACTCTCAGAAAGCTCTCAGTGAATGTTAGTTATCGGTACAGTAGTGCACTTGCATGATATGTACATTTAGTTGTAGAAATTCACCTGTAGTCATTCTTTTTTGTGAAGTGCATGTAACATAAAATATTCAGGTATATACCTATTTATGTAATATAAGTTTATGTAATATATTAATTTGTACTTTGAAATTTATCAGAACCAGGGTTGCTGAACCACCCATATTACATGTTTTTTACTTGGTGAGTGTTTTAATGATCTCTAAAGATACTTTTTACTACTGGATATTTTTCCTTACAAACCAACTTTTTTTTTATGTTTATTTTATTTTTGAGAGAGAGAGAGAGACAGAGCACGAACGGGGGAGGAGCAGAGAGAGAAGGAGACACAGGATTCAAAGCGGGCTCCAGGCTCTGAGCTGTCAGCACAGAGCCCAATGCAAGGGCTCGAGCTCATGAACGGTGAGATCATCACCTGAGCCGAAGTCGACACTTAACCAACTGAGCCACCCAGGTGCCCCATTACAAACCAACTTTAAGACTTAACCTTCTCATCAGATATAACTATCACTAGTTATGTCTAAACTAGTCATATGTGTATTTATGGCAGGCATTAATAATTTTATGCATTATGTATGTATATATGTATATATACATATATATTTGTATATTTGTATATATATACATACATATTTATACATATATACAAATATATATGTATACAAATATACATATTTATACAAATATACATATATATACAAATATACATATATATGTATATATATGCATTATATATGTGCATATATGCATTATATATTTGTATATATACAAATTTGTATATATACAAATATATATATACAAATATATAATGCATATATGCACATATATAATGCATATATATACATATATATGTATATATATATAACTGTGTGATCATTGAAAATCATTTGGTCTCAGAATCAAATCTGGGGTCCAGTCTGGCCTCTGCCTGTCTGCCAATCTCTGGAGGTAAGATCTTATCTAACCGCTCGCCTCTCTGAACCTCAATTTCTTAATTTATAAAACAAAGTTAATAATCGCCACATACCAGAGTGTAAGATCAAATGAAATGAGATGGGAGAGTTTAATCTATAAATTGTAAATCACTCTAAAAGTATAAGCTATGAATGCCTCTTGTCATTTGTAGCAGCTTTACAGAGCTTCTATGGAAATCAGGTAACCCTGAGGCTGGAAAGTTTGTTTCACTTACAAATCATTCTGTACTTTTTACAATAAGGAACTCTCAGTGAGGGTTCTATGAAGAATGATTCTTAGGGGATGGTAATGAAGTAGATATGGATGATCTAGTATTTGTCTTTGATGGTTTAACTGCTGAGGCCAAGGTTTTAGAATCCTTCGCTCTTTCAAACACAGCATACAACATTTAGTTCTTAACAATTTGAAACAGAAATAAAGGAATCCTAATTTTAGTTCTGAAATCTGTTGAGTAGGTATTTCCTTCACTCTTCAGATAAAATTATTGCATACCTTTAGTGGACTATGATGAACAAATCTAGGAACTAAGCTGCTTATCCTTAGTGGATGGCTCTTTTTAAGTCACAGTAAATGTGTTCTCCACCTAAGTCCCCAGTACAGATTTCCCCTTCCTTCTCCAGACCCAAATGTAGCCGAAATTACTCTAAGTGGAACATGCTTTGTTCTTGCTAGAGCATGAGAAAGGTTAAGGTAAAATTGCTGCTTCTGAGAGCAGAGTAAAAGGTTAGCACATAAACATAGCTCCATTCAGCTGCCTATAATCCCTTTCTTAACTGTCTTAACTTTTCAGTGTGGTTCAAAATTCAAAATAATATTAAAAAGTAGTCACTGAGAATCTTGTTTCTACCCCTGTCCCCATCTTCTCCCACCACCAACCCATTCTGGTCAAGGCTATTATTAGTTTCTTGCGTAAACTTTCTTGTTTGTTTATACACATAAACATAACAACATAGATAGATATAGATACAGATATATTCTCACCTTTCTTACACAAATCATAGTATAGTGCATATATTATTTTGTACTTTGCCTTCTTTGTTGACCAACTTAGCTTGGAGTTCTGGGTGGAGGGGTTATTTGTTGTTTGTTTGTTTGTTTGTTGTTAATATTCTTTATTCCTGTGTAGAGCTGCATGGTTTTCCATTGAAAGTATGTCATAGTTTATTTAATCAGCTCCTGGTGGAGGAACACTTGAGTTTTTTTCAATCTTTGGTGACATAAACACTGCTGCAGTGAAAAAAATATTACTGTTGTGTACATGTGTATGGTATCTGTAAGGATACATTTCTGAAGCAGGATTACTAGGTCAGAGAGTAAATACATTTAAAAAAAAAATCTTTATTGTTTCAGGGCACCTGGGTGGCTCAGTTGGTTAAGCATCCGACTTAGGCCCAGGTCATAATCTCATGGTTTGTGAGTTCGAGCCCTGCATCGGGCTCTGTGCTGACAGCTCAGAGCCTGAAGCCTGCTTTGAATTCTGTGTCTCCCTCTCTCTCTCTGCCCCTTCCCTGCTCATACTCTGTCTCTCTCTGTCTCTCAAAAATAAATAAATGTTAAAAAAAATCTTTATTGTTTCAACCATCTCAGAGCAACAGAGTGGGAGCATTGGGGATGGGCCTGTTTAGAATTGTGTAGACAGGCCTGGATTGGTCTGGGCTTCATTGCTCCATTGCCATGTGGCTTTAGGCAAGTCACTTCCCCTCTCTTGGAGCCTCGATGTAGCCTTCTGCAAAAACTGGAGACTAGTCTCTGTCTTAATTGGGTAATTATAAAATCAGATGAGACAATGGATGAGAATTGTCAAAACATTGCCCACATTTAAGGTGCTGTGATTATTAACCTGAAAATGGCCACAACCCTTATACTAGGTTGTACTAATATACTAGGTTTACTTGCTCTTTTAAAAAAGATTATCATACAGTAAAACTGATTTCTTTCTTTGGATGTACAGTTCTGTAAACTTTAACACATGCATAGATTTACGTAACCACCACCATATCCAGAATACAAAATAGTAAATGCATTTTTTTAAAGACTCATTTTTAAGTAATCTCTACACTCAACGTGGGGCTTGAACTCACAGTCCTGAGATCCGGAGATGCATAGTCCACCAACTGAGCCAGCTGGGCACCCCTAGTAAATGCATTTTTAATTTTAATAAATGTTGGTTAGTTACTCTCCACAAAGATTGTACACCCACACTGGACTCCCCCAAAACAATATATGAGTGACTTTTTCTCACAGCTTTGGCAAAAGATAGATTTGATTGTCTATTTGCTGTGATTGTTTGTTGTTATAGCATTTCCCATGCAGAGACATAAGCATTGGACTAGAGCTGCAGCAGCTGTTTGGTCCTTCTTCCCTTGATTAAAGTTGCTTAAGCCTAAAGAAAAATAAATACTAAACAGAGGCCTCATATTTTAATCACATTTTAAAGCAGCTACTTTTCCCATCTGCTCCTGAAACAAATAGACAACTCCATTCACAGCATTCTGTCATTCTGATTAACTAAGGGATAACTGAAGGAAAACAAAACAAAACAAAAAAAGGAGTCTAGATTGTAGTTGTGTATCTTTGAGATTGTAACTATTCTTCACTAAATGTTCGTAAGTTTGGATGCACACATAGCTTCTCTTTTCTCTTCTGCATCCTACCCAATGTCAAAATATTTGGAAATGAAAGCACGGTTAAGATCTTACAACTTTGTATTTCCCTGTGTCAACTTACTGAAAGAAAGGATATTAATAAGATTGACAAGAGAAGATTGGGCTAAAGTATTGGAACCATTTTCTTCATTATAAGTGTAAATCAACTATACATAACCAAAATAGTATTACTTTATACCAGGTTTGCAAAACCTCTTGCCTACAGGCCAGATTCAGCCAGCAGGCTTGTGTCATTTGTCATATAATCTTTCAAAATTTGGAAATTTTACAGTAAAATTCACATCTCTGACTTTGAATAATCAGAATATCTGGCCACAGGCATCCATATTATCACACAACTGTTAAATGGGGTGTGTACTCTAATTCACTACATTTTTATACATGGCCACTTGAGTCATTTTTTTTCTGCTTATTCCTCAGAATACTCTATACTTTAGTTAAAGTTTTAATTGCTTAAACATCAGCAAACACTTGGTTTTTATTACCAGTATTCTCAAGTTTCCATATAGTATATACCAATAATATTTCAGTTAAAAAAATGCAGTACTTGTTCTTAAAGTATTTGTTCTTACAAACATGAAATCTGACATTTTATTTAACGGTTGGACTACTTAACATAGGAATTTTTTTTCTCCTCTAAATAAATGAATATATTTTCCTGTCATCTTGGAAAACTATCATTGATTTTTATTACTTTCCAAATGATCCTTGCTTTTCATGTGATAGATTGATTATCCCATATCCATGTCATTTGACTTTTAATATATATCTTTAAAAAGCCTTACTTGCTGAGAAATGTTACGGCAAAGTTAATCAGAGTTATGATCATATTTCTTCTGGATTTCGATCCCTGAGCTGACGAGCTGACTTACCATATAACTTTTCATTGATTTTAATCTTCCAGACTTTACAGACCTCTGTTTATTTAGGTGAGCTTTAATTACTTGTTCACCCAATACCCTACATTCTGCATCGAAGTCTTTCATGGTATAAACAAAGATTGAAGATGATGGACACTGCTTTCTTTTTAACACTGTATTAAAACTATGGAATGCTTTGTTTATGAGCACATGAACTTAAGGTTCACATCTGTGTTAAAAAGGAATTCACTTAATCTGTTTGTATTTATTTTAAGAATCAAAATTCTTTTCATGACTGTCCTGTACTATTATTGTTGTTATCTAAGAATAATCAGTACCGGGACAAGGAATCTAAATGAAATAGAAACTAAAGATGTATAGTAAGTAGTGGGGGCATGGAACTAGAAAAGGAAGGTTTAGTAGGACTTTATTATGGAAAGTGTTAAACCAACAGCTATTTAAATACAGGTTATAGTTTTATGTGTAGAAATAATAAAAATCACTAAAGAAAGAATGGCATTTTAATTTTT
Organism: Panthera leo; assembly: GCF_018350215.1. Classification (NCBI taxonomy): domain Eukaryota; kingdom Metazoa; phylum Chordata; class Mammalia; order Carnivora; family Felidae; genus Panthera; species Panthera leo. The sequence continues at coordinate 138,356,360 of NC_056686.1, forward strand.
TTTTTGTTATTTGTAACACAGTTGATAACACAATATGACATCCTACCCTTAATGTTTAACTTTCTAGGATGCTGTTAAAGAGGATACTTCTTTGCAAAAATATTCAGGGTCTTTGTTTTTTCAATTTTCCCAAGGGTCTTTCCACTTTTTTATGTTCAGATTATTCCCCTTTGAAGCACCTATTGAGTCATGATCCTTGCTGATTTTCTCTGTTTCACTTTTTAACTGGTCTAAATAGCTTTATGTGACTATTTGAATAGTCTCAAATATCACTTTCACTGACCTCATGAAATCCTGCATTTTTCCTTGATACTGACTTTTGTCAATTTGCATTATATTATTTATAGCCATAAACAGAATCCTAAAAGAATAGATACATTTGCAATGTCCAATGATTTAGAAAAAAACAACTAACAAAACTTGTATCATAATAGGTAAGTGTTGAAGAGGGAAGAATATTTGAGTAGGGAACAATTAGTGGGTAATGTATGCATTAATCAGTATTTTATAATATGAGAACTTCTGTTGGGTGATGAATATTCAGATAATGGGAACTCTCTGTTTTGTCTTTAGTCTTTCAGATAAGGAACTGTGACTTTCTGGATGGCAGATTCTGCAGCTTTTCAAGTTTAATGTAAAAGCTTCCCCATCTTACAAAAACTCATCAACTATTTCTTAAAAATACCACAGAAATGTGTTTGTGTATGGGTGTATGTGTGTGTGTAGACTTCAGACTTTGAATAAAAGCGAATTGATTTCTTCAAAGTAATAAGATGGAAATTCATTCACAGCATTGACTAAACTGGGCTGTCATTGTTGATAGTGATATTTATTTAACATGAACAATATTCTACTACCCAAGATATTTTTCTGTGTGATAGATAATAGACCAAAGAATGCAGTGCCAGTTAACTCACTATTACATTACAATAAATGCCCCAAGCACAAATCCATACAATGAAAAAGAAAGCCCTAATGACAGGATTAGATGAAGGACAGGTACATTTAACCACTCACTGCAGGGATGAATTTAGTACATTATTTCACAAGCTAATTTGTTAGAAGTGAGTCTTGAAGTAGAAATGAAAAGAAAAAAAAACAGTAATCTAGAAATGAGAGCTATTAATGCCCATATTAATGGTCAAATATTATAAACATTAATCATATATCAGAATTTTTAAAATTCTAACATTTATTGTTCAAAGACTTTAAATAATGTTAAGACAAAGACTTTTCTATAGAAAGGTTTCCTATATATACATACTAACTTCTGTAATTAGTAAATAAATCCATCCTAACTTGAGATGATTTCTGTCTCCTCTGAACTTCTAGAAGCTACATTTTCCATGTTGCTTTTTTGACAAATAATTTTGTATCAACCTTGAGACCTTCTGCTTTTTTTTGAAACTTATTTATTTAAAAAAAAATTTAATGTTTATTTATTTTTGAGAGAGAGAGAGAGAGAGAGAGAGAGAGAGAGACAAAGTGCAGGCAGGGGTGGGGCAGAGAGAGAGGGAGACACAGAATCCGAAGCAGGCTCCAGGCTCTGAGCTGTCAGCATGGAGCCTGATGCAGGGCTTATACTCACAAACCATGAAATCATGACCTGAGCCAAAGTCAGACAGACACTTAACCGACTGAGCTGCCCAGGCTCCCCATGTGAAACTTATTTAAATCTCCTATTACTATTGAAGTATTTTTGTGCTTATACCTTTCCAACCAATCTATAAACTTCTTATAATCCATTGCATTCTCCCACTACTACTACAGTGCCTTGTAGATATGGCCAGAATATTTATTTGATCTGACTGATACAAATCCATTCTTTTCCAGAATGAAAATTAACTTGACTCCTATTTCATGTATGGTACATTAATCTCATAAAATATGCAAAACCTTTATAGCAAATATTAAATATCACCCTTATCACTAAACTTATAATTAGTTCTTCTTCCAATATAGGTTGTAAGTAGAATTTCAGATTCATGCTCTTAAGACATTTAAAGATGATAATGCTCCTGAAAATGAGATGATATGTTTATGAAGGTGTGTAGAAGCAGGTACAGTTTGCCCTTGAACAATATGGGTTTGAACTATATGGGTCCCCTTATATATGAATTGTTTTTGATAAATACAGCACAGTCCTGTAAATGTATTTTCTCTTATGATTTTCTTAATAACATTTTCTTTTCTCTAATTTACTTTGTTGTGAGAATTCAGCACATAATACATGTAACATAAAATTTATGCTAATCAACTGTTTATGTTATCTGTAAGGCTTAGGTCAACAATAAGCTATTAGTAAAGTTTTTTGGGAGTCAAAAATTATACATGGATATTCGACTACACAGAGAGTTAGTGCCCATGACCCTCATGTTGTTCAAGGGTCAACTGTATTTTTTTATGCTGCTGGTAGATATAAATTGGTACAACTCTTGGAAAGCAATTAAGGTATATATGTATATCAGAGGCCTAGAGATATTATTATCCTTGACCAATTTCTAAAAATCTGTTCTAAAGAAGTCTAGAAAAGCCCTATCCAAAGGAAACTTTGCAAGATTATTTATAATAATTAAATTTGGAAAGAACCTAAATGATAAACAATAGTGAATGATAGTGAGCAAATTATAGTGCTTATTATATTATAAAAAATGAGGTTGTTATACATAATGTTTGCAAAGTATCTGTTGAAACATGGGCTTTTTGGCTTAAAAATGCATGAAATTTAGGTATAGTAGTATTAGTGCTTTATAAGAAAAAAGCATAGGGGGAAAGTCTGGAAGAAGATATGCAAAAATAAACAGTTTAACAGTTGTGTTTGAGTGGTAGAACTATTTTCATTCTGACGCTTATTTGTATTCCCTAATCTTATAAAAATCATATTCAGTTGTTTATGAGTATCTGTTTGTTATAGCTCCATTTGGAAAGACTGTTTTCCCCCCTTTGAATTTCCTGAGCATTCTCATTGAAAATGACCATAAAAGATTTGGTTTTGGATTTTCAGTTTGATTCCATTGACCTGTATGTCTATCTTTATGCTAGTGCTATACTGTCTTAATTACCATAGCTTTGTGATGTTTGATATAAGGAGTCCTCCAACTTTGTCCTTGTTTTTCAAGATTCTTTGTCCTGGCTATTCTGGGGCCTTTAAATTCCCATAGAAGTATTAAGTTCAGTTTGTCAATTTCTACAAAGAAGCTAGCTGTGATTTTTTATAGATAGCATTTAATCTGAAGATCAACTTGGGGAATATTGCTCTTAATAATATTAAGGCTCATGTTCATCCATAAACATGAAATGTATTTCCATTTATTTAAGTCTTGATTTTCTTCAAATCTTTTGTAGTTTTTAGAGTGTAAGTTTATACTTCTTTTGATAAATTCATTTCTAAATATTTTACTCCTTTGATACAATTTTAAATGGAATTGTTTCTTAACTTTATTTCATATTGTTCATTGTTAATATAGAGAAAATTTTTTTTTATTTTTTTTTTAACGTTTATTTATTTTTGAGACAGAGAGAGACAGAGCATGAACAGGGGAGGGTCAGAGAGAGAGGGAGACACAGAATCTGAAATGGGCTCCGGGCTCTGAGCTGTCAGCACAGAGCCCGATGCAGGGCTCGAACTCACAGACCGTGAGATCATGACCTGAGCCGAAGTCGGCCGCTCAACCGACTGAGCCACCCAGGCGCCCCGTGACCGGTTTTTCATATTAATCTTGTGTCCTGCAACTTTGCCAAACTCTTTTATAAATTATTATAGTTTTAGAGAATTCCTTTAGATTTTCTATATACAAGATCATATCATCTGAAATAGAGATAGTCTTACTTATGCCCAATCTAGATGCCTTATATTTCATTTTCTTGCCTAATTTCCCTGGCTAGAACCTCTAGTACAATGTTGGATAGAAGTGATGAGAGTGGACATCCTTTGTCTTTTTCCTAATCTAGGAAGAAAGCACTCAGTCTTACACTGTTAATTATGATATGAGCTATGGATTATTAATACATGTTTTTTATTGTTTGAGGAAGTTCCCTTTTAGTTCTAATTTGTACAGTGTTTTTATCAAGAGGTGTTGGATTTTGTCAAGTGTTTATTCTGTGTCTGTTGAGATAATGACATGGGCTTTGTCTAATTCTACTGTTATGGTGTATTAAATTAATTGATTTTAGATGTTAATTCCTGGGATAAATTCCACATAGTCATGGTGTATGGTCCTTTTTATATGTTGCTGGGTTTGGTTTGCTGCTACTTAATTGATGATGTTTAAGCCTATATTCATAAGAGATACTGATCTGTAGTTTTCTTCTGATGTCCATCTAGCTTTTGTATCAAAGTAATAATGGTTTCATAATGAGTTGAGAAATGCTCTCTCCTCTTCTATTTTTTGAAAGAATTTGTGAACAATTGGTATTAATTGTTCTTTAAATGTTTGACAGAAATCACCAGTGAAGCCACCTGGGCTCACAGCAAATTGAAGAGAAAATACAGAGATTTCTCACATACCTCCTGCTCCTTATACATGCATAGCCTCCCCCATTATCAACATCCCCCACCATAATTGCACATTTGTTATAAATGATGAACTTATATTGATGCATCGTGAGAAGTTTTTAAATTATTAATTCACTCTCTTTACTTGTAGATCTATTCAGATTTTCTATTTCTTCCTGAGTCAGTTTATTTTATTTCTCCTTGAATAGTTTATGTCATTGTATTGGCTTTGCTTCTTTGAACATATTTATACTGGCTCCCTTGAAGCCTTTGTTAGGTCTGACATCTGGACTTTCTCACTAATTAGTTTTTGTTCATTTTTTCCCCCTGTGTTTGGGTCAGTTTTTTGCATGTCTTATAATTTTTTGTTGTTGTTGAAACCTTGACATTTTCAATAACATATTATATCAACTCTAGATACAGATCCTCTTTCCCAGGACTTTTTGTTGTTGCTGGCTTATTTATTCGTTTAATTACTTAGCTAGACTATTTTAGTGAAGTCTGTTTCCCCCACTGTGTCAGCTTCTGATAATACTCCTCAAAGGGTTCAGACTTGCACACGCACATGGTCACCATGTAATGATAGTGTTTATAACAGAGCTCTTTTGACTATCTCTTTTCCTTGATCTCTCTTATGCTGTCTGCCTCTATTGGTATCTCACACATCTGTTTAGCTTCACTGATTGCCAGTGGAATACGGTACTGTTTTTGATAAGGCTTAGGGACACAAATTACTCCACACTCTGATCCAATTAAATTCTGGTCCCTTTGCTAGAGTAGTTTGAGGCCTTTCTTTGAAGTTTATTCCTACCAAGGAGGGACTATTCTAAGCTGTCTCTAGCCTTGGTTTTCTCTGGTAAAAACACCATTTTCCTAGCGTGTTAACTGGTTGGTAACTGATAAATCCAGTCATTTCCAATTCTTCACTGATGTGGCCTGCCTTCGCTGATGTGGCCTTGTTTCTTGTGTGGAATTACTAGCCTCCTCTTACTTGCTTACTTGTATCTAGAGCACCCTTAATCTTAAACTTTTCTACACTATTCTAAATAAAATGACTTGTTTTGGAGAGAACTTTAGAGTTCTCTGTTTTCAAGGCCTGCATCTGTCCCTGGGCTAAATCTCTGAGTCACTGCTCCAAAGTGAAGGGCAGGGACAGTGTCCCACTTTTCTTGGAGTGACACCCTTGTTTTATGAGTGGGACAATTGGTGGAACAGTAACCTCTGATATTCTTTGTTTGCCCCTCCTGGTGTGGAACGTCTATGGGACAAGGTTGATTGGGGCCACATTGTTCTCAGCCTTCCTCACCTGGAGTAAAACTTTTCTGTAAGTAAGGGCTGATTACAATTGCAAAATGTTTCTGCATTTGGTTTTACCCCTAGGGCAATTTCCAGAACTTTTAAATAGTTGTGCTTTATAATTTTTGCCAGTTATGATTGTTTCACTGGTAAGCTCCTTACTCCTCCTCCGTTCTCAAGTGGATCTGGGACATTTACTTTTGGATGGGATCCCATCAACCATTCTGTTCTTCTCAGAAGGATCTTTGTTACTGCATGATTTATTGTTTATCAGTCTATTGGTTTTAGCTCTAGAAATCAGCATCATCATGCCACAAACGACTTTGTACACTACATGGCAAAGAATCACAGCACCCCCAAATATCACAATACATGTTTAGACTTGAAGTCAACATGTGTGAATAGGTGCAACCTGTTCATATACCTGTTCATATAGATGGTACTTTGTAGGTCATCTGCAAGAAAAAGGAATAAGCACTTCTGGATCACAGCCAGTCTTGGCTTTTATCACTTATTGCCTCTATCCAGCAGGGATAGGGAAATTTTCCCCTTTCTCTGATGGAAGACTATCCCCCAGTTAACCCAAACTGCACGAGTTCAGGCTGGTCTCTCTTTCATTCTCTTCCCAGAGCTTCCCTGGCAAAAGGCTGTCAGTCCTCTGTTTAAAGAACTTTGTCTAAAGTTCAGAACTTATTTAAGAGTTCTAATATTAAATTTTAAGAGCTTAATTCATCATCTTTCCTGTTTGGCCACTATTTACCTTTCTTGCCTCATCTCTGATCTGCCTGTGTTCTACTCATACTGGGCCAACAACTCACTACTTTCTCCAAACATACCATTTATTTCACATGCCCATGCTTTTGATATCAGAAATGCTTAACCAACCGATTGCAACAGTCTTCTGATAATTATGTGAGATACCAGGGCCTCACTTCACTCCTATGGAATCAGAATTTTTATGTGTAATAATTTATTCAAAAGCTTCTCAGTTGATTCTAAAGCTACTTAAAGCCCATTGCTATTATCTTCTCTTTCCCTGCAGTATCCCCCCTAACACTTGCTTTTACTTTGTCTGATAAAATCTTGCTCAACAAAAGCCAAAAAAGAGAGACAAGAGAGAGAGAGTGAGCGAGAGAGACCCAACTATAATACGACCTGCTCAAGGCACCTGGTGGCTAAATCAGTTAAGCATCAGACTTTGGTTCTGGCTCAGATCAGGATCTCAGAGTTACATGAGTTCAGCCCTGTGTTGGGCTCCATGCTGACAACATGGAGCCTGCTTGGGATTATCTATCTCTCTCCCTCTGTTCCCCTTCCCCGCTTGTGCTGTCTCTTGTCTCTCTCAAAATAAATAAATTTATTTAAAAAGAATTTTAAATAAATAAATAAATAAATAAATAAATAAATAAAATACGACCTTCTCTGAAAAGTTTTCCTCAATTCTATCTCCATTTTTAATCTAGTGGATATTTGTTGTTCTTCTTGGTTAATTAGTATCAGATCCTTCTTTCTGTGTTTAGGGGGTCCCTTACCTTCTGACTTAAAGATAGTTCCTACCTCAGAGGCTCAAAATGCCAACTGCTTACTTTCCCAGCCTGCCTCACACATTGAGTATGAGTTCATAAACAAGACTCTGCCAATTAGGCATATACACCTCAATCTTTGAAGCAAAAACTAGAGACATGAGAAAACAGGTCATAGACTTGACTTCTAAAGAAGGTAGTAGTAGCAATGGGCAGCAACTTCCAGTTTCCAAAAATAGAGATGTCGTTCTAGAGGTAGCATCTAGTTTGAAGCTTCCAAGCAGGAGCATTGCACATTGCAGCCTCTTTTCATGGCTGGTGGCCTCCAAAGCTGATTCTACAGCTTCCTGGAGAATTCTGTGAGATGCTTCCTATCTTTTAATAAATTTATTTTCTGCTGAAATTAAACCACATTGGTTTCTATCACTGGCAACTAAGATATAGAGACACCTAATAAAGCAGTCACCTTTCTATAGCCCTCATAGCACTTCATTCACAGGCCAAATAAGAATAAATCATAGTGTCTTATTGTTAATTGCCAGTAGAATATGGATTAACTCTGTCAAAAGGCAAGGAAAGGACATTCTAGGCAGAAGGCATAGTAGGAAGCCATGTGACTGGAAGGAACATAGAGAATACCAGGAACCGAAGGGACCCTGCGCCTAAAAGATAAAAGTGAACTAATTGATGAAAGGTGTCAGTGAATAGAAAGCTGTTAGAGGAATTAAATAATGGGATCACAGTACCTCTACAAGACCATTTGAAGACATTTTTATTTTTAATAAGCTCAATAACAATGTAAAGGTAGTGAGGGTTTTTAAATGGCAGATGTAATGCTCAGATTTCTGTTTTGAAAGAAATTACTCTGTAGCATGAATAAAATATTGGAGGTGGGGAAATGCTGGTGATTTTACTTGGATTTGAGTTCTGCTTATAATATTTAGAGGTCTATATTGTTCCAAGCTGATCACTGCCTTCTGGCCATGTCCTCCTACTCATCCTAAAATTTTCCTTTTGGAGCAATCCAAAGTGAAGATGTTCCCTCTGTCATTATGCAGCCCTTGAACCTTTGACGCTAAGATGCTGAACAGGCTAGGGCAATATTTTATACATGTTTCTTACTGTTATTAGTAACTTTTGCTAATGAAGAGACTCTAATTTTTATCAAGTCCATTTAATTTCATACAGATATATAACTTAGATTGGATTCTTTTGATATCTAGGTATTAAAGCAGTTCTGGGTTTGTTTGCTTGTTTGAAAAGTTAGAGTAGCTTCCATCTTTTTCTTTTAAAACTAAAAACGAAAAGTAAAAAAAGGATATACCACACTATGTTAATAATGTCTCTTTATAGTATATCATTTTATATATCATCATTATATTATTGTCTTTATTTCAAGAGCCATTCAAAACTAAAATTAAATTTGAAGATATTATTTGTATGTTAAATTGGTCTCAGAGAGTCAAATAATGATTACAGATGGCCGGAATGCAGGTAATCAGCCAAATAATTAGAGCTGCTACTGATTTTAATAAATATGACCTTCTGAATTTGAGTAAATCCCCCAAATGATTACAAAAGGTATTCAGTGGTAAATCAAACAAACAATTTGGTTTTTCATTCATTGGTATAGGCAGAGGACTTTAATTTCTGAAGAATAAGTTTACCCTTCCAGAAAACCTTTCTAAGCATACTTTAAAAAGCAGTATTCCAAACAAAGGCAACACTTGTGGTGGTTAATTATGAACAGTTGGTAGAGAGAAGTCTGTAAGGCCACCCATCAGACCAGCCTGCTCACCACAATAGCACAGCAGGAGCAGGGAAAAGAATCAAATGTTCAAGGCAAAGACAAGAGTTTTCAAAGTTCCAGACTGTTACTTTTTATGAGTGGTTTTGTTGGCTTTTGTTGACCTTATTTGTCCACATTGTCTCTTGGTTGTTTTAACTAACAAAGAAAAGTGTAGAATTTGATTAAGAAAAATAAAAGTGTATATTCCTCGTCCAAAGCGCATTTAAGGGATATTAAGTTGGACTGTATGAAATTGTCATTTCTGCTAGTCAAAATTGATTTAATATGGGTAATTTCATGTGATTCTGCCTAATAAAACCTATCAATGTGCTGTGGCATACCATAACATGCAGGATATCATCGAGTTTGCCCATTCTGAGTACATTTAAATACATTTTTTCTCCATTTTTTGTTATCAACAATTAATTTTAACAGAAAACATTTACTTCTTCAAACAATTATACTCTTACCAGGTGCCAGAAACATTTGCTATGGACATTTAAAAAAGAAATTATCAAACTCAAAAGAGACTTTTTTAATTCTAAGAAAGGGCAAGAGGGTAGAAATGTACTGGTGAATTGACCCAATCTATAATGTTTTTAATGCCCTCATCAATCTCTTGGTTGATATTCTAGAATCCAGGGATTTTCCAGAACCATCACAGAATCAGAGAATGTATACTTATACCTATAGATCTCCCTAATTCCCGGAAACTTAAAATCTCAGGAAGATGAAGGTCACTATAAATAATTTTGAAGACAGTAATAATAGTAAGTATAGCAGGTAACACTTAGTGTTTACTGAGGCAGGTACTATTTTAAGTGCTTTATATATATTAACTCATTTAATCTTCACAGCAATCTAGTGAAGTAGCTAATAGTAAGTATCATTACCCCCATTATACAAATGACGAACTAGAGGTACAAAACAGTTAAATAATTTGTACAAAGTCACACAAGTCAGTGCCTGAGTCAAAATTTAAACTTAAGCATTCTGGTGTCAGAGTTGCTACTTAACCAACAGTAGACTGCCTGGCAACATAAGGGAGGTCTAGTATCCCTGAATAAGTTTTAATACTTACAGGAGTTGCAATATTGGTTAAAATACTAAGTTCTTGGGGCGCCTGGGTGGCTCAGTCGGTTAAGCGGCCAACTTCGGCTCAGGTCGTGATCTCGCAGTCCATGAGTTCGAGCCCCGCATCGGGCTCTGTGCTGACAGCTCAGAGCCTGGAGCCTGTTTCAGATTCTGTGTCTCCCTCTCTCTGACCCTCCCCCGTTCATGCTCTGTCTCTCTCTGTCTCAAAAATAAATAAACGTTAAAAAAAATTAAAAAAAAATACTAAGTTCTTTCATGGAGTTTGCTGTGCCTCTTTCCATTCTGATAGCTGCCATTCTGGATGGACTATTACAGTAGTTCTCTAGCTAGGGTACAGATTTCTAATGTTCTCCCATCCTAGGCCAGATGACATCCTAATGCTAGATTAATACAAATAAATCATCACTTCTGTGCTGTTACTACCTTGCTCAAATCCCTTTCATGACTTTCTTTACATTTCCACTGCCAGGAAAGGATGTAAACATCATACACCAGGATCTGGTAGCACAGCTGAAAGCCCCTCACCATAAGCTCAACATTTCTTTGAAGTTTTGTGTTTTATCTTAAAAAGTCACACAAATTTTGCACCCCACTCTATAATACATCTGTTCAGGTTGTTTTGTTTTGTTTTGTTTTGTTTTAAATGTTTATTATATGGGGGGCTCCTGGGTGTCTCAGTTGACCATTCTGACTTCGTCTTAGGTCATTGATCTCACAGTTCACAAGTTCGAGCCCCGTGTCAGGCTCTGTGCTGACAGCTTGGAGCCTGGAGCCTGCTTTGGATTCTGTGTCTCCCTGTCTCTCTCCCCCTCCCCCAAATTGCTCTCTCTCTCTCTCAAAAATAATAAACATTAAAAGAGAGAGAGAGAGTGCATGAGTAGAGGACAGGCAGAGAGAAAGGGAGACAGAGGATCTGAAGTGGGCTCTGTGCTGACAGCAGAGAGCTCCATGCAGGACTCAAACTCACAAACAGTGAGATCATTACCTGAGTCAAAGTCAGGTGCTTAACCAAATGAGCCACCCAGACACCCCCCATCTATTTGGTTTAATATAAAAATAATGTTTAAAATTAGATATCATTTAAATTACTTAATTCTAAATTTTCAAATAAAATTGATGAGTCAGAAAGATGCTTCATGTGTATTCTGGGCTTTCTCTTGTCACATAAAGTATACATACTCCTATTTGAAGAGCCCAGGTATACAGAATAGATTTTGGGTATCTTCACTACATATTTAAGACCCAGTTACTTGGCCCCATCCCAACCTTCCCATCTTATAACTTGCTATTTCCCTGCATTAACCTCTGATAAATCCATCCACCTACCCATCCACAGTTATTTACCACATACCCTCTTTGTACCAAGCAGTGTGTTCTAAAGATATCTTGCACTGATACTACCTATATATCTTGGATTTTGTCCTTTCTCCCTGCTTACAATTCCATCTCATCTCATTTCTGTTAAAGTGCTAGTCCTTCAAGACCTAATTCAAATAGCTTTTCCTGGCTGTCCCAGTCAAGACTCTGAGTTCCTGTAACACTTACTTAATGTTTGTGATAGAAAATGTTATGTATTTTGTGTTTTTTTTTAATTTTTTAATGTTTATTTATTTCTGAAAGAGAGAGAGAGAGAGAGAGAGAGAGACAGAGTGAAAGCTGGGGAGGGGCAGAGAGAAGGAGACAGAGAATCTGAAGCAGGCTCCAAGCTCCGAGCTGTCAGCACAGAGCCAGACTTGGGGCTCGAACTCACGAACTGTGAGATCATGACCTGAACCAAAGTCAGACCCATTAACCGACTGAGCCACCCAGGTGCCCCTGTATTTTGTATTTGTATGACTAAATATTACATGTAATTTTTTTAAGTTTATTTGTTTATTTTGAAAGAGCGGGGGGAGGAGCAGAGAGAGAGAGAGGGAGAGAGAGAATCCCAAGCAGGCTCCACACTGTCAGCACAGAGCCTGCTGCGGGACTGGATCTCACAAACCATGAGATCATGACCTGAGCCAAAATCAAGAGTTGTATGCTTAACTGACTGAGCCACTTGGGCGCCCCTTATGCATAAATTTTTTAAGTAAGAATTCAATACACAGAGAAGTGGGAAAAAAAAGGACATTTCAGGCAATGGACCTGGTGTGCACAAAGACACAGGAATATGAAGTAGCACAAGGCATTCTAGTAAATGCTAGGTTGTTTAGAATAGCTGGAATGTAGAATATACACTGGTAATGTGAAAAAAATAGGAACCAGATCATGAAGGGATATATGACAATTTCTAAGAAACATACATCCCACCTACCCCAGGTCCCACTGAATTAATGGCAAACCATCAAAAAATTCAAACAGAGGATGATTTACTGTATTAGTCATAATTAACTTTGATGTAAATTTTGTAGTTTTTAATATTTTTCATTTACTTGGATCTTATTTTTATTTTACATATATGTAAAATTATGATGATATCTTTATTCAGTCTTTTCTTCTTAACCCAGTATATTATCTTTCTTGTATTCAATGCATACGCATATACAGAGACAGGAATTTTGTTCATTGCTTTAAAACATGGGATCTCTCTCACACATATACACACACACACAGCCTTGTATCTTGCATTTCTTACTCTATAATACCTTGTAGAAACAGCTCTAGTTTTCTTAAAGTTTATTTATTTTATTTTGAGAGACAGTGGGAGAGAGAGCACACAAGCAGGGAAGAGGGGCAGAGAGAGAGAGAGAGAGAGAGAGAGAGAGAGAGAGAATCCCAAGCAGGCTCCATGCCATCAGCACAGAGCCTGTCCATGAAATCATGACTTGAGCTGAAATCAAGAGTCAAAATGCCTACCTGACTGAGCCATCCAGGTTCCCCTCTATTTTTTTAAAATTTCTTTATGTTTATTTATTTTTGAGACAGAGAGAGATAGAGCATGAGCGGAGGAGGTGCAGAGAGAGGGAGACACAGAATCTGAAGCAGGCTCTAGGCTTCTAGCTGTCAGCATAGAGCCCAACAAGGGGCTCAAACTCACGAGCCATGAGATCTTGACTTGAGCCAAAGTCGGACACTTAACCAACTGAGCCACCCAGGTGCCCCTCCCCTGTAATATTTTTAATGACTGCAATATATTATATAGTATGGATATACCAGAATTTATTCAACTATTCCTCTGTTTATTGACATTCACCTTGTTCCAGTTTCTTGATATTTTTGAGGTATTATATCTAAGTCAACCTTATGTTTATTTCACTAATTTTCACTGTAGTCTTGATCAATCTGTCATGAAATATTAAATATTTCAGGTAGGTTTAGGTATATAAGACAAGTATAAACATGTTGATAATCTTATTTATCATGATCCTGTCTCATATCCTCTGTTACTACCAAATTAGTGGATATTTAGGAGTTATTCCCATTAGTAATATAGCATCAAGAGGCTTGAAACAGACTGATCTGATGACTCAGATTTTGAGTTTAAGTATAGTGAAAACTTACATATTAAACATAGGGAAATTACAATAATGTTTTCCAAACTGGGATGTTAATGGGAATTTCAAAAGGATTCCATGATCAAATTATTTGGGAAAATACGCTAGATTGAACTGGGCTCTGCAAACCCAGAAGTGTATTACACTTCTCTGAGTGTATTATCCCTAAAATACCATTTGGTAAATAGTGCTCTACATTATTCTAAAACAGTATAGACAGTTGAATTGTGTTCGGTCATGTGACAGATTCCCAAAGGCCATTTTCATGACACCTGTATCGGTCCCCCAGTTGTACAGGTGTGGAAAAACAAACCCACTCAGATCACTACTGACTTGTCTAGGTGTTTCTCCTCCTACACCTCTCCATACCTCTAATGCATCTGTTAATAAACCACAAAAGCTTACAATTCCAGTTACACTAGATTATGAAGTTTTAAAGCATACCCAGTACTTTTTTACTTTCATGCTTTTGCAAACCTTTCCTGTTCCATCCATCTATATCTTCTCTTTCTTCTTCTATTTCTATTGAGATCTCAATTTTCTTTGAAGCTGTCTTTTTGAAGCTTTCCCCAAGCTCTCCAGTGAAAATTAAACCATTCTTTGTTCAGTTTTCTCATACCAGTTTGCATCTTTTAGATGTACACTTAACTTCCTGCCTTATGATTCATACAGTTGTTGTGCATGTTTCACATTATATTAGACATTATGCTACTCTAGTCCTTACTGTGAAGGAGCTCATAGGCTAGCTGAGGAGGCAGACATATAAACAAATTTACACAATTTAATGTGATATGTATTTATAAAGGTACACAAAGGTAGTGGTGATACGATACACATGAGAAAATAAGCACTAAAATGTTTAAATTAACTTATACAATTAAGATTATAACTTCATTTAGAATAGTCCAATCTAGGGGCGCCTGGGTGGCTCAGTCGGTTGAGTGGCCGACTTCGGCTCAGGTCATGATCTCGCAGTCCGTGAGTTCGAGCCCCGCATCGGGCTGTGTGCTGACAGCTCAGAGCCTGGAGCCTGTTTCAGATTCTGTGTCTCCCTCTTTCTCACCCTCCCCTGTTCATGCTCTGTCTCTCTCGGTCTCAAAAATAAATAAACGTTAAAAAAATTAAAAAAAAAAAAAACAACGAATAGTCCAGTCTAGAATGAAGTGAAGTAGAATGTTTTAGTGGTTATTGTATATAACTTCCTCTTCTGTTAGCTTATAAGTGCCTTGAGGACCTGGCTTTGTATTATTTATTTATTTCCTATTGTACCTAGCACTACTATAGGTATGTAGAATATACTCAATAAATGCTTGTTAAATTGAATTAATTTCCAGGAGTTACTGATTTTAGAAAAACTTAATTGCACAGTCTACAACTTAATATATTATGTCTGCATATTCAGACTGCTATTTGATTCCTAATTTAAGATGTTAATTGTAGGGAAAGTGACAAACACAAAATTTTTAAATCTGCATTATTATTTGACTCTTTCTCAGTAGAACTTTTGAGAGACTTATTGTAGACTTACACTGTAGACTCATTCCATAAGCACTGCCTTTGCACAAAATATTTATGGAATTGCTTTTGTTCTGTGACACACTATTTTGAATCTACACACTAATTTCATCTGAATTCTGAAACCAACTAAATGTCATCTCAAACTAAGTTTAGTGGGTCAAAAGTTATGTATGCCTTTTTTGGATCAAAAACAACAAGAGATCTTGTGTGGTGCAAAAGCTAATTGTAAAGGCAATTAACAAAATATAAATTCCAAAAATACTTCAAACAATTCCAGCATTTCTGGGGTTGGTTTATAACTTCCCAAAATAACCATTTTGAAAGACAAAACTGATTTAAAGTATACATATTAAAATACCAGACTCTTCATAGGCCCAGTTAGTAACTCTGGTTTATTAAGAAGAGTTACTGGAATTTATTAGGAAGAAAACTGGAATTGAAGCATTTTATTGTTTTCTGACTAATAATCAATCTAATACTATTTTGAATTGTTATGAAACTTTTACCTGCAAAACTGATATCATAACTTATTTTCAACTAGAGAATATCATTCTTTTTTTCATCATTTTATTTCTGTAAAAAATGTGATTATAGCTCAGTTTTTCATTTTTTTAAGATATTTTTCATCATAAGAAAATGTTTACATTCATGAAACATTTCATGAAATCATTATATTCATTCTTTTCATCAGGTAGTGATAATGAAAGGTGAGACCAAAAATCATCCTCATTACCTGATTAGCTGATCCTTTACCTGAAGGAGCCTAATCTGGAAATAAGACCATGGACATGTCGGATGGAGCAAATACTTTAAAACAGCATTTATTTCAGCTGCACTTACTCAGTTTCTGAGAAATGAAATAGGAATTGAGCTACAATTTACTATTGCTTTAGCCAGAAAGAAAAGAATTGCCAGTCACATTAATCCTATAGACATGAAGAGATAGATCTATTTAAGCAAACAAATACCTTTTCAAAGCCTTTGAACTCATTTGAAATATCCATTTACTTCCAATTTTTTCCTCTGACTTCAAAGTATTTTATTTTACATTTTATAAAGTCAGCTTTTATAGGAAGCAGTTACCATTTTTCAGTTTCCCTTTAATTAGCATCTTATTTATAAATAATAAAACAATTGTAAAATACTCCAGACTTGACTAATTAATTGTCTGATAAAATTCACTTGTAAGTAACTAGTAGAAAATACATAGTTTCTAAAAGATTCAAACAGGTTTATGGAGCATACAACCATAAATATCAAAGGGTAAAATAGAGATTGGGGGATACTAGCCTAACATTTTAAGTTTGATGAGTAAGGATGCCACCTGAGCTGCTGTCACATGCATGACCTACAGTGATTTGAACAACTGCATATTCATATGTTTTTATACAAAACATATATTCACAAATAATATCTAACATGCCCAGATTTTAAATAGGCTACTTTGGTTTTTGTGAAAATCTTTTGTAAGACCATTGCAAGATATAGTTCGCTTTTTGAAGGAGTTGGGCTTTGTTATTAACAATTATAATAGTAACAACATTTGCATATTGCTTTATGTTTACCAAATTTTTAATTCATTTATTGTCTCAGTTGATCTTAGAAGTAGTGGAGATAATGGTTATAAGGTAGATAGGAGTTAAGATTCATTTGGTTGCAGTGAAGAACATTCTCCCTCTCTGCCCTACCTCTCCTACCCCTCCCTACCCTTCCTACAGCACAGACACACACACTGGCTTAGACTAAAAAAGGATATTTTGGTCCATAGCATGGAATGGTCTTCAGATAGGCTAATTTGGAGCTGACCTGGCTCCACTGTCAGCTCCACACTTGATGACACTGGCAGTTTTTAGTGTCACTGGTCCTGATTTGGTTAAGTGCTCATCCTTGAACACATAACTGTGGACAGTGGGATAGGGTAGTATGCTGAGTTACTTTGGCAGTAAGACCCTCCTCTAGAGCTGGGAAATGGATAAGTTGTCCAAAGGAAAATCAGTATACAGTTACCAGAAGTAGCAGAAAAGTATAGTAGGGAGGCAAACATCAAATGTCCATTCCAGCAGGTATCATCTCCACTTTACAGATGAGAAAATGAATAGTCTGAAAGGTTAAATGACCTACCCAAACTTAGGTCTTCTGGTTACAAACCCTGTTCCTGGATGCCATTTATTTTTATAAAATAAACAAATAAATAAAATAAAGCAGTAATGGATTTAAAAAAAGGGAGAGGCGTGATTCCAAGTATGACATTTATTTCTAGTTATGTTTCAAAGTATACCAGTCATGATTAATTTTAAGGTAACAATTGAGTCTGATCTCTGTGGGGTGGTTGAACAACATGTTTATGGGGAATAAATTGCTCCAAGTTCTATGGAAGGGCGTGGAAGGAAGTACAGCGGATATGATTCTGACAATAAAGAATTAAGAATTTGGAATTACAATTAAAATAGCAATTATTTATTAACCATTTATTATGTCTCAGGCAGTGTGCTAAAGACTGTTCCTGTATCAATTAGCAATCACAACATTACTGTGAAATAA
Organism: Panthera leo; assembly: GCF_018350215.1. Taxonomy (NCBI): domain Eukaryota; kingdom Metazoa; phylum Chordata; class Mammalia; order Carnivora; family Felidae; genus Panthera; species Panthera leo. The sequence goes on from NC_056686.1 coordinate 138,374,093, forward strand.
GGGTTTTACAGATAAAGAATCATAAGCAAAAAGAGGTCCAAGATTATATACTAAAAAGAGGTAGAACCTCTAAAGTCTAGAAGCCTCTACAAAAACAGTGCGTGTTTTTGTTTTTCATTGTTACCAATTAAAGTAGCAATGTTTAAATACCTGCCAAGTACTTGCTGGCTGCCATAGCAGGTGTTTGTCTGGTGCAACACTTTTTTTCTAAAAACTTGCCCTATACGATTGTATAATACAACAATTCATATGCAATGACACTTAAGAATTTATAAATGCCTGGGGCTCCTGGGTGGCTCAGAAAGCTAAACATCTGAGTCTTGATTATGGCTCAAGTCGTGATCTCACAATCCAAGAGATCGAGCCCTGCGTTGGACTCTGCACTTACAGTGCGAAGCCTGCTTGGAATTCTCTCTCTCTCTCTCTCTCTCTCTGCCCCTCCCCTCTCTCAAAAAAAATAAATACTTTAAAAAAAAGAATTTATAAACACCTATTAAGTTTCACAGATCATTGTTAATGGTAATCTTATGCTATTTTTTGTTTTGTTTTGTATTTATAAAAATTACACATGGACATAGTTTAAAAAGTCACGGAGTCCTATGAAACTTAAAAACAAAAACAAAACAAAAACAAAACAGAGGCAGTCCCCTGCTCTGCAATTCCTTCCACCAATTTTCTGATTCCCAGAAGCAGTCATTTTCAGTTTATTTTTAGCTGTTTCTTTTTATATTTATGAAAAAGAACATTCTAAATAATATGATTAGTCTCTGTCTTCTCTGCACCGGGAGCAACTCTCCTGCCACAGTCCCTCATCCCCTGAAAATGTACGCCTGTGCAAAGTTCGTCTCTGCCCCCTTCTTGGTCTGGAGCACCTCTCAGCTGTCGAGCCTATCACTGTCTGCAGTGGCACTAAAACCACCAGAGACACTGACAGATGAGAGCCTCAACAGCTGGGCAGCCCCACGTCCCCTGACCTCACTTATTCCTAGCCACAGTTTCCAAACTAGCGCTGTTTCAAAGCACATCGACACAGCAGCCAAGTTCATTGGGGCTGGGGCTGCCACAGTTGGGGTGGCTGGTTCTGGGGCTGGAATTGGGACTGTGTTTGGGAGCCTTATCATTGGTTATGCCAGTTCTGAAGGCTGAAAGTCCAAGATCAACGTGTCAACAGAGTTGGTTACTGGGGTATAATTGAAGACTGTGAGAAAGAATCTCTGAAGACTGAAGACTGTGAGAAAGAATCTGTTCCATGCCTCTCCCTTAGCTTCCAGTGATTTGTTGGTAATCTTTAGCATTCCTTGACCTGTAGATCTGTGCCTTCATGTTCAAATGGCATTATCTCTGCATGCATGTCTATGACCAAATTTTTTCTTTCTATAAGGATACCAGTTGTTGGATTAGGGGCTTATCCTACTCCACTATGACCTTATCTTAACTAATTACAACTGCAATGACTATTTCCAAATGAGGTCACATCTGAGTTACTAGGGTTAGGACTTCAACATATGAATTGGAGATGGAGGGGAGACACGATTCAACTTGTAATAGATGGAAATTTGCTATGTCAAGATTTTAATTTGGGGGAGTGCCTATGTGGCTCATTTGGTTAAGTGTCTGACTCTTGGTTTCAGCTGATTTCATGATTTCATGGTTTGTGAGATCAAACCCTGAACTGGGCTCTGTGCTGACATCACACAGCCTGCTTGAGATTCTCTCTCTCTCTCTCTCTCTCTCTCTCTCTCTCTCTCACACACACACACACACACACACACAAAATAAATAAACTTAAATATTAAAAAGATTTGAATTTGGGTCTGCTTCCAAAGCCATTTGTTCTTCCTACTATACTTTGCTGCTTCCTTAAAATAAGAAAGTTATTTAAAATATCTCCTACTTTCCAATGTCTCCCATCTTCAAGCCAAACTCTTTATTGCTGCTGCTAGTTACCTTTCTAAAATGTGAGTTTGATCAGTCACTCTCCTACTTAAAATCTTTGAGTGGCAGGGTGCCTGGGTGGCTCAGTCGGCTAAGCATCCAACTTGGGCTCAGGTCATGATCTCATGGTTCGTGACTTATGCCCCATGTCAGGCTCTGTGCTGACAGCTCAGAGCCTGGAGCCTGCTTCGGATTCTGTGTCTCCCTCCCTCTCCCTCCCTCTCCCTCCCTCTCTCTCTCTCTCTCTCTCTCTCTCTCTACCCCTCCCCTGCTCACACTCTGTCTCTCTCTGTCTCAAAAATAAATAGACATTAAAAAAAAATTTTTTTGAGTGGCTTCCAGTGGCTAGCTGCATGAAGTCCAGATACTTTATGGTGGTAAATAGGGTCTTTCTTCCATGCCTGTTTTCTCAGCTTCCTTTCTCATCACTCTCTCCTCCCATTTAGTCACCATAAACTCCAACCGTACTGACCTTTTTGCAATTTGCAACAAATACATCATGCTTATACACTCCTTCGGGACTGGCTTTCATCCCTCACTTCTCCCAGTATATTCCTTTTATAGTTATTCTCATTTCATCTGGTCAAACCAAAAGACCCTAGACTCATCTTTGATTCCTCTCTACTTCCTCGACTCTATGCATCTATCTCCGCTGTCACCACCCTAGTCTAAACCACCATCATCTCACATAGACTACTGCAATGGCCTCCTAACTGGTCTGTCTGCCTCCATTCTGGACCACTCCATAGTAGAGTGACACTTAAAGTGAAATTGTGATGGTTATTCTGAATAGAACTACCAATGCCTTACCATTGAACTAAGACTCAAATCTGAAGTACTCACAATGCCTATAAGTCTACAAGATCTCTGCTCTCTACCCACTTCACCAACTTCACCTGAGATTATTCCCCCATCTCACAGTATATTAGCTATCTATAATTGTGTAACAATTATTACCCCAGGCTTAGTGGCTTAAAACAACAAATATTTATTATCCCACAGTTTCTTTGGGTCAAGGATTTGGGACTGGCATAGCTAGTTGGTTTTGCCTCAGGACTTCTATTGAGGTTGCAGGCAAGATGTCGGCCAGGGCAGCAGCCCCAGTTAATTCAAGGTTTGGGGCTCGAGGATCAGATTCCAAGGTGTCTCATTCACATGTTGGCAAGAGGTTTCAGTTCCTTATCATGTGGGCCTCTCCATAAGGGTGGTGAGTGTCCTCACAATACCTGGCTTCCCTTAGAGTGAGTGATCCCAGAGAGAAGTAGGATAAAGCTACAATGCCTTTTATGGCCTATGAATTCAGGTTTATTGAGGAATAATTTACATACAATAAAATTCACCATTTTAAAATGTATAATGTGTTGAGTTTTGGCAGATGTATAACATAATGTAACCATCACAATTGGGCTATAGGTCATTTCTATCACCCCAGCAAGTTCTCATGTGTCTTTATAATCTGTCTCCCCCCACCACCACCTTTACTACAGCCTGTAGCAAACACTCATTTGATTCCTGTCTCTGTACTTTTGTCTTTTCCAGATTGTCATGAAATGGTATAATACAATATGTAGGGTTTGTGTCTGGCTTCTTTCACTTCATGTAATGCTTTTGAGATTCTTCTGTTGTATGTATTATTGCTTTTTATTGCTGAGTAGTATTTCATTGTATAGATGTGCTATAATTTGTGTATCTGTTTACCAATTGATAGACATTTAAGTAGTTCCCAGTTTGGAGCTATTTATGATAAAGCTGTCATAAGCATTCAAAAAAATAAAAATAAATACATCAATAATACGATTATATTTTTACTTCTTGATTTTTTTCAGCTTTGCATATAATCTATTAATTTCCCAGTATGGAAACAGTAAAGTTAAAAGTAAAGTAAAGTAAAGTAAAACTTTAACAGTAAAGTTAAAGTTTTTATATCCCCACCCCATCACCACAAATACTTCATCTTCTCAATACAATTATATCATGATTTTGATGTTTAAGATTTCATTAAACACATTTATATCTTTGTAAACTTAATTGATGGCCGAACCACATCATGTTTCCAATTGTCTGTTTTCCCTAAAATTAATGATTGTCTCATTTTTCTTTTGCTTGGTCTTATGTACTTGTTTCTGATTCAACAGCAACCTCTGTTCCCACGTGGTATGGATTACTTTTCACTATCACCTTTGGACTTCTTGTGTCCCTGTTTTGAGTTGGAACTCTTGTTTTTAATGTCTTTTCCTTCTTCATTTACTCTCCCATTTTGAAGAAGCACATCTACCAATAGTTTTGGTCTTGCCTGTCTGAATATGTCTTTCTGCTTTACTGATATTTGATTGATATTTAGCTAAATACAGAATTCTGGTTTGGAATTTATTTTCTCAGAATTTTTATGGTCTATCTCTATTGTCTTTTAGTTTCAGTGTTGAAAAGTTGAGAGACATTCTACTTTCTGTTTTATATATTTTTCCTTTCCGGGAGCTTTTATAATTTTCTGTTTGTCACAGAGTTCTAAAATTTTGTTATGATGTGATCTGTTGGAGATCTGTTTTCATTCAGGCACTCAGTGATCCCTTTTAAAGTAGAAATTTATGCTCTTTAATTTAGGAAATTTTTCATAAGTTATTTCTTTGATGATTTTTTTCTCAATTTTCTTTTCTCTTTTTCTGTTAGTTGAATGTTGAACATCCTAGACTGCTCTTCTAATCTTCATATCCTTTCTCTCCTATGTTCTTTCTCTTAATCTCTTTACTTCCTGGGAGATTTTCCAACCTTTCTGTTGAGGCTTCCATTTCTATCATGATTTTGTTTCCCAGCAGTAGTTTCTTGTTTCCAGGATTTTTTTTTCTTTTCTTTTTTTAAAACAATGTGTTTTGGGGGCACCTGGGTGGCTCAGCCAGTTAACTGTCTGGCTTTCAGTGTCAGCTCAGGTCATGATCTCACGATTCATGGGTTCAAGCCCTACATCGAACTCTGTGCTGAGAGTGAGGAGCCTACTTAGAATTCTCTCTCTCTCCTCCTTCCGCCCTGCCCTGCTGTCTCTCTCACTCACTCTCTCTCAAAATAAATAAATAAACTTAAAAAATAAATAAATAAAGCAGTGTGTTTTTGTTTCATGGATGCAGTTCTTCTCTTATCTCTTTAAAGATAGGGTTCTGTTTTTTTAATTCTCTTTCCTTTTTCTATTTTCTGTTTTGGCTTTGGTTTTGGTTTGGTTTTGTTTTAGTCTCCATCTTTCATGTTAGGAGCTTTCCCCAGATGTCTAGCGGTCATTGGCTGTCCCGGTTCATATTTCAGATAGTAAGAAAGGGGGATGCCAGGATAACACATAACTGGAGCTTAATGACTATGAATTCCCTAGATCTGAATATGCTTCTTTGTTCAGGAACCTCCAATATCATTTCATTGAGCACCATTTTTTTAAATTCCAGTTATATTCACCAAAGGAGACTCTTCCACTCTCCAGTTTTATGATGGGCTACTAGCATTCTGCAAACCTAGTAGAAGAGGACTTGGGAGCCTTAATATTTATCATATAAAATTTCATTTAATTCTGTTTTAAATACAGTACTCTACCCTCCAGAATTCTTCAAAATTTCCCAGTTTGGGGAATCTTCTGTTTTATACACTTCAAAGAGTAAATATTTACTCTTCTTCCAGGGTGAGAGAGGGAGGCGTACTTGTTCAGTTGTGAATGGTAGAGAGACAATGCAAAAGACTAATTCTTAAATAGATTTCTAACTAGGTTTGCTCTTACTTAACTCATTTCCACAAGTTTGGGTGCCACCAGTTCCCAAGTTTTTGTGGAAACTGTAGTACAAATGAAATTGCTTCCTGCCTTTACCTACTACCTAAAATGAATTGCTTGTTTGAATCAGCTGTCAGTCAGCTACCATCCTTCTGTCGTCTAGCTTCCAAATTTTTGTTACTGTGATTCATCTCTCACTCTCCTTTTCTTCATTCATTTATGCTTTTTAATAAAAATTTTAATACTAAATTGTATTTTAGTACAGTTTTAAAAAGGAATGTAGTTAAATGTGTATGTTCAATCTACCTCTTTAATCAGAAATCAATATTGTTTTTATTATCCACCAAGTAGTTTCTTTTTAACATTTGTTAGATTTAAGATAAATACCTTTTTTAAAAAAGATAATATCTATTTGGGGGAAATGGGAAATAACTATATCTAATCCTTATCCTCAGTCTTAGGGTATATTTGAGAGGAGTGCTGTTTATGTTTGTATTTTATATTTAAATGCTTTTATTATGACAGAGACCTGCTTCCTTCATGGCATATGGGGATGTTTATTACTCCATCAGCCTGATAACAGTAACTAGGAGCCTTATTTTACAGAGCTCAATCTTGTATATTAATGACATATGACACGATGATCAAATTTTCCAGGGGCACCTGGGTGGCTCGGTTGGTTACGCGTTCAACTTCAGTTCAGGCCATAATCTCGTGGTTCGTGGGTTCGAGCCCCACATCGGGCTCTGTACTGACAGCTCAGAGCCTAGAGCCTGCTTCAGATTCTGTCTCCCTCTCTCTCTCTCTGCTCCTTCCCCGCTTGCTGTCTCTCTCTCTCTCAAAAATAATAAACATTAAAAGAATAAAAAAATTTTAAAAAGATGGTCAAATTTTCCAAATCAAAATCTGGGCAACATAGTTTTAACTTTAGAGAAATTAAGTCCACCAACCATGGGCCAAACAATGTGTTATACTTAATACATGTATGTCACTGTCCCCATGACCATTTCCACAGATAAAGGAAGAATTAATCTTACCAATTGGTAGTTGGTTGGTTACTTCTGAAGTAAAATTGAATCAATTTAGGCTTTAAACCAAGATTTTTACCCTTAGTTTAGAAGGATTTTCTCCTTCCCTTCTACTTCTCCAGGTTCCAGGGAGGCTCATACCTTCCTGTCATCAATGGATGAGTGTGGCTTTCCATACCCCTCTCCCTGCTTGCTTGTCTCCTCTGAGTTATTGCTTGACCCTTGACATTTCGGCACCATGTACCACATTCCACCAAGACATAATTCCTCTTGCTTGGCCTCTGGACTTCATATACGGGATCTACTGCCATAATTCTTGCCACAGTCTCCAGTTGTAAGGACCCTGTACTCTTTGCCCTGTTTCTTCAAACCTCAGTCTCCTTTATGTCTGCCAACTCAGTGTTAGCCACTTTTGCACCACTCTCATGGCAGAGGCTTCAATAACTTTTCAGATGCTCTGCCACAATACACTGGCATGCTTAGAATCCAAAGAAGTCTCCAAGAAAATCCTCCCAGGTACATTCCTTAGTTATTATCTTCAGTACTCTACACTTAGACATCTCAATGCTCCTTTCCTCCTGGTGGCCAGTACCTTATTTGCTTTGCTTAAGAAAACATCTGCGGGGCGCCTGGGTGGCTCAGTCGGTTAAGCGTCTGACTTCACCTCAGGTCATGATCTCGCGGTCCGTGGGTTTGAACCCCGCGTCAGGCTCTGCGCTCACAGCTCAGAGCCTGGAGCCTGCTTCAGATTCTGTCTCTCCCTCTCTCTGTGCCCTTCCCCCGCTCATTCTCTGTTTCTTTCAAAAATAAATAAATGTTAAAAAAATTTAAAAAATAAAATAAAATAAAAGTAACTCTATAGGTACCGAGATGATCAATTGACAAAACATACTATGAAGAAAGCAAGCTGTAAAAGAGTGTATAACCTGCTCTGCTTCTGTAAATACAACTGTAGATTCGCAATGCATTAAACATTTCTGGAGGAATACATGAATCTGTTAACAGAGATTGCCTCTGAGGAGGGAAAACAGTCTTGTCTTGGGGACAAGAGTGGAAGAGAAATTTTCACTGCCTCTTTGTACCTTTCAAATTCTACATCATGAAAATAGCCTATTCAAAAATAAGTAAAAGTTGATCATAAAACATTTATAATTTGGCTTTTTCAACCTGCCAGGCTTCAGATGATCTGATTCTCAGCCACAGACAGAAAGTAGCTCTTTTGGCAAAGCTATCTTTTTTTTCCCTTCTCTGCTTCCTGATGTGCCTCTCTTTCTTGTGGAACCTTACTAAAGGCAGCATGAAGCAGCAGTGACCTGCTCTAACATTCTGAAAATTTCCCCTCCGTTAGAAAGAAGAATACTTCAGTAGGAAGATGGTCAGAGTCTCAAATATAACAGATAAGTAGTTTAGCTACATACCTTCATTTGCTAACTTGCCAGACTGAGTTCACCTGACCTCTTTGGCTAAGCCATATCTGCATTTTAGGGTTTGTTACTTGCAGGAATTTTTGTCATCTTCAGGCCTATCACACTGAATAGGTATTTAACACATCGTGATGAATATAAATGAATTAATGAATAATTTTATCTGCAGGTACAAACCACCTAAGTTAATTTTAAATTTATTAACCGATAGAGATTTTTGAAGTCTGCAGTTTAGATTTCCCAGTTGTCCAGTAATTATAGCTGTCTTTTTTTCTCCAATCCAAGATCCAATTAAGGATCATGCATTTTATTCACTTGTCATATCCACTTAATCTCCTTTAATCTAAAAAAAATTCCCAGCCTCTTTGTGTCATGTCACTGATATTTTTTAAGTCTGGGCCAATGTTTGCAACATGTCCTTTAATTTAGATTTTTTTTCTAAAAATTTATTTTATTATTAGATTCAGATTGAATATTCTTGGCAAGAATACTTCATTGGTGATGCCGTGCCTTCTCAAGGTATCATACCAAGAATATGAGGAAATTGGTTTTCCTACCAATGTTTCTACAGTAACACTATAGAAAAGCATATCACACAACTATGGCTTAATGAAAGGTCCAATATGAGTTTTTAATTCTCCTTGCTTTAATTTTATAGTAATCAGATAATGTCTAAGTGGTTCAGTACTTACACAGACCAGATATTAGTACATACTATTTTATTCAATGGATATCATTTGGGGAGGGGGTGGAGAGAGAAGGGGTTCTCTTTTAAATTGATCAGTTGTTTGTGAGTTTGTTTGTATCAGTTTAGGGAGTTGATAAAATCAAGTTTCTGGTATGCAAGCTGAGGGCTAGCTTGTAATAATAACAATACTTTACAGGATTGAGATGAGAATTACTTGAGATGTTAACAGAAGTAAAATATCACCAATAGCAATGTGCTCTGTGGAGGGTCTCTATTAATACAATCAATCCCACTCAGGTATTTATTTGTAGAAACCACGTATGTAGCAACAGTATCTGGCACTGTTATGAATACTTTATGAATATTAATCTTTATAGTTGGTTATATCCTTATCCCTATTTACAGATGAGGAAACTGAGGCTTGGAGAAGATAAGTAACTTTTCCAAGGTCATAAAGAGACAAAGTGGTAATATTTCTAACTGTTTACCTGTGAGATCACACCTGGAAACAAGCAGCCTGTATAGCTCCAAGCTATACTTAAGGATGATTTTCATTCAGCTGCTCCTTTAAATAAATTTGTGTATTTATGTTATTTGTGTTACAGAGAGAAGAGGTACTCCCTTATAGGGACTCATAAAGGCATAGAGCATCTAGAGATTTACTGCCTCCATTACGCTGCTGGCTCTCACAGCACTTGTTATGTTTTTATCAGTTTCTCTCCAGAAGGTAGGAATTGTGTTTTTTCTGTATGAATTCTTTATATAATTATAGTTTTCTTGACTGTGAACTTAATTTTTGTTAAATATGAAAAGCATCTGACACCTAAAGAATAAAATGCCAGATGTCTCCAGTTAAGACGTATAAACACATTGCCTTTAAAAAATATTTCTGTTATAAAATTAATAGATGTTCATTAAGAAAAAAAGAAAAGACAAACAGAAAAGTATAGTAATCTATCACCTTGTGATAACTACTCTTTATATTTTGTTGTATGTCTTTCTGAATTCATTGATATATTTGTATACAATGTATAATATATGTGTCCATATAATATTATGATTAGGATTGGTAACAATAGGATATAAATGTTCTTTGGCTAGATTGCTTCTTTACTTAGCAACTTATTGCCTTACGTGTAATGTCAGTAAATATCATCTGCATTTCCATTATTAATGGTTATATAATATTCCAGTTTAAGAATATAACATAAATTATGTAACCACTTTCCAATTATTGAGTATATGGAATCTTTCCAGGTTTTTTCCTGTGTTAAATATGACTTCAGTGAACATTCTTGTACATACATGTTTGCATTTGTGTCTAGTGATTTTTTAGGACAGTTTCCAAAAAAGTAAGTGTTGCAGACTCTTAGTTCCTAAGCATACTCTCTGATAAGAGGATTCCATGGCCTATTACATAAAGAACCACTGTTCACCATCTTGGAGAATACCTATGTATAGTAGTAACAAAGGTCTGAGAAATCAAACTTATTTGACTATAGAATGTTTTCTTAAGATAACATCTGTCTACAGGATGGAGAAATTGTGGTGTATGGGGGCAGGGGACAATATGGGAAATTGCTATACTTAACACTCAGTTTTGCTGTGAGCCTAAAACTTCTCTGAAAAATAAATTTTATTTAAAAAAAAGGGAAAGAAAAGTTTTTGAATGCCATTGTATACATTTACATTTAAAATTAAATTTAGACTTTTACATACACACACACAAAATAACATCAGAACGTATCAACATCCCACTGAACACTTTGGAAAATGCTAGCTTATGGTATATTCTTTTAAGGGGAAATATATGGAAAGGCTCTACCAATTTGCATTTCCACCAACAGTGCATCAGAGTGCCACTTTCTCCGTAATTTTGCCATTGGTATTAACCAATGCCATTGGTATTCAATTTAAATAAATCTGAAATGAGAAAAGTATATGGCATTCTAATTTTCATTTATTTGATTACTAATAAAATGTATATCTTTGCATATTGTTATTTGTCTTTTATATTTCTTTCATGCCTATGTCACTTATGCCCCATTCCAAATTATTCTTGGTGGTCTTTGAGGCTTTTTCTTTATTGATAAGAATGAAGAATCATATTAAGACTATCAACACTACAAATCACATGTGATACAATTATGTTTTCTTATTTTTTCATTTTTTAATATTTTGATATGATGCTTTGTTTTTATTTTGTGTACTTCATTTTTGCCATATAAGTTAACATTTTTGAATAAAACTTTACATATGCCTCTCCAAAAACATAACAAATTTTTGTTTAATCCTTGGATTACATAGAACACCAAATTTTACATATTATATGTAATTAATATCGGATTCACTTTTAAAGTATCAGTTCAGAAGAAAGCAATACCTTCTTAGGGGCTTCTGTAGAGTTTGATTGTGAATATGATACTTCATCATAGGAAATTGGGAAAATACCCCATGATTCCTAGGGCTAGTAGGGGTACAGAATATCATCAGATGTAGTTCTTAATCAAAGAAGAAAAGTTAGTCTCAACCAGAAAAAGAATTGTCCATGCACATTAAAAACAGAAAAGGAAAATAAGTCTGAACCTTAGCCATAGCTAAATAAAATTATGTAAGTTTTTACAGTTAAGAAAGATCTTTGGATTAATATTGTCAGATTATTTCATTTTATAAAGGAGAAAACAAAAGAAAAAAGAGTTTAACTCAAGTTTGTCCAAAGTCAAGCAAATGTGTTTTGTTTTCTCAGGAGACCTTTAAGAAGTAAAGAAAAGGTTCTAAAAAGTTTTCATTATTAACAATAACTAACATTTATGAGTACTTATTAAGTACCAGACAATCTACTAAATACTTTAAGTCATTTGTCTCACTTATCTTCACAATATACTTTGAAGTAACAACTATTATTATCCCCTTTATAGAGATAAGGAATCTGACTCTAGTCTAGGCAGTCTGAGACTTAACAGCCCTCACTCTTAAGTGCTGTTTTTAAGAGAGGATACTCTTAAGTGTTATCATCATTAAGAAATTATATGTCAGTATTAAATAAAGTAGACTTAGTGGAAGAACACAGAGAGGATTGCAATGGCCAATCCTAGAAATAAGCAAGAGTGGAACATTTTGGCAGGATAGATAGCAAGAAGTATTTTTTACATCCTAAGTAAAAAAAAAAAAAGTGAAAGGTTAATTAAAGAAATTTGTGGTATGGCTTGACTCTAGCTTATTCCCTGATTTTCAGAGGATATTGCATCCTTCAATTCATCTTTGCATTTATAAAAATTATTTTGGCTTTTCAAATTGAAAATGGCTTATGAGAACTGAATTACAAAATTCTAAATTTACAGAACTCTTCTCCATTATCACTGCTTTTCATATCCCCTTAAGGACTTTACATTTTTAGTTGCATGTATTACGCAATGTAGTCCTTAGGCATTTTTGCTATTAAAATATCTTTTTTATAAATTAGTAAAGAAAGCAACACTCAAAACAGATGGACGACTATTGCTCTAGGTTTTAATGCTTGCTATAGTTGATATCTAAAGGTGGTCATGAATTAAACAAAAAAATGAAATCACAAAAGAAGAAAAGATTTTCAAAAATGAATTTGCAAGTTTAGTTCTAAATAGCAATCACAATTTTAGCTCGAGGCTTTTCTGGGGGATTGTGAATAATGATTAGGTGAGATTATAGGCCCCAGGCAAAGCCTCAGGACTTTAGTCTTCCTAGCCAGTCATTTATCCTCAAAAAAACGGTCCTCAGGTTGTACACAGTATTGGTTGAAATACCAGAGGGAATCAAACCTGAGTCTGTCATTTTATCCCGAGGGTCGTATCAGGAGTCTGAAGCTTAGATGGTGAGATAAATGTTTACCAAAATGAAAACCCTTGGTAGGCTTTTCAGTTACTGTTGCTTTATTTTATTTTTACTGCTTTGGGGTATGTATTTTTATTTACCTGCAGAAGGAATTATGTATAAAAAATTATAACTCTAAGAAAGTAATATCACTATTGAAAATTGTTTTCAACTCTGCAGAGCATCTATTTGAGGGAAATAGGTAAGATTTTTTTAAGATAAAAAATTCAACCTCTCATTTTTATTAGATTTTCTTGGAAATTTGTGTTTGAGAGAATTCTGATTTACTATACTTTGCTAAAGTATTCTTCTAGCCTGATCTTATCATGTAAAATTATGAGTTGGTGGGTGTGGATATTTTGAAAGCCCTGAAGTCTTGATTTCATGGATAATTTTGTATTTTCAGTTACCAAAACTTCGGTTCTCCTCGGTCTTTACAGCTATTTGCTCTTTTCCTAAACCCTTGTGAGTTAAGTTGTTAAAATGGCATCCACAACTTTTAAAAACATATTTACATTAGAGATAGTAAAAGGGAGGAAATTAACAAAACAAAATATTTACCTAATTCATCCAGTGTATGAAATAATAATGATGATGATAATAGTAATTTTAAAAATGGTAGTGTAGGAGTAATTATCTGATAACATGAAGAATGTTATTACTGTGTGGCAGGCACTATTCTAACTCATAACTCCCATTATTATTCCTATTTTTAAAATGAAGAAACTGAGTCAATCAGAGACTAATCAGTAGTAAATCTAGGATCAGAAAAGTGAACAAGGACTTGAGAGAACCACAGTAGAAAATTCTGAGTCCTTCAGAGTCTCACATCAGTGAATACAAGGCTTGGTGCTGGGAATATATAGCAGTAAACAAGGTAGACACAGTTCCTGATTTCATTAAATGTAAATTTACACAATTATTTAGTTTGTTTCCATATTACAAAGTGATGGGAGAATATACATAGGGACCGCATATTGCCTGGAGAATCAGGCAGAGTCCCTGAAGAAGGAGTGTTTCAGCTGGGAGCTAAGGGATGAGAAGATTCACGCCGGCAGTAGAATTGGGGAATTGGAGACCAAGGGGGCCACACAATGATTTTGGTGGGCCCTAGACACTTTTGCTTTTGTGGGTCCCTTCCTCCATAAACAATATTAAAAATTGAGATTTGCATTTATATTGGTATAGAGAGAAGTATGTTAATATTGTATATTAAAATATTTTCTTTGACCTAAAAGGGTTTTTTCCCCTTATTTTAAAAGAAAGCTTTTTTGTGGACCCCTAAGAGTATTATTGTGAGCCCTAGGCTCTTGTACCTACTAGACCGGATGGGTAAGTCAGTCCAGGAGTGGGAATATTGGGCCAGAAACATTTCAGATGGAGGGAATAGCATAGACAGAGGCTTCAGAAGCTTAGAGGGCCTTGCCTGCTCAGGAAGGGCCTGAAGGGAGGTGTGGCTAGAGCAGAGTGTGGGGGAGGGAGAAAGAGGTGAGGCTGGTGAGAGAGGAAGGGCCCCCGGAGGCCTTGTTTCGGATTTTGATATTAATCCTACGAGTAATGGGAGACCTCCAAAGGGTGTGTGTGTGTGTGTGTGTGTGTGTGTGTGTGTGTGTGGCAGGGGGGGTGGGGGGGTGAGTGGTTTAAATCAAATTTGTGCACATGGTTAAAATCAACAGTTCTGTGATCCAACTTCTCCCACTTTTATGCCTCACCTCTCTTTCCACTTTTCCTTCTGATATCTTCATGTATTCAGGTCAACGTCATTTACTTTCACCTCAGATTTTTTATTTGTCACTTTTAGGTATCATCTATTATCATACACATAAATAAAAGAGGCATTATACATTCACTCACTCACTCTACCCTACCTCTACCTTTTCTCTTTTGTTCCTCAGTTAGTTTTATCTTTCTTTGATTTCTCTGTTGTAACTGTGGATAATAAACCAGTACCTTTAACCATAGATGCTGCTTTGGGATTGTCCCCTGTTGTCAGACAAGGACATTAGTGCACCCACCTTCTCTGTGATTCCGTCCTCAGTTCTTTCACTTTTGTATCTCTAAAATTGATGCCATTTATATCTATTTTATAACCAAAATCAAGTATTTACATTATTGTGTGGAAAGGCTCTTTGCATTTGCTGCGTCCTCCACCTGAACATCCATTACCAGATGACTGCACTGTCTGATCCTTCTCTTCCTTAAATACTCAAACCAACTGGCAGCCAGTCAGTAGGGCCATTCCTGGACATCTTATTGGAAATAGCATCTCCCCTACCTGGAATTCTTTTTTTTTTTTTTAAGTTTATTTATTTTGAGAGAGAGAGAGAGGAGGGGAGGGACAGAGAGAGGAGGGACAGAGAATCCAGAGCAGGCTCTGTGCTGACAGCAGACAGACCGATGTGGGTCTTGAACTCACAAACCATGAGATCATGACCTAAGCCAAATGCAAATGCTTAACCAGCTGAACTACCCAGGTGCCCCTCTATGTGAGATTCTTACTGTACTTTTCCCGTTATGTTTTTCTCCATAGCACTTATTGTTAAACAAATTATATATCTTACCTCATTGAACTTTTCATTCTCCCCATTCTTGACTATAGCTTCAAGAAGGCAAGGAATACCATCTACTTCTGCTAATTTGTTTGATATTTTTGTTTGATATTTTTGTTTGTTGTTTGCTCCCTCACTATATTCCCGATAGCTAAAACAGTACCTGATAACAGAATCATTTTAGTTAGTGACTGATTATAGTCCCAAATAGTCTTCTTTGGTTATATGTCCTGACTTAGGCAATTTTTCACTTTTCTTAAAATTTTTCATTTGCTTTTGTTTTTCGTACATTATTTTTCTTTATCATATCCCCGATTCTTTCTGACTCTCCATTATATATAACATGCTGTGATCTCTCTCTCTGGTTTTATTCTTTTCCCTTCGAAATGCTCTTCTGGAGCCTTATTACATCCTCTGGCTACACAGCTGTCATCCTTGGGCTTCTCCTTCCTGTTCTTCCCATTGGCATGATGACAGACAACCCACATTTTTCTCTATTTCATTGTACATCTTCCTTTAATGAAGCATATCCCTCAGCCACTTTCAATGAAAAAATATTTGAATGATAAATTTTTTGAACTTTCACATATTTGAAATGTTGTTTATTTTATTCTCATTAGAGGTGTATCCAGGTCCTAACGTCAGAAGGTACAGGCCTGGGGGCCGGCCTCACTGGGGGAAAGGGGAGAGGTGGGTGTGTGTGCATCAGTATCGGAAAGGAAGAAAACACATTAAAAGGTGCCACGTTTTGGGTGCTTGGGTGGCCCAGTCAGTTAAGCGTCCAACTTCTGCTCAGGTCATGGTCTCATGGTTCGTGAATTCGAGCCCCGCATCAGGCTCTGTGCTGTCAGTGCAGAGCCCGGTTCGGATCCTCTTGTCTCCCTGTCACTCTGTTACTCCCCCTGCTTGTCTATTAAAAATAAATAAACATTTTTTTTAAGTGCCACAGTTTTGATTGCCTGGTCCACATGAGATACTATATAAAAACTGACATTTTGTGCCTCTTCTGCTAACTTCCTTTTATAAAAGTCTCAACAATCATTGTGTTAAACTTGTAGAAAAGGCACCACCTTTAAAGAATATGCTGAAGAGAAGCACTTGCTGCCTAACTGCTTCCGTCTGAATTCTAGTTTCTCTGGAATGCTAGAGCACTAATCATTTTCTCCCTGAGCTTGGAAAGTTTTCTAAAATTCATTAACACCAGCCTAAGCCTGCAGCTCGTTTTCCCTCTGGCAACTTTCAGGCCCTATCTTGGTTTTCCTTGGTGCTTTTCAATTCCTGATGATGTGTCTTGGCTTTTTTCTGTCCATATTTTACTGTTGAATTCAGTGAGCATTTTCATCTAAGGAGTTTCATTCCTAGAAAGTTATCTTGCATTATTTCTTTAGTAATTTCCTCCCTTCCTTCTTTATTGTTTTTCTTCTTTCTGTAATATCTGTCATTCTATGAAGGACTACGTAGCTGAACATCTAATGATCATCTTTCTTATGATACTTTCTGTTTCTTTTCAAATCTGTTTCCATTTGCAGTGCTCTTCATTCTAAAACAAAACCCCCCAAAAAGAGATTTGTAGGAAGGTTGAAATTTAAAATTTTGTTTTATTTTTTGAGTCTTTCATATTCTCTGGAGTTTTTGTTTATTTTTATTTATTTTAAGTTGAAAAGGGTAGATTCTGGAGCCAGACTGAGTTTGAATCCCAGTCTCCCACGCTTAAGTCTGTGATCTTAAGCAACTTTAAATTCTGTGTCTCTGCCTTAACCTGAAATGGAGATAATGATAGTACACCTGTCTCAGAGTTCTGAGCTGAGCTGATAAACATAAAACCCTGAGTAAATGAGCTGATAAACATAAAACCCTGGGAATAAAATCTGGGATTGAGTAAACCTTATATGTATTTGCTATTATAATTATTATTATAATTATTGTCATTATTACTATTTTGTGAATCTGATGTCTGCTCGCTGTCCCTGAGGATATTACCTGGAAGTCCTTTTAAACTTCCCTTTTTTTGGAGCGTCTGGGTGGCTCAGTCAGTTAAGCATCCAACTTCAGCTCAAGTCATGATCTCATGGTTTGTGTGTTTGATTCACATTGGGCTCTTTGCTGTCAGTGGAGAGCCCACTTTTGGATCCTCTGTCTCCTTTTCTCTCTGCCCCTCCCCTCCTTGTGCTCTCTCTCTCAAAAATAAATAAACATTTATCACTCTATGTCTGCTAGGCTGTGGTTTCCTGTGCCCCTTGGCTGCAGTTTTTCTCTGTTTTCTAGCTCACATTAATTTTTCAAAATCTCTCGTCTGTTGATGGCCCAACCATTGTGGTGTTATTTATTTTTTATTCCTGTACTATCATTTTAGTAGGTCTTAAAAGAAGTAAAACCATGTATGATCTTACCATCTTTAGAATGCCTTGAAAATTTCTAGTCAAAAAAACGACCAGATAAAATGTCATTTTAAAAAGATCATTTTGGGGCGTCTGGGTGGCTCAGTTGGTTAAGTGTCCGACTTACGCTCAGGTCATGATCTCACAGTTCGTGGGTTCAAGCCCCGCCCACAGGCGCTGGGCTAACAACTCAGAGCCTGAAGCCTGCTTCATATTCTGTGTCTCCTTCTCTCTCTGCCCTTCCCCCACTTGCTCTCTGTCCCTCTCTTTCTCAAAAATAAATAAACATTAAAAAAAATTATTTTTAAAGATCACTCTCTAAAATTTAACTTATAGCAGCATCAACTAATAGACTAGGTTCTCCTATAATTAACTGTGATTCTTATACTACTTACATAAAAGTGGTATAAGCCCAAGATATAGTAATAAAACTATTTATTAAAATACTGATGTAAATAGTATATTCTTAAATAAATAAATGGGTTAATATTTAACAAAATACAATCATCTAGAAACAAGTTACTTTCTCCTACTGAAAGCAAAATATATGTGTTATTATATATTTATATTATATTATAAAATATATATGCTATATATAAATATATACATATTTATATATCATTATATCATAAAATATATATGTTTTATATATATTTAGCATAAAATTGCCCTGGCCAAAACAAAAGTGACTTTCTTCAGAAGTAATTGAATCTCTAACTACTCTAGTAGTGTTTCCATCTATCACTCGATACCTTATCATTGAATATAAATGTGATTTTGCATGGAATAGCACTAAATTAGTCTTAAACCAACCATTAACTTCTAGAAGCTTATAATCTTTTATTTGCAGTAAGTTGACAGATATGAGGATGAAAATAACTATCTTATAGGTTGGCAGTGATAACTAAAATGAGATAAAATATATAATGTTCATTCTTTCCCTTTTTTCTTAGTCCTATGGAACCTTTTTGTTTTTATTATTATTTTTTTTGGTAATGTTTATTTATTTTTGAGAGGGAGACAGACAGAGTGCAAGCAGGGGAGGGGCAGAGGGAGAAGGAGATACAGAATCTGAAACACGTTCCAGGCTCTGAGCAGTCAGCACAGAGCCCGACACAGGGCTCGAACCCACAAACTGTGAGATCATGACCTGAGTCAGAGTTGGACACTTAACCGACTGAGCCACCCATGCACCCCGGGACCATTTTTATTTTTATTTTTTTTATTAATTTTTTATTTTAATTTCAGTTTAATTGACATGCAGTGTTATATCAGTTTCAGGTATACAACACTTCCATACATCACCTAGTGCTCATCGCAGCAAGTGCACTCCTTTAATCCCCATCACCTATTCCACTCATCCTCCCCCTCAACCTACCCTTTGATAACCAACAGTTTGTTCTCTGTAGTCAAGAGTCTGTTTCTTGGTTTCTCTCACTTTTTCTTTTGCTTGTTTGTTTTGTTTCTTAAATTCCACATGTGAGGAAAATCATATGGCATTTGTCTTTCTCTGACTACTTATTGTACTTAGCACAATACTCTCTAGCTCCATCCAGGTTGTTGCAAATGCTAAGATTTCATTCTTTTTTATGGCCAAATAATATCCCATTGTGTGTGTGTGTGTGTGTGTGTGTGTGTGTGTGTACACCATGTCTTCTTTATCCATTCATCTATCAGTGGACACTTGGGCTGCTTCCATAATTTGGCTATTATAAATAATGCTGCTATAAACATAGGGGTGCATGTATCCCTTTGAATTAGTGCATTTGTATTTGGGGGATAGATGTCCAGTAGTGTGATTACTGGATCATAGGGTAGTTCTATTTTTAACTTTTTGAGAAACCTCCATACTGTTTTCCACAATGGCTTCCCACTGTTTGCATTCCCACCAACTGTGCAAGTGGGTTCCTTTTTCTCCACATCCTTGCCAACACATTTTGTTTGCATTTTTTGATTTCAGCCGTTCTGACAGGTATGTGGTGGTATCTCCTTGTGGTTTTGATTTTCATTTCCCTGATGCTGAGTGATGTTGAGCATCTTTTCATGTGTCTGTGGGCCATCTGTAGTCTTCTTTGGAGAAATATCTGTTCATATGTTCAGCCCATTTTTAAAATGGATCGTTTGTGTTTTTGGGTGTTGGGTTGTATTAGCTCTTTATATATTTTGGATGCTAACCCTTTATCGTATATGTCATTTCCAAATATCTTCCCCCATTCAGTAGGTTGCCCTTTAGTTTTGTTAATTGTTTCCTTCACTGTACAGAAGCGTTTTATTTTGACATAGTCCCAATAGTTTATTTTTGCTTGTATTTCCCTTGCCTCAGGAGGCATATCTAGAAAAATGTTGCTACGGTCAATGTCAGAGAGATTACTGCCTGTCCTCTCTTCTAGGATTTTTATGGTTTCAGGTATCACACTGAGGTATTTAATCCATGTTGAGTTTATTTTTGTGTCTGGTGTAAGAAAGTGTTCCAGTTTCATTCTTGTGCATGCAGTTGTCCAGTTTTCCCAGCACCATTTATTGAAGAAACTGTCTTTTCCCATTGGATATCTTTTCCTGCTTTGTTGAAGATGAATTGGCCATATAATTGTGGGTTTATTTCTGGATGTTCTATTCTGTTCTCTTGGTCTGTGTGTCTACTTTTGTACTAGTGCCATACTGTTCTGATTACTATAGTTTTGTAATATAACTTGAAGTCTGGAATTGTGATATCTCCAGCTTGGCTTTGCTTTTTCAAGGTGCTTTGGCTGTTCAGGATTTTTTGTGGTTCCATATAGACTTTAGGATTGTTTGTTCTAGGTCTGTGAAAAATGCTATATTTGGTATTTTGATAGGAATTGCATTGAATCTGTAGATTGCTTTGGGTAGTATAGACATTTTAACAACATTTGTTCTTTAAATATTTGAGCATGGAATGTCTTTCCATTTCATTGTGTCTTCAATTTCTTTCATCAATATTTTAATGTTTTCAGAGTACAGGTCTATCACCTCCTTAGTTAAGTTTATTCCTAGAAACTTTATTATTTTTGGTACAACTGTAAATGGGATTGTTTTCTTAATCTCTCTTCCTGCTGCTTCATTATTAATATATGGAAATGCAACAGATCTCTGTACACTGATTTTGTATCCTGAGGCTTTAGTGAATTCATTTATCAGTTCTAGTAGTTTTTGGTGGAGTTTCTATATATAATACCATGTCATCTGCAAATAGTGAAAGTTTGACTTGTTCCTTACCAATTTGGATTCCTTTTATTTCTTTTTGTTGTCTGATTGCTGAAGCTACGACTTCCACTATTATGTTGAAAAGAAGTGGTGAGAGTGGGCATCCTTGTCTTATTCTTGACCTTAGGAGAAAAGCTCTCAGTTTTTTCCTGCTGAGTATATTCACTGTGGGGTTTTCATATTAGGACTATCGACCCATTTTTAAACCACCTCTGAAATATCTCTGTAACTATAGTAAATTCTTTAATCCAAATCCTCTAGCCAGTATCTGTATGAAAATTTTGAGGCCTTAAAGAGAACTCCAGCTAACTAATGGTATGTTACATGTAAACAGTGTTTTTTCTGCTTCCTGGCAGTCTTAAGCAGCTCCTTGATGTGCTTCATTAAAAGATACTTGCAAGGCTTAGTATTGTTAAATAATATACATTGATTATAACCAAGTCTTTGTAATATAAATAATATCTTTATTAAAACTCTAGCTCTGTAAATCCTACTCATTTAAATGTAGTTTTTCAGCATTTCCCATCTTAATTGTTACGCTGATGCATATGTGATTTCCCTCTAGTGTTATCAAATAGATTAAGAAAAATGCACTCAGTCAAGTTGCTTTCATTTCTGTTTCTCATGAAAAGAACTATATATGTATAAAAATTGTAAGTGGTAGCTGAGTTAGAGTCTCCCATCTTCACTTTCTGTGTTTCACATAATAACTTGAGAAAGGGACAAAGAGAAATTTTAAATTCATAATTAATAAATTCAGTAGATTTCAAGGAAAATAATAAAAACTACAGTAAAGACAATTCTAGGCTCCAAATATCTGCAACTATATGTTTATGGAGAAGAGAAATTACAAAACCACTGTGCATTTTTCATAATTAAAGTATATTGTCAACCTTCTATATCTCTTTCATATAAATAAAAAGATTGCGCTTTCAGATATCATTATTACCATAACTATTTGCCTTTATTGTAAATGGAAGTTAGAATTTCTGATTACTGCTAATTATGGCAGGACTTTTCCTAAATTGCACGTGCTTTTTAGTTAACAATACATTTATTTTCAGTATTCTTCTCTGTTTCTGACTATTCAGATGGACACACACACACACACACACACACACACATCTGAGGGAGCAGTAAAAACAGAAGATATTTATTTAAGAATATAATACTCTTCAAAGGTTTATTTAGTTTACATAATAGATCAGATATTCATTTTAAGGCACTATTCTCTATATTATATAGGAATTGTTACTTTAAAAACCATGATATGTTTTTTGTCATAATCTGAATGTTATGAATTCTTGGTAGCTCTACAGAAATCTTCCTGCTTGGTTTTTTTTTTTTTCCTATTCACAGTATTCAAAGTGGTCCATGTGATCTAGATATTGAAAATTGAGGTAGAGTGTGCTGCATTGCTGATATTTACTTTGAAACCTTGGAAACATTCTGATTCCACATGCTAGAATTACGGGATGCCCACTGTTTCATATTGCTGATATTTTAAAAGGTATCTGAAAGTCTGCACAATCATTTTTTAAGCTGGCATTAAAATACTGTTTAAAAAGATTCAAATATTAAACATAATGCTTTCCTTTCCAGTTACAAATGCACACGTAATCATTGTTCATTTAAAATTTTGTGACTCATCATGGATTTTGGCCCCCACCATTATTTACCTTGTATTTAGAAGTATACTAATCTGCTAATTTTGAAATCTAACCCCAATAAGGTGCAATTAGTTTTTATTTCCTAATTTCGAGTGAACTCTGCTAATTTATTAAAAAATAAAATAATATCTAGAATCAGCATTATAAAATTATGTTCATCAGGAGAAGTTAATTTTATCATATGTCAATTTGGTATAGAGCATCTCTAACAAAAAGTCAGCTTTTACATTCAGGAAGCCATATTCTCTCAATGTAGAAGACGCTAGTTCACCCTTTAAGACTTCTGTGTAAAAATAAAACTCTGAAAGGAAAGCATTGAATGAATTAAAGCATGTACACAGGTGACTGACTTTCAAGTAAAGCATCATATGTATAATGAAAAAGTTTCACTTGGTTCCTCTTTCCTCAATGAAAAAATATCATAAAGTAGAAGAACTAACAGATTACATCACAATTCTCAGCTAATAAAATTAAAACAAAGATGTGCTAAGGATTAGCTGTGTAGTTTTTGTTTGTCCTCTTAATGATAAAAAGATTAGCTTGCCAAACTTTTTCATGAGTTTTTTTTGTGTGTTTTTTTGTTTGTTTGTTTGTTTGTTTTACATAGCCAGGGAGAACTACCAAGTATGAAGGCAGATACCCAGAGTCTGTGCTGGGGAGTTTAAGGACATAATCTGGAAACCCAATGCTGAGAATCAAATCTGAAGTGCAGGGTGGGGCACCTGGGCGACGCAGTCATAGAGTCCAACTTCGGCTCAGGTCATGATCTAGTGGTCTGTAGGTTCCAGCCCTATGTCAGGCTCTGAGCTGACAGGTCAGAGCCTGGAGCCTGCTTCAGATTCTGTGTCTCCCTCTCTCTGCCCCTCCCCCATTCACGCTTTGACTCTCTCTCTCTCAAAAATAAACATTAAATTTTTTTTTAATTTAAAAATCTGACGTGCAGGAAGAGAGAGGAATAAGTAAGAATTGCAACTAAATGAGGCAGATGCTGAGCAGAATGAGATGCAATAAACAATAAACAGATATTAGAGAGTGGCCCAGAAGCAGGACTTTGAACAGAAAGCATATTAATACCTTTTTGGGGAGTGGCCATTAAAGACTTATCAGGACTAAAAACTTACTATAAATGAACAAACAGTAAACCTAGCTCTGATTTGTCTCCAGCTCATTCCTTTTTAAATCAAATCAGTATTTCCCAAACTGTTATTTTATACAACAATCTTCTAAAAGCTTTATCATCAAAGTGGGGAGAAAATATCAGTTGTCAAGTAAATTTGGGGAATTAAAGTCACACACACAGACACACACACACACACACACACACACACACACACGCACATTCTTCATATTTTTCTCTCTTAAAAATTCACAATGCCCTTTATCATATAATGGCTTCTGAGTAGTCCTGGAGGGGAAAAGTTCTATAAACCCAACATTTCCCAAACTTGTTTGACCTTGACACTATTTTACATCGTATCAAATCCCATCTTTGGAGCTGTGCTCTTCAGGACACCAGTTTAAGAAACTATCCTGTTTAGTTAGTGTTTAATCAGCTATTGCAAAGCCATTTTTAAAAGGTAAAGTATAGGCAGAATGAATGGCTGAATTTACCTAGTATTTACTAATATAGCTATTGCAACCTTGCATGTGATCCAGTCTTTGATACAAAAAGGGCTCACATTATTTATATAGACAGACAAATAAGCAATTGCCATAGCTACTTATTTTGAAAGATCACATAATGTGTTAAGTCGTAGAAGCTAGACTCCACAACACTGATCTCATATTTTGGACAGCAATCCCTAGACATTAATATAAGCTTCAAAGCATGTTTTTCAAAATTACATTATCTTACTAGTTCTTCGTAAAGAGGACTCCAACTGAAAAGATCTGGAAGTGGTCTTATGTTAATACAGGAAGCAGTGTGTTATAACAAGACACAGAACTATTAGTAGCAGGAGATTTGTATTTTCTGTTCTGGATCTGCCATCAGCTATGTATGAGACATTGTAAAAGATAGTTCTTTTCTGAAAAAGGAGAAGATTACTGTATCCCAGCTAGGTATTCAGGATGACCTTCTAAAAAGTTTCAAATTTCAGTGCTGAAATTTGGGAAATTCTATATTAAACAAAGTTAAGTGAAACAAGTTACCATACCCAATATTAATGTGCATTGTGAATTTCCAAAAGATGGATATAGTATTAAAGATTTTTGTATTACTCTATATCTGTACCATGTATATTAAGTGATTCTCAGTTCATAGTTTGGGAAATACAGGACTGAATATATTTTAGACTTCCTTGTAATTCTGATGATATATTCAATGATCTTAAATTATTTCTGTACATTTTTAACCCTTAAAAGAAAAAGAGGATGTACATTTATAACCAACCGTGTGCTTGTGAAGGACCAGTGTTACCTGAAAAATGTCTTAGTTTACAGGATTATCTTATAACAACTCCACATTTCATTAGATTTTTTTTAATTCAAGTTAGTTAACATACAGTGTAGTCTTGGCTTCAGGAGTAGAACCCAGTGATTCATTTCTTACATGACACCCAGTGCTCATCCCAAAAATTGTACTCCTTGGGGCGTCCAGGTGGCTCAGTTGGTTGAGCAGCTGACTTTGGCCCAGGTCATAATCTCATGGTTTGTGAGTTTGAGTTTGACCCCATGTCGGGCTCTGTGCTGACAGCTCAGAGCCTGGAGCCTGCTTTGGATTCTGTGTCTCCCTCTGTCTCTGCCCCTCCTCGACTCGTGCTCTGTCTCTCTCTGTCTCAGAAATAAATAAACATTAAAAAAATTTTTTTAAAAAGTGCACTCCTTAATTCCCATCACCCATTTAACCCATCCCCCCATCCACCTCACCTCCAGCAACCCTTAGTTTGTTCTCTATATTTAAGAGTCTCTTATAGATTGCCTCCCTCTCTGTTTTTATCTTATTTTTCCTTCCCTTCCCCTATGTTCATCTGTTGTGTTTCTCAAATTTCTTATATGAGTGAGGTCATATGATATATTTCTCTAACTGATGTATTTCACATAGTATAATACCCTCCAGTTCCATACACATTGTTGCAAATGGCAAGATTTCATTATTTTTGATTGCGAAGTAGTATTCCAGTGTGTGTGTGTGTGTGTGTGTGTGTGTGTGTGTGTGTGCTTT
The DNA here is from genome assembly GCF_018350215.1 of Panthera leo. Taxonomy (NCBI): domain Eukaryota; kingdom Metazoa; phylum Chordata; class Mammalia; order Carnivora; family Felidae; genus Panthera; species Panthera leo. Next base: position 138,399,741 of record NC_056686.1, read on the forward strand.
ATCCATTCATCAGTTGATGGACGTTTAGGCTCTTTCTGTAATTTGGCTACTGCTATAAACATTGGGGTGTATGTGCCCCTTCAAATTAGCATTTTTATATCCTTCGGATAAATACTTAGTGGTGCAATTGCTAGGTCATAGGAATAGTTCTATTTTTAATTTTTTGAGGAACCTCCATACTGTTTTCCAGAGTGGCCGCACCAGTTTGCATTCCCTCCAGCAGTGCAAAAGTGTTTCCCTTTCTCCGCATCCTGGCCAACATCTGTTATTGCCTAAGTTGTTAATTTTATCAATTCTGACCTGTGTGAGGTGGTATCTCCTTGTGGTTTTGATTTGTATTTCCCCAATGATGAGTGACATTGAGCATCTTTTCATGTGTCTGCTAGCATCTGGCTATCTTCTTTGGAAAAGTATCTATTCATATTCTTAGACCACTTCTCCACTGGATTATTTGTTTTTGAGGTGTTGAATTTGGTAAGTTCTTTATAGATTTTGGATACTAACCCTTTATCTGATATGTCATTTGCAAATATCGTCTATCATTCCATCAGTTGCCTTTTAGTTTTGTTGATTGTTTCCTTTGCTGTGTAGAAACTCCTTATCTAGATGAGGTTAATTAGATCTTTTTAATTAATTAAAAATAATATGTGTATAAAGGGCACCAGCGTAGCTCAGTCGGTTAAGCACCCAACTCTTGTTTTCTGCTCAGGTCATGATCTCACAGTTCATGAGTTGGAGCCCCATGATGGGCTCTACTCTGATGGCGTGAAGCCTGCTTGGGATTGTCTCTCTCTCCCTCTCTCTCTGCCCCTCCCCTGCTCATGCTCTCTCTCTGTCAAAATAAATAAATAAAATTTTAAAAAGTAATATGTGTATGATTTTAAAGTATTTACAGTAGAGTGTTAAAGATTTTTAAAGTTGTTATATAGTGTTAGTCTTTATGGTTTCTAGATAAAATACTCTAAAATCATGCACATATTATTTTGTACTTTAAAAAATTACATACATTACAACTCTAAGAAAATAACAGTAAAAGAAGAAATAGCTTTTCCAAAATAGAACACAGTTGTTGTCATCACTTAATTTAGTAATCATCAGTATCATATCCTTAGCATGTTTTTCTCCTAGAATTTTTTGAATTTGACATTATAGTAACTTTCTGCTTTGAAAAAAAAATAGTGGAAGGACACTTTATTTATTTAGAGAGAGAGTGAAAGGTGGAAGTCTTTTAAGGAAAATTTACTTGCAAAAATATTTGGAATAGAGTCAGCTTGAAAAAACACTCACTGGCCAAATCTGGAACAAGTTGAACATCAAAATAAATAACAATAGTAATGAATTATATAACACCTTGAATAAAATAAGGATCCATCAGCCCATACTAATATAAGTGAATAAATAAATAAATAAATGAGAGAGAAGAGAAAGCTCATCTTTATGCCAACTAAGACAAGGGATAATGGTGTTAGAAAATCACCAGTAGACACCAAAATTAATGGTTAAACTTTATATAAAATAGTTTCAAAATATTTTCCCACAAATTCCTTCTTAATTATAAAGAAAACTTAGTAATTTGACAGTGGAAAAACTGGTGGACATCACATTAACAAACTGATCAAAGTTAACACCACCAGTATTGGATTAAAGTGACATTTCATATGCTTCCTGATATGATGTGCTTGAAAAGGAAAAGGCATTGCATCTGTAATATTCCCATCAAGATGCATATCCTAAGGGTAATCAAGAGGAAATATCAGGCGAACTAAAAATGAGGAACACTAAACAAAATAACAGGCCTGCATTCTTCAAAAATGTCAAGATCAAGAAAGACAAGGAAAGACAGAGAAAAGTTCCATTTTTAGGTAAACTAACAACTAAACATAATGTGTGATAATGGATTAGATCATGGTCCACGGGTTTAAAAAAACAAGTATAAAATGCTAAAAGGGCATTATGGGACTGTTGTCAAAAATTGAATATGAACTGTGGATTAGATATATTAAATTTCTTGATCTCAAAAATTGCATTGTGGCTGTGTAAGAGAATAGGTATGTCTTGAGGAAACTTACTGAAGTTTTTAAAGGTAAATTGGCACATTTACCAGTTTTCTCTCAAAAGAAGAAATTAGATAGATATTTAGATGACAAGCAAAGGGGGCAAAATGTAAACAACTGAGGAATCTGGATGAAGTTTCTCGAGAGTTCCTCATCCTCTTCTTGCAACATCTAAGTTTGATTTGTACTGAAATAAAAAGATGTAGTCCTTTTTTAAAATTTGAGTATACCTATGGAGAGTTAAAACCTACTTCAGTATAATGGTTCAAATTGTTACAAGTATGTAAGAAAAAAGGCCAAACCTTAGAAATGTACCCCTTGCACTTTGTTCAAATTGACAAAAGTATGAGGTAAAATTAATATGATGGTTAATAATCACCCCTCCCTCAAGAAAAGATCGTTTATTTGTGAGCCACGTTAAATTCTCTGTTAAATGTGCTATATGAATTCAGGGTATTAATATTTTAGGTGAATGCACTTAGAAGATGTACAATAGAGAGCTATTTCAAGAGACATAAAACTACGACATCCATCCTCTCCCCAACCTCCACCCCACCTGCCACACATTTATTTATCCTTCATGCCCCACTTTACCTGGCTAATTTAAGTGTAACAAAAGCTTTGTCCAGAAACCTTTTTTGCCCTCTACAGTTTATAATAAATCATTGTCACAACTCTATAAAGGTGATAGATTATGTATTAAATTGAGAAACATGTCTTTTAAAAAACATTTTCTATTAAGAAATTGCCTAGTTTTTGATACTTGCCTGTGTCATAAATTACTATAGCATATTTTATTTCTAAAATGGGATAATTATTAAAATAACCTCAATTTTTAATATTTTGAGTGCATCACAATTTTTTAACTGGGCACTTTATGTATATTTATATTATGTATGTGATCACATATATTATGTATATATTTATCTATATACATATAAAACATAATTTTATTTCCTTATCTTTCTCAAAGCATAAATTCTACCTTCTTTGTGTTCATAAGCTATAGAGTCTTTATAAACAAATCAATATTTGTTTTCTGTTCAGAGGTCAACATTACTTTTTAGTGGTTTGACATTGGTAAGTCAAAAAAAAACCCCGGAGGACTAAATTGTACTGTAGTTTAATTTTTTTAAGTTATTTACCATTTAATAGACAGTCAAGAGGCAAAAGCTGTCATAGATTCATATATCATCTGATTAATTACAAGAGTCTAAACCAAAAGCAAAAACACAATTTCAAAGAGTGGTAAACTAAGAGGAACTATGTGTGAATATATGAGTGTGCTTGAAGCAGGCTTTTTTTTTTTAATCTCACTAATCTCTACACCCAACATGAGGTCCAGATTCATGACCCCAAGATTAAGAGTAGCGTCTGAGCCAGCCAAGCACCTCTGAAGCAGGCTTTTAAAATTGTTTTGATGTTTCGTGTAAAAAGGACTATTATTACTCTTAACATTATAAATATTAAAAGACATGAAGGATTGTTTCCTTACAGAAAATTTAATAGCTTTCTAAGGAAAGGTAAATGTATAAGCATTTCGGCAAATAAACTAGGTTTTTATTTTAGGTTTGTTTTTTTTTTTTTTATTCTACCAAGAACTTTATAGTCTACATTCAAAATGTATTCTATAAAACATGTCAATAATATTTTTGCCCTTTTAATGACTGTATAATTTATCTGTGAAAATGGTCATGTGGCATCATGTAAAATTATTTATAGAATTAAACCTTGGAGCTCTTATTTACATAAGAATGGATTCAGCACCAATATTGACCTACTTTTTTTTCATTCAGATTTTTTTAGTGAGAGAATAACTGTCTCACACCAAGATTTGAAGCCAGAATTTTATTGCAATATATTAAAAAAGAGAAACTCATTCTTGCTGTGTTTCTGTAATCTGAATATAAGGTTACACCATATCAACAACCAGCAGATGGAGGGAAAAAATGCTCTAGGAAGCAAGGCTATAAATACTAGGTTAATTCCAGAACTTTAAGATTTTCAAAATTTTACTAAAGCTCCTCTAAACTGTCTGATCTTTTAGTAAGAAATTCATCATTCAGAGGGGGAAAGAAAGTCACAGAATCTCAAAGTAAGGTCTGTGTTACTTCAGATGACTTTATCATCTCCTTACACTTATTGTGAAAGCCATTTTGGTTCTCTAATCTCCTAATTAGTATGGGTCCAAATAAATAGCTCAATTGGAAATATAGAAGTGATTTTTTCCCAATGATTTCCCCCCTATAATACCAGTATTAGGACCCTCTTAAGACTCTAATACATCTAGTGACCTTTCTATTAAAAAAAAAAAATGAATGTATTAAATTCACTACTGATTGATGCCCTGTTGAAAAAGCTGCTTTGGCTTCTATGTTTGTTTGTATATATGTTTGTATGCATTCATTCATTCATTCATTCACTCAGCATAAATCACACACATACTTGCTAAGTTCTATGGTTAGATTAAAGCTGTAGGCATAGAAGATATAGTCCCCATTCTCAAGTTGCTTGAGAAGCAAACTGAACCATGACAATGCAGTATAATAAATGTGGTGAAAGTAGTACAATGTGCTATAAAGGTATGTAGTAAGAGTTCCTAATCCATACTGGGTAGTTTAGGAAGTCAATGATTTTGATTACCAAAGATGGGATTAGAAAAATATGAGGTGAATTTTGTGATCCAAATCAGTATACTTCAAGGTAAACATTAGTCTCATTAATACTAGCAATTTATTGAATATCTATGATATGATAAATGTTACAACAAATGCAATCTTGTCATTTGTGTTAGATATCTAAAATAATAATAATGGACTTTTTTTCTTAAGAAAATATTTGTCTCATTTCTTCTGATTGTTAGGCCCTTTATGGTTGGTTAACTGCATACACCAATTCAGGCCACACAACTCATACATACCATTGGCTTTCTGAGGCACCCAGGGAGAACAATGTGGGTTCATTAATGAAAGTCCATCCTTTACTGCTAAAAAGCTGACTCAAACTCATGGCCTACTAATATAGTTGGATCATTACCTTCATCCTTGTGTGTGGAGTACAATAAATCATTATTATACTGGGAATCGTCACCAGTAGGAAAAGCATGTTGCAGTGTTTCCGAAAAGTAGTACTTATAAATTTGAAGAAACACCTTAAACAGAGAGGAAGATTTCTAACTACAAGAAAAAGTGAAACTACAGAAACTAAGTTAAAGGTAAGAAGGTGGGAAAGGGTAGCAAAGAGAACATGAGTTTAAGTGAAGTAGATAATGAAAGAAAATATAGCTGGCTCAAGAAGTTTGAGGAGATTGATAGCTGAATATCATGCAAAAAGACTTAGTGTAAAGCTGCTGATACTTGAGGTTGAGAGGTTGGGCAGTCGTTTTCTACAATTCTGCCTCTAATTTCCACCAACTCTGCTAGCAAGGTAACTAAAGAAAAGCAGTTTAGCCTTTGAGCAGTTGTTCTAATTAGCTCTTTACAGTGTAATGAAGACCTACTTTAGTTGCATACTGGAATAAACACATAGTTTAGCAGGATATGGTCCTGAATTTTTTCTAGAATTATGTGTTGATGTGGATATAAAATTAAGTTTCAACTTTGGTAAGAACAGAGTTTAGTAAACACTGAATATTAGTTTTATGATATCACAGGAAAGCAAGCACACCTAATTTATGAATAGGCTTACCTATTCAAATTTTTTAGGGAGCAGTGGCGCCTGACTGGCTCAGTTAGTAGAGACTGTGACTCTTGATCTTGCGGTCATGAGTTCAAGCCCCACACTGGATTACTTAAAAAATAACAATAATTTAAAAATAAAAAGTAAAAAGTGCTTTCTAAACATAGTTATATAAACTTTTCAGGAAGCAGAAAGACATAATATCTTTTTTTTAGGGAGGGTTTGTGGGAGAGGGAGAGAGAGAATCTCAAACAGGCTCCACACCCAGTGCAGAGCCAACATGGGGCTCAATCTCATGAACTATGCTGAATCTCATGACTTGAGCTGAAATCAAGAGTCCAATGCTTAACCACCTAAGCCACCCAGGTGTCCCAAGATATAGTATCTTTGATAAGATACAATTATGCTATAATAACTCTTGTTCAGTGATAGCATTTCATTACAGTGAAAAGTACATATTGAATAACCAGATAATGTTGTAATACAGTAATGATCCTTGTTTATTTATGTGATATGGGGAAAAATACAAACATGTTCTTCTGTATTTGTTATTGAAAGGAGAGGCTATACAAATACCATTTTTGCTTTCATTTATTGTACATTACATCCATTATCTTTCCAATAATTGATAAACCATAAGACTTTTCTGGATCAAAGTGTTTTAGAACCTTCAAGACTTTGAAAATTTCAAACTAACAGTATTGATATTATATAAATATTGATGATGGCTTAGAGTAAATGGACAAGCTTCCATCTAAATGCAAGTCACATTCTTGGGAGACTTTGAAACCAGTTACGTTTATTAGAAAGTCCTCAACGAAAACATGAACCAAATAAAATACTCTCAGTAGTCATCAGGTGACTCAATCCCTTTTTATCTTGTTTTTTAGTACTTACTGATTAGAATTATTCACAATACTACTATTGACTTTGTGGCCTTCCTCCACACTCTCCTTTCTCGGTGCACAAATTCGTTTTAAATGTTGAATCTAGGCATATATGATTACGTTACTGATATACTGAAATATTTGATTGGGTTGGAGAGCCTTACTAGATGCCAGTTTGCCACATTTAGACTGTTGCAAAGCTTAGTACATAGCACACCGGCCTTTTACTTGTTACAAACAAAAAGAATCCTTGTACATGTGAATGTGTGTTTATACACATGAACCTGCATGTGCTCAGGTAGTTTTTAATTACAAAGTCAGATAAAACAATTTGAATGTATATGTAGGTATCTAACAAGCCTCAACCATCTTATTACCATTTACAGTGTAAAAGACTCTTGGAGCAATACTAAGCAATATGATACCAGGTTCTGTATTTCTTTTTATGAGTCTTACTAAGGTGTCCTGTTTTCTTATTTTTCTAACCTCCATAAATTATAGTTAGTTAGCCAGTGCCTATTGAACACTTTCTACGTGGAACCTAAAATTGAAGGTGATATTAAAGAGCAGAAAATGAAAGCTTAGCCCCTAATGACCTTCCATTTCAGTGTTTTTCCATAGTAGATGAGCCTAAAGGTGACCAGTCCATTCCCTTGCCTGAGGGTTGTGGTATGGAGGACAGATTATGTCCTCTCAGGACTCTGGGATACTGAAGAAGATGATAGCTCAGGCAGATGTACTAGAAAACAGTACTATTTTAAATACTTGGTCACTATTCCAATATAGTGAATTTGTTTTGAATTCAAGGTAACCTCTTAGCTAACCTTATTTAATGCCTGCTGCGTATAAATATTATGTTACATATTGATCCTGAATGAGATAGCCTTGGACTTTTCTCTTATTTTAGCATCCTTTCCAAAGTATTGTACATGTTATTAATGAAAATACTATAAGCACAAGATTTAAAACATCAGAGTTGGATAGTATGTCTTAGGTCTACTGATGATAAGTTGAGTCACTTTATTGGTAGCTAAGGCATTTAGGGAAGAAATATTTTTAAATCTTACATTATTGTATCAGTCAAGATTCTTTATTACAAATAACATAACCCTCTCTGGCCAGTTTAACAATAAAGGAGACATGTTGAAAGTTATTAAGTAGCTAACAGAATCACAGAGCAGCTCTGAAGACAGTCAGTAACATTATGGGAGCATATTCCAGAAGCTCCTGTCCCAAAATACTGTTTCCACTGGCACCAAGCACTTAAGACGCATCAGACTGAATGTCACTATTATCCCCAAAGAACCTGATGTCTCCACCAGCAAATGAAGTTCTCCAAGGCTGCATCCTCAAGTTTCTTGCTTCCATTTGCAAATCACGCTCTGTGAATTTGATTGCTGGGACCTAAGGTGTTTACCTAACTGTAAGACAGTCTGAGAATGCTAGTTGTCTGATTTCTGCCTTAAGAAAACTGGAATCATACTGGAGAAAATTAACAAAATACAGGGATACCTCAGAGATACTTTGGGTTCAGTTCCAGACCACTGCAATAAAATGAATATTACAAGAAGGTGAGTTCAAATGAATTTTTTTGCTTCCCAGTGCATGTAAAAGTTATGTTTATACTACACTGTAATTTATTAGGTGTGCAGTAGCATTCTGTCCAAAACCAAAGACAATATACACACCTTAAGAAAACTTTGTGGCTAAAAAATGCTTAACCATCGTCTGAGCTTTTGGCAATCTTTTTGCTGGTGAAAGATCTTGCCTTGATTCAGTTAATGGCTACTGACTAATCGGTAGTAGATGCTGAAAGTTGGGGTGACTGTGGCAATTTCTTAAAATAAGACAACAGTGAAGTTTGCTGCATCAACTGACTCTTTTTCACTTGAACACATAAAGGCCATTGTAGGGTTATTAATTAACCTAATTTAAATATTATTGTATCTCAGAGAATAGGGAGGCCTGAAGAGAGGGAGAGAGACAGGAAAACAGCTGGTCAGTAAAACAGTCAGAACACACATAACAGCTGTCAGAACACACATAACATCTGTCCACAGATGACATTGTACTGGATAGTTTTCATCTTAAATCTTCATTATATCATTTAAAATTTCTAGGGATCAGGTACAGGTCATTGTCTTCCTCTGAGAAATGTATCCCAATCTTTGCCTTCAGTAGGCACCTAAATTGTTTTCTTAGTGAGTCACTTCTACCGAATGTTAGCTCCTCTAACCATCATTCATGTCTGAACTAAGAGAGGAGCACTTTTGCTGTTGTAAGGCAGGGTTTCTCATCCTCAGCACTATTGACATTTTGGAATGGATAATTCTTTGTTGTTGGGGGCTTTCCTGTGCAATGTAGGGTGTTCAGCAACATCTCTGGCTTCTACCCACTAGATGCCAATAGCATGCATGTTAGTACATGCACGTGTGTGCATGCACACACACACACATACACACACACACCTATAATGATCATCAAAATTGTGTTCAGACATTGGCAGATTTTCCTAGGGTACTAAAACATTGCCAGTTGAAAGCTGCTAAGGTGCAACTATGTCTTTGCTTATGAACAATTTATGCAAATAAATAAATACCACCTTTGACTACTTTTTCTCTGCTTCTTAGAGTCTGACCATTGATGTTGTCTTTCACTGCTTCCCCCTAAATTCTTTCCTCAAAATGTATGAAATTATGTCAATCTAATTACCTCTTCTGTGTAGGCCTCTAGTAATTCACTTCTTTCCTCTAGTACTTCTGTTTTGCTTTGTCTTCTTCCCCTTCTGTTCAGTATAAACATTCTGCATCCTCTCCCTTCCTCAGGGATAATCTTGACAGTGGATACCTACAGGAAGGAAGGAAGGGAGGAAAAGTTAGTTCACACTTTGGATTTAAACTTTGTGCCTCAGAAATTTGGTGAACATATTTCTTAAGGTTATCATGGGAACAAATGAAATAAAAGTATCCATTTTGTCATTACATTAAATTTACTTGAAAGGTTGTTCCCACAATAGGGAAATTATCTATTATATAGTCAGGATTTGGGATTGAGCATGGAAACACTCTTTTAAAAAACTTCCTGCATATCCTTCTGTAATTCAGAGCATATCAAGGAACTATAGATAAGCCTTATAAATTGTCTTTTTCTTGTAATGCATTCTGCAGTATTCATTAATTTATATATATTTTCATTCCTTAAAAAATGATAGTTTATGTGAGTGAAATGGTTTTATATATTAATCCTTAATTATTCTAAGCGAAGATAAATAAGTAAAAAAAAAAATCAGTTTCATGACCTTTGGTTCTTGATAAATTTCAAAGTTGACCTGAATCATATTGCTGCTTTTTCAAATTAACCTCCAAAATTGCTAACCTGTTTTAAGAGTTTAGGAGCATACCTTTCCAAAATTGAAGAGTAACATCTAATTTCCTTACATTAAGCATTTCTTTCACTGCTTAATAAGTTATAGCTTTGAAAGTATGAGGGCATGATTAAATTTCTTTTCATATTGCTTTTAAGTAGAATAAATAATTCAGCTTTTTATCAGGGTAGTTTCAGTTTTTATACTATATCATAAATAGCTCTATAGCTCATTTACAGAGAACTTTCTTACCAGAAATACTTAAGGTTTTTCTATTATTAAAAAAGAGGGGAAATGTTTATCTTATATTATCTTGAAATAACTCAGATTCTGATCAATACATTTTTATTTATTAATTTTGGCTAGCTGTATTGTAATGTATCTCCATAATGTCCATTAATCTAATTAAAATTCATGTGGAATTTGCCATAGCTTAGGTATATTTTAATAATATATATATGAAAAATACTTATTTACAAATTTGTGGTTAGGTAATTACAAACATAATTATTGGCTATCCATTGTCCTATTTGGAAAGCAAAAATTTTTTGTGGCTTATATCTTCCTATTTTTAATATTAGTGAGACTTAAATTTTATATATTATTACATTAAATAAAAAGGATTTAGAGAAATTAAGGTGCAACATATAAAAATATTATAATTAAACATAAATTGATATTAAAACTTTATCGTTTATTGTTAAATTTAAAGGAAATCTTTAATTGGAAAAAATAATGTAATACATTTTTGCTGAAGTCTGCACTGCTATATTAAAGTTTTTTAGGAACTAGAATTTTTATTATAAAAATAACACCAATTTGAAAATATTCAAATAGCACAGAAGTGGAATAAGTAGAAAATCAGTATGAAGACATCTATTTTTAGCAATGTAATAGATTACTCTGAAGAGCTGCCTTAATACAAAATAATCAAATCCTGCATAAAACTTAATATTTTCTCATTGCTGAGTTCCACAGGTAGAAATAAAATCTTAAGCAGGGAAGAAAAAAAACTTGGATAGAAACTAAGGCACAAACAGTAAAAGTATGACAGGTGGGGACTTCTCAATAGTAAATGAAAAGAACAACACTTAATCCAGAAGGAAACTATATAGGCCAATAGCAAGATAGAGAAGCTGGAAGAAATATTTCTGGGTGGGGTTTTTGTCCTCCTTAAGTTCATAATCAAAATCCATCAAACACGTAAGGAAATAAGCCACCCTGAGAGTTAGCAGAAAAGACAAACTTCAAATGTAGACCCCAAGACTACAGCTGATATAGAATATGCTAAAACAAATCTGAAATGTTAAAAAATAATAATAATCCAGCAGAATTGAACTTTAAAAAGTGGAATATATAATTGTCAAATGAAAAAGGAATCTTTAATGAATAGATACATTCGTATTTAGTCAATAAAACAGAAACTACTCTAATTATTTTAAAGGACCATTTCATACAGGGAATTAGGTTATTAGAAAGAACTAGAAAAACAAAGAGAAGATAACTGGCAGAGCAAATAAAAAAGAGAAAAGGAGTAATAGCCAGTGCTCAGAAGCTGCTAACATTCCTTGGTTGGAGCCTGTAAGCCTAAATTCACTGAGATACTGTTGCATTTACTTTTGGATCCACCAAAGTGGTGTCACCTCAACAAGTGCTTGAATTACCAAAAATTTACTGCATCTTCTCAAACTACTGGGTTCCATAATCCCCTTATCGCTACTGCCCCACTAACAGTTCTTCCCTTATAATCTCCTACTGGTGCCTCTTATTGGAAGAATTTAATAGGAAACTTGTCAGAGCGGGCAGACATCTGCACACTCCGTATTCTAACAATATAAAACAGAGTATAGAAGAGTGGAAATGAGGGTTTTGACTCAACAGACAAGTAGATGGCAGAGTGGGTTATATATCAGCATGGACACAGCTGAAGAATTAGTGGATTCGAAGAAATGTTTTAAAATGACAGAATACAACAGGGAAAGACAAAAACATGAAAACCGTGAAATAAAGGTAGAGACTTGTAGGCTAAAATGTGAAATTCTGAGACTAACCAAAGACTCCCACCAAGATAATAGAGGAAGTGAAGGGTAGAGAATATTTAAAGAGCTAATAACTGTTAATTTTCTAGAAATAGTGAAGAACAGGGGTCTACAGATAGCAGAATCACAATATATAACAAGAAAAATAAAAAGAAATCAAGACCTTGAAATTGTGTTGTAAAACTTCAGGACATTAAAAGCAAGAAAAGATACTAAAAGCAGCCTGAGTGGGGGGAAAAACACATCACCTGAAAGAAAAAACAATGAAGTGGACAACAGACTTCTCAACAGCAAAAAAGGAAACTAGAAATTAATGGAATATTAACGTGCTAAGAGAAAATATAGCTGACCCTTGAACAACATGAGTTTGAACTGCACAGGCCCATTTATATGTGGATTTTTTTCAGTATATACAGTACAGTACTGTAAACGTATTTTATCTTCCTTATGATTTTTTAATAACACTTTATTTTCTCTAGTTTGTCTTATTGTTAGAGTACAGTATATAACACATACAACATACAAAATGTGTACTAATCAACTGTTTATGTTATTGGTATGGCTTCTGGTCAACAGTAGGCTAATAGTAATTAGGCTTGAGGGTAGTCACATGTATACATGGATTTTTGACTAGGGGGCCAGCGTCCCAAATCCCATGTTATTCAAGGATCAACTATACTTGTCAACTAAAATTGGGTGCTTAGCAAAACTTTCTTTCAAGCTAAGGGTGTAAAAAAGATAGACAAGCAAAAACATAGTTTACCACCAACGGACATAAACTAAAGGAATTTATGAAAGAAAATGATTAAGAAAAAATCAGTGGAATGATAGAAAAAAAGGAAAATTATTCCAAAGAAAATTTGAGATACTAGAAGGAATGATGAATAGAAAAATTGGCAAATGGGAGCAAACCCAATAAAATGTGTATAAATACTATTGCTAATAATAATAATAGATATTATTTAAAGTTTCAGGGGTTGAAAAAAATGACAGAAATATAATGTTAGACAACAACAGCATGAAAGCCTGGGGAAGAGTTCAGGAGGGATTATCAGTACATAGTGAAATTTCAAAGTAACTCACTAAAAGCGTATAAAAGGAGTATATGATATCCAATCCTATAGAGGGGAGAAAATGGAGTACGTTTCAAACAAATAAAAACTATACCAGTCCATTTTTTAAGGCAAGAAGAGACGTGTTTTTGTTTTTGTTTTGTTTTGTTTTAAGCATGGGAAAAGTTGGACAAATAAAAAACAAAAGGGATGATACTCAAAACAAATCTAAATACATTGGCAATTGCAGTTAGTGACACTTTGGAAGCATACAGACATTAAAAGGTTGAAAATAAAAGAATAGTAAAAAGCTATGCTGGGCAAACACCAAGCGAACAAAAGCTGGGGCATCAATTTTAATTTAACAAGCATGACTAGAGATAAGGAGAGTTTACTATATAATAATAAAAGGTTCAATTCACTAGAAAAAGCATAATATTAAGCCTGCATACACATAATAACTTAGCCCCAAAATATATTACAATTCAATACAATTAAAGGAATGAATTGATCAATATCATTATAAAGTTCAATGTACATTTGTGTATGTAAAACTGTGCACCCAACAATTAGAGAATGAGCATTCTTCTCAAGTAACTAACCATTTACAAAAATTGACTATATTTTTAGCCCAAAATGTCAGTAAGTTTCAAAGAATTGTCTTACAGACCAACATCTTCTTACATAAATAAAAGTCAAGAGCAAAAAGATCAATTTTTCAATGATTATACATTTGGAAATTTATTTTAAAAAAGAGTAAGTCATGAGCTAAAAAAAATGCTTTTAACTAGACAAATTTGTCTAAATTTGTCTAAATTTGACGAAACAAATATGTTTAACTAAACATAATCAAATTTATAGGATACATAACCTTAAATGCTTAGTTATAAAAAGGGAGGGAGGCTGAAATTTCATGACATAGGCCTCCAGTTTAATGAGTTAGAAAATGAGCAACTAAGAAGACATCCAGGTGGCCAATTGACACATGAAAAAATGCTCAACATCACTCATCCTCAGGAAAATACAAATCAAAACCACAATCAGATACCACCTCACACCTGTCAGAATGGCTAACATTAACAACTCAGGCAACAACAGATGCTGGCGAGGATGCAGAGAAAGGGTCTCTTTTGCACTGCTGGTGGGAATGCAAACTGGTGCAGTCACTCTGGAAAACAGTATGGAGGTTCCTCAAAAAACTAAAAATAAAACTACTCTATGACCCAGCAATGGCACTGCTAGGTATTTATCCAAGGGATACAGGTATGCTGTTTCGAAGGGACACATGCACCCCAATGTTTATAGCAGCACTATCAATAGTAGCCAAAGTATGAAAAGAGCCCAAATGTCCATCATCGATGGATGAATGGATAAAGAAAATGTGATACACACACACACACACACACACACACACACACACACACACACACACAATGGAGTATTACTCGGCAATCAAAAAGAATGAAATCTTGCCATTTGCAACTACGTGGATGGAACTAGAAGGTATTATGCTAAGCGAATTAGTCAGAGAAAGACAGATATCATATGATTTCACATATATGAGGACTTTAAGACACAGAACAGATAAACACAAGGGAAGGGAAGCAAAAAGAGTATAAAAACAGGGGAACAAAACAGAGGAGACTCTTAAATATGGAGAACAGAGGGTTGGTTACTAGAGGGGTTGTGGGAGGGGGGATGGGCTAAATGGGTAAGGGGCATTAAGAAATCTACTCTTGAAATCACTGTTGCATTATATGCTGACTTGGATGTGAATTTAAAAAATAAAATAAATAAAAACTGAAAAAAAAACCAAATTAAAAAAATTTTTAAAGAGGCAATAAAAGAATGAAACTAACCAAAGAGTATCTTCTGCCCATGATGTATCAGTAACTGTATTAAATTTATTAGAACCAGGGGCGCCTGGATGGCTCAGTCGGTTGAGCGTCCAACTTCGGCTCAGGTCATGATCTCACAGTCTGTGAGTTCGAGCCCCGCATTGGGCTCTGTGCTGATGGCTCAGAGCCTGGAGCCTGCTTCTGATTCTGTGTCTCCCTCTCTCTCTGCCCCTTCCCTGCTTATGCTCTCTCTCTGTCTCAAAAATAAATAAAAACATTAAGAAAAAAATTTAAAAAAATTTATTAGAACCAAAAGGCTTCAAGTAAAAGGAACACTTCAGACTGGTAAATAAATAAATAAATAAATAAATAAATAAATAAATAAATAAATAAATAAATAGATAAATAAATAAATAAGACGTAAGATGAGATAACAAAGAGGAAAATTAATGAAATGGAAAACATACATTCAGCAGGGAGGATCAGCAAAGCCTAAAATTGCCTCTTTTAAAAAAAATCAACCTCTGAATGTTTAATCAGTTAAGAATTAAAGAGAAAACTCAGAAACAAACAATATTATGAGTAAAAATACTCCACTAACAAATCGAGTAGATATCTAAAAGGTAAAGGTTTCTATGGACACTTTATACCAATGAATTGTGAAAACTTAGGTGAAGTGTACAAATCCCTGAGAATTATACCTTACCAGAAGTGACTCAAGAAAAAACTGAAAAAGTGAGGGTCAACCTGTAACCCTTAAAGAATTAACTATTTTGTTAAACCTTCTCATTAATACAAAAAACACAAATCTCACATCATTACAATTGACCTCTGGTCTTTCAAATATCCTCTGATATTTCAAATTTACATACTTTAGTGGAAAACAGAAAAAGGAAGAATTATTCTTAAACTCAGCAACATGTGTCTCTATCAAGACCTTAATATCCAAACCAAACAAAAATAGCAAAAGAAAGGGAAAGTACAATTCATTCTCACTTATGAATGTTAATATCAAATCCTACACAAAACTTGAGCAAACAGAATATTACAATGTATTAAAAAAGGAAAATACATCATGATGAAGAAGGGCATTAAAGAATGCAAGTATGGTTTAATATTGGTGGCAGGGTTGGAGGGTAATCTGTACATGCTATTTAGCATAGCAAATTAAAGGAGAAAAAAAAAACATGGTCATCTCAATAGACTTTTTTTTTTTTTATTTCAGTTGGCTCATTAATGGGGGAGAAAAAAATCCTTTTGGCAAAATTGCAAAAGAAGGAAAGATTCCCTAAATTGATAAAGGGTATCTATCAAGAATATGCAGCAAATATCAGTTTTACCAATAAAATACTAGAAGCATTTTCTTTAAAATTGGAACAAGATGGGGCATCTGAGTGACTCAGCTGGTTAAGTGTCTAACTTCAGCTCAGGTCATGATCTCACGGTCTGTGGATTCAAGCCCTGCATCAGGCTCTGTGCTGACAGCTCAGAGCTTGGATCCTGCTTCAGATTCTGTGTCTCCCTCTCTCTCTGCCCCTCCACCTTTCATGCCCTGTCTCTCTCTGTCTCAAAAATAAATAAATGTTAAAACAATTTTTTAAATAAAATAAAATAAAATAAAATTAGAACAAGATGATTTAACATTTTAGTGGAGGTCAGAGTCCTCACAAGAAGAGAAAAGAAATATCAAGTATAATCATTTGAAAGGAAGAAATTAAACTGCCTTCATCTGTAGATGGCATGATTGTCTACATGGAAAACTCAAAATAACTTACAGGGAAACAGAAATATAATGAGAATTTAGCCTGGTGACTGACTATAAAATCAATATACAATAATAAACTACATTTCTAACATTAAAAAATTTTAGAGGAGATACTATTTACTACATCCACAAAGACATAAAGTACAAAGAATTAAAGGTGTGCAAGAGCTTTATGAAAAAAATACTATAAGCTTTATTGAGGAACATTAAAGGTGTAACTGGAGAGTTGCACTAATATATTTGATTAAATATAGACAAGACATCAGTCTTTTCCAAATTTTTGATTCATAGATCAATGGGATTCCAGTGAAAAACCCTAACAGGGTATTTGAGGAACTCTACTTGGGTCTAAATTTTATGTGGGAAAGCAAAGAGGCTAGAATAGCCAATAGACTCCTAAAGAAAAATAAGGTTAATGAATTTCTTCTCTCAGGTAACAAGATTTGTTATAAAGTTAAGAAAGTGTGGTATTGGCAGAGGGGTAGACAACTTGACCAACTGAACAAAATATATTCTTTTAAGATCCCTAAATATATGATAAAACTTTTTTTTTCAAAGCAAACTAATGGTGAATACAAAATTTAAAATAATGATGTCCTCTGGAGCAGGGTTTTATTAGGGAGTTAGTGTGTGTTCATGGGCATTTACTTTATTATTATGCTTTATAACTCATATATATGACATATATGTTATATACTTAATATAAATATATTAGTTTTATAAGGCTACCACAGACTGCAGGGCTTAAACAATAGGTATTTATTTTCTCCTAGTTCTGAAGGCTAAAGTCCAAGATCAAGATATTGACAGGTTTGGTTTATCCTGGTCTCTCTCCTTGGCTTGCCTCAGATAGCTGCCTTCTTGCTATGTCCTCATATGGCCTTTTCTGTGCTGTCCCACCCTTATTGTCTCTTTCTCCTCTTATAAGGATGCTAGTCTATTGAACTAGGATACCACCCTTCATTTAACCTTCATTTAACCTTAATTACTTCCATAAAGGCCCTCTCTCCAGTACTGTCATATTGGGGGGTTAAGGGCGTCAACATAGAATTTTAGGGGAACTCAACTCAGTCCATATAACAATAATTTTTAATTTAAAAAAGTAAATAGAACTTGGACCCCACACTCTTAATCCTCTTGGTGTTCAGAAATTCTTATATTAACCTCTTTAGGAATTCCTTTTTGTATTTCTCTAAGAAAAGCAACTAAGTGAGCCTGATTAGGATAGGAATGGTTATATCCCTTAACAGGCATATTCATCAATCACTCTGCATAAGTCTGTAAAGTCTACATTTCAAGTCAGTAAATTGAAACTCCCAGGACTCTTTAACAAACCTTATAATGGTAAGAGACCAGAGAAGAAAATGTTTTGAGGTTTCTGAATATTTTATTTAATCTTAGATAGTCTCAAGGTATATTGCAAGGGATTTTTTTAATCTTCCATAAAGGGCTTAGAGAAATGTTGATTACTCTTTAGATGTTGCAGAAAACAATGTTAAAGAACAGTACTTACTAGGGAAAAAATTCATATCTAAAAATAGTTGTGTCACATGAGTTTATATTTTAGAACACAAACAAACAAAAATGTTCAGGTTTAATTTGCAGCCCAGCTATATTTTTGACATATTCTTGCTTTGCTCAGACTGAATGACTCAATGATTTAATATTTCTCTGCATTGAATTTTAGCAAATACTCAGATGATCTAATGTAATTTATACTATTTAAATCTCTTTTTCCAGCCTGAAAGTAATTTTTGACTCTAGAATGCTTTTCTTTTGACATCATATATTTCATAAGTAATGTACTTTGGGCGTCACCTAAAACAAAGAACGGGTTTCTTATCAGCAGGCAGCATTCCAGTCTAATGTGTTCATCTGCCTGATTTTACTAACCATGTAAGTAAGAATTAATGGAAGCTTCCAGATATTTTTACAATAGTCATATTTCTTCAATTAGTCTGTATCTTGTCAAAGCTTAATAGCCTGAAAGCTAATAGACATATTGATAAAGTTGTCAGATAAAAGCAAATATTTACAAGTAATTGTTCTGAAAAGAGATAAGGTAATATTCATTTGTCTTAGGTTTTGCATTTGTTCCTCAAGGAATATAAATATACAACATGTATTCTATAAAATAGTATTTCCATTGACCTTTTTATGTATTTTTTGTTTTCTCTGACTTGTATTGAATTACTGAAAAGCAAATGGAACATTTAATAATTTTTTTCTGTAGCTTCCTTCAGTCTGGTACACTACATTATGTAAATTTCTGTTTTACTTTTTTCTCACAAAGTAGAAATGATTTCATTGGCTTTTTTTTTCTGAATGTAAAAATGGAGCTATTTATTGAAAATGTGTATTTTTCTAATGATATAGACAAAGTTCATACTAGAATGGGCTTTCTGGAAGACATGATATTGCATTTCCTTATTGCTATGGCTATTTCTATAATAAGAGCTGTATAGACAATACACAGTAACACAGCAAAAG
This sequence comes from Panthera leo, assembly GCF_018350215.1. Taxonomy (NCBI): domain Eukaryota; kingdom Metazoa; phylum Chordata; class Mammalia; order Carnivora; family Felidae; genus Panthera; species Panthera leo. The sequence continues at coordinate 138,418,908 of NC_056686.1, forward strand.
TTCCAAATTTCAAATCTTTGTTATGGGGTTGATTGCTTTTTATTAACAAAATTACATGGAGAACTGCCAAATATTTTATTTCTTTCTTATATCATAGACCAGTTTTTTCAATGTATTATATCTAGACTTCCTCTCCTGTCAGAATTACCTGGAGGTACTTATTAAATATACAGATGCCTAGATGCTATGTTATAGCTTCTCAGTCGGAATACCATCAGTCTGGCCTGGCTATCTGCATTTTAACAAATGACGCTGGTAATTCTTAAGCACTCTACAGTTGAAGAACCACTATTGTTCACCATAGCCTGGGTACTGAAAGAGTTTTGTTGCCTGCCTTTTTATTTGTGTCCCATCCTCCAAGTTACTACTTTTTTACTGAGGTATAATTCACATACAACAATATATTAATTTCTGGTATATATCATGATGATTTGATATTTGCATATGTTGTGAATTGATCACTACAATAAGTCTAGTTAACATCCATCACCATACATAGTTACAAAAACATTTTTTTAAGATCTCTCTTAGCAAGCTTCAAATATGCAATATCATGTAGTTACCATGCTGTATATTATATCCCCATGACTTATTTATTCTATAACTGGAAGTATGTATGTTTTGACTCCCTTCATCAATTTTGCCCTTCCCCTAACTCCTCCTCTGGCAATCACCAATCTGTTCTCTATATCTGTAAGCTTGGTTTTTGTTTCATTTTAATTCCACATCTAAGCAAAACCATATAGTATTTGTCTTTCTATGTCTGACTGATTTCACTTAGCATAATGCCCTCTAGATCCATCCATGTTGTTGCAAATGGCAAGATTTCCTTCTCTTTGATTGCTGAATAGTATTCTATTGTATACGTATATACCAGTTTCTTTATCTATTCATCCATCAATGGACTCAGGTAATTTCCATATCTTGACTATTGCAAATATTGCTGCAGTGAATATGGGGGTACATGTACCTTTTCAAATTAATGTTTTTGTTTTCTTTGGGTAAATACCCAGATGTGGAATTGCTGGATCATATGGTAGTTCTATTTTTAATTTTTTGAAAAACCTCCTTACTGTTTTCCGTAATGACTGCAACAATTTACATTCCCACCAGCGGTACACAAGGGTTCCCTTTCCTCCACCTCCTTGCCAACACCTGTTGTTTCTTGTCTTTTGATGATAGCTACTGAGGTGATATCTCATCGTGTTTTTGATTTGCATTTCCCTGATGATTAATAATGGTGAGCATGTTTCCAAATTACTTGTTAATAGTATTATATATATATTGTGGCTCTTTTATACCTTGCTCCAAATCAAACAACAACTTAAACCAAGAACTAGCCTGAACTCTGATTCAGTGCTAAATGGTCTACCCTACACTAGTTTACTCGAGGAACTTCTCTTTATCTGTTACAGGATGGTTGTCCTGCATTTGTCTATCAGGCCTGAAGCATAGGCAGCATTTGTAAAATCTGTCCCATTCTTACTTGTTATAGTGAGTTTAGGAATGATTATCTCTTGCTCTATTTAAAGAAATATTTTGGTCCAGTATTCACTTAGGGGATAGTGTTTACAATGAAAGATTCACTTTCATTTCTTCATTCAATGTAATTGCAAACTGGAGCAGTTAAAACCAAGTTTAAAAACTTTGCTGCCCTTCAGACCTCTTAACTATACCCTATAAATTCTCTACTAGGAGTAATGGTATATTTCCTTTAGCTTTCTATTATTGGGATGTAGTTAGTTCCAAAAACAATATAGACCACAGACCTTTAGATAGACTTTTTTGTTATATAGAAACCAAAAGGGCTTAAGATAAAAACCTTCAAAGAAATTACTCAGCTCTGACTCCTGTGAGAGTTTCTGGATAAAGGAAAAAGGAAACTACCTGAATGTTTTAGGGAATTGAGAAGTTTGGCAATCATGTGGAAAAATATTCCTATCTAATCTTTTAAATGAATATCCACTTAATCTGTTTTCTATAGGTTTAAGGATCTCCTCTTTAACCCCTATGATATAATGTAAAGAAATAAATCACCTAGTCAAAAGTCTAGAATTAAGCAAAGTAAACAGTAAATTAATCAGACTTTGCTGGTTCCCCTACTAATTAAAATAACAAAACAAAAAGGCAACATGGTCTGTGACTGACATCTCTCTTTTCCAAAGACATCTCTAGCCTTATGTCATCTTCACCGAGTAGCAGGAAATAGATGTTGAAGCCATACTGAGAAAGATGTGCACCCCAAAAATCAAAAGAACAGACCACTGCTAATTTCATTCATTCCTATGATTTATAAACCAGTGTTTCTAAGTTATTCCAACTCAAGTTAACCAGACATACAAGATTTGGGGGTCAATAGCAGACATCTCCTTTGTCCAGGACGCTAATCTTTTCTCGCTTTTATCCTGGTTTGGGAAGTCTGATTTTCTGAGCCTGAAGTTCACCAACTTTGATAGGAAAGCCCAGCCTCCTCCCAGATAAACTGGAGATAGAGCAGATGTTCACGATGTTCATGGTCAACCCTACACACATGAGGGATTAGTAGCAATGACACAGTACAATGACAAGGAAGGGAAGTTGATAGATTGGGAGTAAGAAGAGGAGTTGTCGAAAATTACTGAGAATATATTATAATTTTGAATTGGAAGGAAAAGGTCATGCTTATAACTTTAAGGTAGAAATTTAGGCAATGGTACTATTACTGTCTAGTATATAACTTATATGTTTTACTGCTTTATGCTACAAATCTGATTTAAGATTTTGCAAATACTGAATACATTTTTGCATCAACAAACGTATAAGGTCCCTTTTCTTCTTTTCTGCCATACTAAATTCACCATGTGGTTAGATTGTTTTTTACAATGTTGTTTTTATCTTGTATTAGGATCAGGATTATATTAGCTTCATAAATAACTTGGGTACTTTTTGTTCTTTTCATATTTTCTGGAACAACTTACATGAAATAAGAATTATATATATCTCAAAAATTTGGTAGAACCATCTGGTCCTGGAGTTTCTTTAAAAAAAAAAAAAAAAAGTGGTCTTTGGGCACCTGGCTGGCCCAGTCAGTAGAACATGTGACTTTTGATCTCAGGGTCATGAGTTCAAGTTCCACATTAGAGGTAGAATTTACTTAATAAAAAAATAAAAATAAATGGAGAAGTGGTCTTTGACTACCACTTCATTTTCTTTATTATTTATTTGAGTTCTTTATTTATTTTTGTAACAATTGTGATGTTTCATATTTTCCTGGGAATTTATATAAGTCATCTCTATTTTCAAATATATTTTAATTTAATTTTAATTTGATTCTATTTTAATTCCATTAAAATATTAGCATTCGGTGTTATATTAGCTTCAGGTGTCTAATAGAGTGATTCAACAATTCCAAATTCAGCAATTACATACATCACCCGGTGCTTATCACAACAACTACACTCCTTAAACCCCCGTAACCTATTTCACCCATCCCCCACCCACCTCCCCTCTGGCAACTATCAGTTTTTTCTCTGTAGTGAAGAGTCTGTTTCTTGGTTTGTTTCTCTCTCTTTCTCCCCACCCCCCCCTTTTTCTTTGCTTATTTATTTTGTTTCTTAAATCCTATATATGGGGGAAATATATTATTTTTTTCTGATTGATTTATTGCACTTAGCATTGTACTCTCTAGCTCCATCCATGTTGTTGCAAATGGCAAGATTTCATTATTTTTTATGACCAAATAATATCCCATTGTATATATATATATATATATATATATATATATATACACACATATACCATGTCTTCTTTATTCATTCATTTATCAATGAACACTTTGACTGCTTCCATAACTTGGCTATTATAAATAATGCTGCTATAAACATAGGGGTGCATGTATCCTTTGAATTAAGATTTTGGTATTTTGGAAGTAGATGCCCAATAGTGTGATTATTAGATCATAGGGTAGTTCTATTTTTAACTTTTTGAGGAACCTCCATACTGTTTTCCACAGTGGCTGCACCAGTTTGCATTCCCACCAACAGTGCCAGAAGGTTCCTTTTTCTCCACATCCTTGCCAACACTTGTTGTTTGTTGTCTTTTTCATTTTAGCCATTCTGACAGATGTGAGGTGATATCACCTTGTGGTTTCGATTTTCATTTCCCTGATGCCGAGTGATGTTGACACATGCATTTTTTCATGTGTCTGTTAGCCATCTGTATGTCTTCTTTGGAGAAATGTCTGTTCCTGTGTTTGGCACATTTTTCAATTGGATTATTTGTTTTTGGGGTTTGGGGTTGTATTAATTCTTTATAAATTTTTGGATACTAACCCATATCTCATGTGTCATTTGCAAATATCTTCTCCCATTCCATAGTAGCCATTTAGTTTTGTTGATTATTTCCTTCACTGGAGTAATCAAAATAGTATGGTATTGGCACAAAAATAGACATACAGATCAACTGAACAGAATAGAAAACCCAGAAATAAACCCACAATTATATGGTCAATTGATCTTCAACAAAACAGGAAAGAATATTGAATGGGAAAAAAAGTCTCTTTAACAAATGGTGTTGGGAAAACTGGACAGCTACATACAAAAAAATAAAACTGGACCACTTTCTTACACCATACACAAAAATAAGTTCAAAATGGATTAAAGACCTAAACATGAGACCTGAAACCATAAAAATCCTAGAAGACAGCACAGGCAATAATCCCTCTGTCATTGACCATAACATTTTTCTAGATATATATGTCCTGAGGCAAGGAAAGCAAAAGCAAATATAAGCTATTGGGACTACCTCAAAATAAAAAGTTTCTGCACAGCAAAGGAAACAATCAACAAAACCAGTTTGAAATATTTTAATATATAGTTGTTCATAACACCCATTCTTATTTTTTAATCTCTATAGTGTCTATACTTATTTCCCCTTTTTCAGTACATATTTTGTTTGTTTACACATTCTTTTTTGTCTGTTTTCAGTCTTGTCAGAAGTCTGCTTATCTTATTAATGTTTTCAAATCAGCTTTTGGTTTTCTATTGTTCTTATTATTATTGTAGTTATTATTGATGTTGTTCTCTGTATAATCAGCCCTTATATTTGTATTTCATTCTTTCTTGTTTCTTTGGGCTTGCTTTATGGTTCTTTTCTAACTTCTTTAGGTAGATGCTTATCTCATTTAATTTTAATATTTTTCTTTTTTTTTTTTTTTTTTGGTAAATATATTTGAGCTATGGACTTCCTTCTGATTCCCGCATTAACACCCATTCTTTCTTTCTTAGGATCACTGAGGATTGGATTTTCCCTTCTTGTTCACGCAACCCTTTCCACTTTGACTTCTCCATGATTTTGCTTTATTCCTGGTCTTAAGATTGGAGGTTGGGATGCAGGGATCAGAAACTAATTCATGTTAAGAGAAAAGAGGAGTTAATGTAAGGATATCAATGAACCATAACTTGAAAGCTATCAAAAGTACCTGGGTGGCTCTGTGGGCTAAGCAACTGACTTTGGTTTCAGCTCAGGTAATGATCTCATGTTTCCTGAGTTCAAGCTCTGCTTTGGGCTCTGCACTGACAGTGCAGAGCCTGCTTGGAATTCTCTCTCTCTCTCTCCCTATCTCTCTCTTGTCCCTCCCCCCCACACACACTCTCTTTCTCTCAAAATAAATGAATAAACTTAAAAAAAAAAGCTATCAGATACCAGGGAGTCTCTCTTTCTCTTGGTCTCTACTTTAAAGGGACATGGTCTCTCAGGAAGCCTCTGCCTCTCTCCACACATCTCTGTCCTCTTCTGTTTCTCTGAGAACTGGCTTCCTCACGTTCTACCTTATAAATGCTTCCTTTTGCCACTCATATTTTTTTTAATTTTTTCTAACTTTAGCTTTAACATGGCTAATTGCTGTTACACTATCTTTTTTTTTTTTTAAGTATAGTTGATGCACAATGTCACATTCGGTTCAGGTGTATAGCTTGATAAGTTCATATATTATGCTCTACTCACCACAAGTGTAGCTACCATCTCTCCTGTTACATCACTATTACAGTATTATTGACTATATCCCTTATGCTGTACCTTTTATCCTTGTGACTTATTCTTCCATAGCTGGAACACTGTGTCTCCCTCTCCCCTTCATCCATTTTGCTCAACCCCACACTCACCTCCCCTCTGGCAGCCATCAGTTTGTTCTCTGTATTTATAGGTCTGATTCTGCCTTTTTGTTTGTTTATTCTTTTTTGTAGATCCACTTATGAATGGAATCGTATGGTATTTGTCTTTCTCTGACTTATTTTACTTAGTATAATACCCTCTAGGTCTATCCATGTCTCAAATGGCTGTGTAATATCCGTTTGTGTGTGTGTGTGTGTGTGTGTGTGTGTGTGTGTGTGTGTGTGTATTGCATTTTCCTTATCCATTCGTCTATTGATGAATACTTAGGATGCTTCCATATCTTGGTTATTGTAAATAACACAACAGTAAACATAGGGGTGCATATGTCTTTTTAAATTAGTGTTTTCGTTCTCTTTGGATAAATACCCAGTAGTGGAATTTTTGGATCATACGACATTTCTATTTTTAATTTTTTGAGGAAACTCCATACTGTTTTCTACATTGGCTATACCAATTTACGTTCCTATCAACAGTGTACAAGGATTCTTTTTTTCCACATCCTCACCAACACTTGTTATTTCTTGTCATTTTGATTTTAGCCATTCTAATGAGTATAAGGTGGTATCTCATCGTGTTTTTGATTTGCATTTCCTGATGACTAGTGATGTTGAACATCCTTTCATATGTCTGTTAGCCATCCATAGATCTTCTTTAGAAAAATTTCTGTTGTCCCCTGACCATTTTAAAATTGGATTGTTTTTTGGTGTTGAGTACACTATCCTTTCTTTTCATATCACCATCCTTCCATCTGACATTATACTGCTAATCAGCCAATTATTTTCATATTTCTTACTTCATACTCCTAACAAAGATAATCCAATTGACTTAACTCATCTTTTTGTCATAGATAGCTAACATATGTGCCTACATTAGTCAATCACCAGTATTGAGGAGTGAGAAGCCACATAATATAACCTGTACTATGGTGGACAGCAGCTGTGAGCAAAACATTTTTCCTCAGGGATGCATTGGTAGGACAGGCTCCAGACATCTGTAATAGTCCTCTCATTTTTATATATTGTTTTACTCCATTAGTTTTCTTCTCCTCATACTCTAATTTTATTTGTTTAATCACTCTAAAAAGAATCCTCTTTAAATCCTCTTTTCATCCAGCTGCCATCAATTCATTCTCCTTTTCACCTCATCCATTGTACTCAAAAGATTATTTTTTGCTGTATTCAGATTCTTATTTCTCATTAACTTCTCATCCCATTGAAATTGGGCTTCCTTTCTTATTACATTCCTGGAACTGTTCTAATTGAGGGCACCAATAATCTTCTAATTGTCATATCCAGTGTATATTTTTCAGTCTAGATTTTACTGCCCTTTCTTCAACTTTTGACATTCATGGCAACTTTTTTCTATAAATATTCTGCTTTCTTGGTTTCTTTGAGTCTACATTTTCTTGGTGCTGTGTATAACCTTCCGACTGTTCTTTTTCTTTTTCTTTTTGCTGGCTTTTTCTATGCCCTTTACTTAATGTTGATACTCCCTTGATTTCATACATACCCACTATTTATTTTCTCTGTGTTCTCTTCACTTTATGGTTTCATCACCTGTAAACTGTGGATTCCAAAGCTCCTATTTACATTCTAGACTTCCCCACAGAACTTAAGATTCAAATATCTACAGATGGTCTTTGGGCATCCCAGAATCAAAACATTTCAAAGTCAGCGTTTCCTAACCTGAATGTATCATCCCTGCTCCAGAATTTGTTCTCTTATATATTTTTTTTGTTATATGTGTTGGTATAGCCATTTACCATTCAGACCAACTAGAAACATGAAAGTCTTCATAGTCTAGGGTTGGAAAACATATGACACACATGCTGCCTTTCCTCCAACCCATGGTTGTTACAGACATAGGGCTCATGAGCACACATGCTAACACTGCCTCATCCCATTCTAATAATAGGTGTATGCCTTTCATGATTATGTGTCCTAATGAAGTTGCAGGACATCACAGAATCCTTTTCTACATGGTGTTTCAGACAACTACTGTCAATCAATTAGGATTGGTACCCTGCTTTTCTGCTACTCTGCTTTTTGTGCAATAACTTTTATGCAAGACTCCTTCAAGAGATTTCTTGCCCTGTCTTCTGTTTGGGTTTTCTCAGAGGCATTCACAGAAGGTTGGAAAGTGGGACAAGAGTGATGCTGGGATATTTATTCTTACAGGGGTTGCAACAGGTTGGATACATTTCTTTACTGAAAGGCACAACTCCTATCAATTCCTCCTCATTTCTGACTTAGGGGTGATCATAGGTCTCCTGTTGCCAGCCCTGGGATCATATACTATCCCTTTTCAGTTTCCATAAATCTTGCCCACATCTTTGCATGTAAAGTTTTCCATGAATTACTTTTATTTTAATTAATTTGAGTGTACTTGTCTTGTTTTCTGCCAGGCCCTGACTGATAATGCACGTGAATTAAAACCTATTTGCCATTTCTTTCCTACATTCCATACATCCTACATCATGTATCCATAAAACTTGCTTGTTTCAGATCCCAAATATTACTCAACTGTATCTCTTCTCTCTACTCTCACTCTCAGAATTCTAGTTCAGGCCCTTAGTCTCTCTTTGTGAAATAAATGTGTGAAAGGGAAAAGGATTTATATTGAAGCAAACTATTTAGCAAAGACTGCCAAACCCTAGCAAGCTGATTACGTGGCATACTTGATTATATTTGGCTTTATTACTGTTGTCTAGTTAATTCATGAGTGTTTATCATGTGGGCCCTATTCTGTTTTCTATTTTCTAATCTTTGTATTTTAAAAGATCAAAAAAAATTTTGCTTTATTTTATTTATAAATGTGGGAAGATTCATCTAATGGAATCTCAGATAGAATCCTAATATATAACATAAAGGTAGAATTGGTTCTAGATAAAGTAAGGCTAGCACTTAAGATACAACAGGAATATGACTTCAGAATCTATTACCAGTGATTAATAAGTATTTGTCTTTGCCTATTTATTTTCTCTAGCTCTTGTTTCCAAGTATGGAAACATACCATATATCGTAAAGATTTATTTATTCTCATTTTTTCTATGAATTAAAGAAATTCGATGAGTGGAAATGCTTGCAGTTTATCAGAAGAATTTCACGTTCTAATTTAGGGTTAATATTACTCTCTGATAAATATGATCTTGCTAACTCTTTTACCAACTGCATTGTACAGACTTGCTGAACTTGCAGTTAGCCAAAAAAAAAATCTCTTTTATATCATATACTATAAATTATATCTCTTCTATCTTCCATTCAATCTTATTTTTTAAAGATTTTTTTCAAAATTCCTCTAAGGATATTTGGATCCTAATTCTGTTCTGCAGCCATCAACCATTCTTCCAACTCAGTGTTTCTTCATCCTGGTTAATAGAAAATGTTTACTTGGATACGACTCTAGAGAAAGCCTTTAGATTTGCCAATAGAGAATTCTGATAGGAGATTGAATTTAGACATTGAGTCGTAAACCTGTAAATAGTCATTCAGTGAATGTGTACAACTTTTGAAATATCATCTAGCTCTTATTTTACCATCTGGTTCACAAGATTTCTAGTGATTTTGCCAAATACCTTCTTGAAATCAAAGTTACTAGGTCTAGAGGATTTTTTAGATCTGTCAAACAAGCCATCCTTTCAGAAAGTGATAAATGTTAGTCTGACATAACTTGTTCCTGGTGAAGCTGAACGAGCTCATAGTTATTATTGCCTTCCGTTCTAAGTACACATAAAACTATCTGTTCATTAATTCCTTCTGGAAATCTTACAAGGCTAAAAAGCATGATTTAAAGGCTGACTGGTTTATCATTTGAGCTCTCCACATTATGCTCCTTTTTTAAAAAAAAATTAGAAACTCTTTCATTATCTACCCTTCCATCATCTCTTCTAGTCTCTACAGTGCTTCAAAAATTACCATCACCAATCCTGTTATTTCATCTCTAGGTTCTCTTGTTCGTTTTTTTCAGGCAATCATATAGGTCAAGATACAAATAAAAGATCTATTAAAGCAGCTAGAAATCTGTAACTACTTTTTCTCTTGTGCAAGCTTGTGGTTTAAAAAACTTTTTTTTGGTAATAATTATAGACTTTTAGAAGAGTTGCAAAAATAGCGCAGAACATTTCCATATACCCCCATACCCTCCCTTAATTTAACACTCTGCATAACCACCATCCAATTATCAAAACTAAGAAACTAATATTGTTACAATATCATTACCCAAATCATAGACTTTATTCTGATTTCACCACTTTTCCCATCAGTGTGCTTTTTCTTTCCAAGATACAATCCAGGATCCCACATTACATTTAGTCTTCATGTCTCTTTCATCTCCTCCAATCTGTGAGAGTTCCATAGTCTCTTTTTATCTTTTTAATACCTTGGCACTTTCACTACTAACTAGACATTCAATTGACTGTCCCTCAGTTGGGTTTATCTGATGTTCTGTCCTGATTATAGGAGATTATTCATTTTGGGAACAAATACTGGAAGTGATGTACCTTCCTCAGGGCACTATAACAAGTGTCACATGATGTTGATATGTACTATTATTCATAATGTTAACCTTGATCACTTGGTTTAGGGTGTGTGTGTCAGGTGTCTCCACTGTAAAGTTGCTATTTTTTCCCTTTGTAATTAATAAATATTTGGAAGGAGATAATTTGATATCATGCAATTATCTTCTCTTTTCTTGAACATTCACCTAGTGTTTTTAGAATTTGCTAATGGATCATGCCTGCCTCAATTACTAGTGTGGTGTTCTTTTTTTTTTTTAATTTTTAAATTTTATTTAAATCCAAGTTAGTTAACATATAGTGTAATAATGATTTCAGAAATAGAATTTAGTGACTCATCACTTACATATAACACCCATTGCTCATCTCAACAAGTGCCCTCCTTAATGCCTATCGCCCATTTAGCCCATCCCCCCACCCAACGCCCCTCCAGCAACCCTGTTTGTCCGTATTTAAGAGTCTCTTATGTTAGAGTGGGAGAGAGCCAAAGCATAAGAGACTCTTAAAAACTGAGAACAAACTGAGGGTTGATGGGGGGTGGGAGGGTGGGGAGGGTGGGTGGTGGGTATTGAGGAGGGCACCTTTTGGTATGAGCACTGGGTGTTGTATGGAAACCAGTTTGACAATAAATTTCATATATTGAAAAAAAAAAAGAGTCTCTTATGGTTTGCTTCCCTCTCTTTTTATCTTATTTTTTTCTTCCCTTCCCTAATGATTCATCTGTTTTGTTTTCTATCTCCCTCATTTCTTCTGCATTTATTGATTGAAATACTTCTGTAAGGAAGAGTTTTTCCTTTTTTAATTTATTTATTTTGAACAGTTTTATTGAGATATAGTTGATATATAATAAACAACACATATATAAGGAGTACAACTTAATGTTTTAACATATGTGAAACCATTACCACAATAAAGATAATGAACATATCCATAACCACCAAAAGTTTCCTTACATTCATTTCTAATTGCTACCTCCCTTTTCCTCCCACTCTCCTTGATTTTCCCGGGCAACCATTGCACTGCTGTCTGTTACTATAGATTAGTTTGCACTTTCTAGAATTTTATATAAATGGAATAAAACAGTATACACTCTCTTTTCGTGTGGCCTCTTTCACTCGAGATTATTTTGAGTAAATTATTTTGAGATTTATTCTTTCTGTTACCTAACTCAGTAATTCTTTTTTTTTCCCCCTGAGTTACATTCTCTTTATCAATATACCAAAATTCATTTAACCACCTGTAATAGATATTTGGGTTATTTTTAGTTTGGGCTATTAAAGTATCCATTCTTTGGATTAGTGTTAACAGATTTATCTTTGTCCATAATTTTATTTTTGACCTATTATGTCATTATGTTTAAATTGTGATTTTTATAGGTGGCATATACTTGGGCTTTGCTTTTTTACTTTTATTTATTGTTCATTTATTACCATGCACAGTATTTTATTGCATTTTTATTTATTGGGACATTTATCCCAATCTGTTTTTTTACTTATTGAATTATAGTTGACACATAACATTACATTACATTAGTTTCAGGTGTACAACATGGCAATTCAACAAGTCTATACCATACGCTTTGCTCACCACAAGTATAGCTACCATCTGTTACCATTCAATGCTATTACAATACCATTGATAATATTCCATATGCTATAACTTTAATCCTCCTGACTTACTCATTTCATAACTAAAAGCCTGTACCTCCCACTCCCCTTTACACCTTTTTGCTCATCCATCCATCCTTCTCCCCTCTGGTAACCACTAGTTTGCTCTCTGTGTTTATGAATGTATTTCTGCTCTTTTGTTTGCTCATCTGTTTTTTAGATTCTACATATAAGTGAATCATATGGCATTTGTCTTTCTCTGATTTAGTTCACTTAGCATAATACCCTTTAGGTCTATCTATGTTGCAAATGGCAAGATCTCATTTCTTTTTATAGCTGAGTAATATTCCAATGTGTATATATATAGTGCTGCAGTAAACATAGGGGTGCATATATCCTTCAAATTCGTGTTTTCATTTTCTTTGGGTAAATACCAAATAGTGGAATTATTATTGGATCTTACGATATTTCTATTTTTGATTTTTTGAAGAATCCCCACACTGTTTTCCACAGTGGCTGCACTAATTTACACTCCCACCAGTGGTGCACAGAAATTTTTTTTCTCCACATCCTCATTAACACTTATTTTTTCTTGTTTTTTTTTTGATACTAGCCATTCTGACAGGTTTAAGGTGATATCTCATTGTGGTTTTGATTTGCATTTCCCTGGTTGTTTGCGATGTTGAACATTTTTTCATGTGTCTGTTGGCCATCTGTATGTCTTCTTTGGAAAAAAATATGTAGGTCCTCTGCCCATTTTTTTAATCAGGTTGAGGGTTTTGGTGTTGAGTTGTAGACATGCTTTTTATATTTGGGATATTAAGCCCTTTTGGGTATATCATTTGCAAATATCTTCTCCCAGTTAGTAGGTTGATTTTTGTTTTGTTGATTGTTTCTTTCACTGTGCAAAAGCTTTTCTTTTGGGGATAGCCCCAGTCATTTATTTTTGCTTTTGTTTCCCTTGCTTCAAGAAATATGTGTAGAAAAATGCTGCTAAGGCCAATGTTAAAGAAAGTACTGCCTGTGTTTTATTGTAGGAATTTTATGGTTTCTGGTCTCGCATTTGGGTCTTTAAGCCATTTTGAGTTTATTTTTGTGTTTAGTGTAAGAAAGTGGTCCAGTTTAATTCTTTTGTATGTAGCTGTCCAGTTTTCCCAACAATATTTATTAAAGAGACTGTCTTTTCTCCATTGTATATTCTTGCCTCCTTTGTTGTAGATTAATTGACGATATAAACATGAGTTTATTTCTGGGCTCTACCTTGTCCCATAATCTATGTGTCTGTATTTGTGCCAGTACCATACTGTTTTAGATATTATAGCTTTATAGTATATCTTAAAATCTGAGATTGTGATACCTCCAGCTTTGTTTTTTTTCAATATTGCTTTGGCTATTCCAGGTTTTTTGCTTGTCCATACAAATTTTAGTATTATTCATTCTAGTTCTGTGAAAAAATGCTATTGGTATTTTGATAGGGATTGTACTGAATATGTAGATTACTTTGGGTAAAATGGACATTTTAACAGTATTAATTCTTCCAATCCATGAGCATGGGATATCTTTCCATTTTGCTTGTGTTGTCTTCAGTTTCATTAATGCATGTTTTATAGTTTACAGAATAAAGATTTTTCACTTTCTTAGTTAAATTTATTCCTAGTATTTTATTCTTTTTGTTGCAAGTATAAATGGAGTCTTTTCCTTAATTTCTCTTTCTGCTTCTTTGTTACTAGTATGTACAAATGCAAGCAATTTCTGTACATTAATTTTGTATTCTGCAATTTGACTGAGTTCATTTATTACATCTAATGGTTTTTTGGTGGAGTCTTAGGGTTTTCTATGTATAGTATTATGTCATCTGGAAATAGTGACAGTTTTATTTCTTTCTTACCAATTTGGATGCCTTTTATTTCTTTTTCCTATATGATTACAGACATACAATGTGACAACCTCTGCCTTTTAGTTTGGTTTTCAGACCATTTACATTTAATATAGGTATTGATATAATCAGGTTTACATCTATCATTTTGCTATTTGCCCCATGTTTCCCTTTTTATATTTGTCCAATGTGTTTTTGTTCTTTTTCCCTTCCCTTTTTTTTTTTTTTTTGGATTAAGTACTTTTTATGATTTGATTCTTATCTCCTTTAATGGCTTTTTAGATATAACTCTTTGTCTCATTATTTATTGGTTGTTGTAGAGATTATAGCATATATCGTTAGCTTCTCATCATCTACCTTCAAATGATATTGTATCACTTCACTTGTAGCTTTAGAGCATTACAATTAGTGTACTTCCATTTCTCCTCTTATGGCTTTTGTAGTATAGTCATCATATATTTTACTTTTTCAAATAAACCCTGCACTACATTTTCTAAAATTTAAATTGTCAATTATCTTTTTAAAAATTAAATATAAGAATATGTTTATAAGATATAAGAAATGTGTGTTTAGTCATATACTTACTATTTCTGGTGTTCCTCATTACTTTGTCTTAGATTCTTCTTTCAATCTTGTATTACTTTGCTTCCTCCTGAAGAACCTTCTTTACCATACTTGTACTGGAAGTCTGATAATGATGAATTCTTTCAGTTTTTGTGTATCTGAAAGTCTTTATATTATCTTCATTTTGGAAGATATATTTTTGCTATATATAGAATTCTATGTTGACAGATTTGGGGGGATTTTTTAGTACTTTAAATATGAGAGTCCACTGTCATCTCATAAGCATTGTTTTCATTGAAAAATCATCCTTATCTTTGTTCTTCTGTACATAACATTTTCCCCTCACTGGCTGTTTTTAAGACTTTTTCTTTATCTCTGATTTTGAACAACTTGATTATGATGTACCTTAGTGTAGTTTTCTTTATGCTTTTTGTGTTTGGAATTTGTTCTGCTTCTTAAATCTATGAGTTTATAGTTTTTATCAAATTGGGGAAATTTTTATCCTTTATTTCTTCAAATTTTTTTTGTCCCCCACTCTCTTTCCTCCTTTAGAGATTTCACTTTCACATATAGTAATCCATTTGAATTGCCTCACAGATCACTGATACTCTATTTTTTTTCAATCTCTTTTCTTTGTTTGATTTCTGATAGTTTCTATTATGTCTTCAAGTTTACTAATCTTCTGCAATCTCTAATCTGCTGTTCATCCCACCGAGTGTATTTTTCATCTGATAAATTATTACTTTTCATCTTTGGAAGTTCAACTTCGTCTACAGAGAAATCCCCTGTGCCTTTTATCTCCTTTCCCCTGATGGTAACATTTTGTAAAACTAGTAAAATATCATACCAGAATTTGCTGATAGAAAGCACTAATCTTGCTCAGATTTCTCTAATTTTACTGGTACTTACTTGTGTGCCCATATGTTTTCAGATCTGTTCAATTCTATCCCATGTTTAGGTTCTTGTATCTGCCACCATAGTCAAGGTACAGTTCCATCACCACAAGAATCCCTCTTCGTGTCCTGTTATAGCCGTACCCACTTCTATCTTGCCCCCCACCTTACCCCCATCACTAACCCTTGCAACAACTGGTCTATTTTCCATCTCTAAAATTTTGTCATTCCAAAAATGCTAGATAAATGGTCTCCTATAGTATATAACCTTTGGGGATTGACTTTTGTCACTCAACATAATTCGCTGGAAGTTCATCAAAGACTGATTGATTTCTCACCTCACTCTGTGTTTTATTTTTCTGCTTTTTTCCATGTATGATAATTTTTATTTGATGCTAGACCTTTTGAATTTTGTCTGTTGGGTCCTGGGTATTTTTGTATGCATTTAAATGTTTTTCAGGTTTGCTCTGGATTGCAGTTAAGTTACTTGGAAATAACAATTTGATCCTTTTAGGTCTTTCTTTTAAAACTCATTAGGCAGGACTAGAAGTGTTTAAGTCTACATATTCCCCACTACTGAGCAAGATACTTCTGAGTATTTTACTCTATCTATTAGTTATATAGTATAGTAGCTACTAGCCCAGTGTGAGTGTCAAGTCCCACTTGCTTTATCCTTTTTGGGAATTCTTTCCTTGGCCTCAGTTAGTCTCCTCACATGCATGCACTGTTTAGTTCTCTGTTAGATACTCAAAGGGAACACTCTGGGGTGCCTGGATGGCTCAGTCAGTAGAACATGCAACTCTCTTTTTTAAAATTTGTTTTAATGTTTTATTTATTTTTGAGAAAGACAGAAACAGAGTACGAATGGGGAAGGGGCAGAGAGAGGAGACAGAATCCGAAGCAGGCTCTAGGCTTTGAGCTATCAGCACAGAGCCTGATGCAGGGCTTGAACTTTTGAACCAAGAGATGGTGACCTGAGCTGAAGCGGGACGTTTAATTGACACTGCCACCCAGGCACCCTGGAACATGTAACTCTTGATCTCAGGGTCATGAGGTCAAGGCCCACATGGGGCATAGAGCTTACTTAAATTATAATAAAGTATATGTGAAGTCCCATATTTAAAAAGGGGGGAACCCTCTGCAGATCTCTGTGTATATCTCCCTCTGGAGCTCTTTCTTATCCCACACTCTGTCCTGAAAACTTACACTGCCTTGGTCTCCCCTGACACTAGCTATGTCTTCTTAGCTTAGAGAGTCTGCTGAGCTCCAACTGGGTCCACCCTCTCTGCACATAGTCTGGAAACTCACTCAAGGAAATAAGTTAAGGCAATTCTAGGGCTCCTATCCTTTGTTTCCTGGTTGTCTCTTTTGGTTGCTTGGTGTCTCGTGTCTTCAAAAAGCATTGTTTCATATATTTTGCCTGTTTTTTTCTGGGTGGGGGTTGTTTCAAGCAAGAGTACATCTTACCCCTGTTATTCCATCTTGACTAGAATCCAAAAGTCCTCCATGATTTATTCTTAATCAGATATATTTTTTTCATTTTGACATAAGATTTATTCTCCTTAATCAAGAAAATAGAAACAAAATTGAAATTGAATTTTCTTCTAATTTTATTTTATTATTGCCGCTGCTTACCCAACTATACTTTAATCTTCCTGTTCTAATCATATCTTTGAAAGTACCTTTTATATCTTTAGGATTTTTCTAAAACCCCACTTTATTCTGGATTTAATAAACTTTTGGACGTTTTTCTCAGATGCCTTTTCATTTTCCCTCCCCTATTTCTACCTTTCTTCCTTTTTTCCATCCATTTATCAAAGGTCTATAATGTGTCAGATGCTATGCTAGGCAGTGAGGATAATGCCATGAAAAGAATAGACAAAGTCCTTGCTCTCTTGCTGAAATTCTAGTGATGGGAGAAGGACAATAAACACATAAATAGTATTTTATTTAAGTTAGCAATATGTGCTATAAAGAAAATAAACAAGATGGTATTTTGAGGTGATATTCGAGTTCAAATATTAGAACAATTTTAGAAGAGAGAAAGCAACTGCAAAAGCCCAAAGTCAAGAATTAGTTTGACATATTCAGGGAACAGAAGAAAGGACATGACTGGAGAGACACTTATAAAATGTGGTCAGGAAGTATTCAGAGGTCCAATCACACAAGGTCTTAAAGGCTGAATCTTAGATTTATGTCCCTTTCTTTCCTTTTGCCTTTTAAACACAGCCTCTTTATAACTAAGCCACATAGAAAGCTCTCTGTACAACCCCTTGAGCTTCTACAGATTTCTCTCTGGTTTCTTTATATTTGGGCTTAGGCTAGTTGTATGGTTATGATCAGAATGCTCTTTTTAAAAATTTTTAAATAACTTTAAAACCTTTTTTGCCTTCCTTATAATGGATGCTTACAATGCACTTTTACTTCTTTGAATACTTTGAAATATGCTTTCCAAAGTCTAAAATACCTGTGTAACCACTCCCAATGTGCACTTCCTAGGCTATTACAATCCCCAAGATAACATGACCCATTTCTCCAATTATTCTAGTTGTGCCTATTATTATTCAGAGTTAAATACAAAGAAGTAGTTTTAAGAGACCATTGTGAATAGGCATCCAAAATTTTGTCAGCTTTTATCACCAGACTTCTAGCAGATTGCTTCTACCGGTCCACTCTTAATATAGCTAAAAAGAAATAACTTCCTAAAGTGCAGTTAGGGTCTTGTCACTCCTCTGTTTAAACTTTACTGTTGTTTTCCCATTGCAATTAAAAATAAAATTCAAGATGTGATGATGAATAAGGCAGCCGACATGGTTCCTTCCTTGCCTGTTTCTTAATCTCGTGCCACTCCCGCTTTCCCTCATTACACTCCAGTGACATCAATCTTAACTTCATTTTTAGAACACACCCAGCTCTTGTCCAACTCTAGACTTTTGCACATGCTGTTTCCTTTGCCTAGAATGCTCTTCCCCCGATTCTTTTCTCATGGCCAGTTTCTTTTCCTTTGGGCCTCTCAAATTTCACCTCCTCAGAGAATTTTCCATGTCTCTAAAGGAGATCCCTCCTCCCCCATCCTTGTTTTCTCTTAGACCCTGTTTATTTCTTTCATAACACTTAGCATGACCTGCAGTTATTGTATTTATATATTTGCTTATTGGTTTTGTTCTGTTGCCACCACTACAACGTCCCGTATACAATGTCACCAGTGCCTAGAACCATACCTGATATATAGTAGACCCTAATGAACAATTTAAATAATTTCACCCGAGTTTATACCTGGTTCAGTTTTTGAATGAATGAATGAATAAACATGTTAAAAAGCAAATCATAAAATTTAGAATAAAATTCACTTTTTGACAAAGGTTTTTTAAATGCTTTGGTATCAAAAAGGTCAGCGAAGAAAAAAAGACACATAGGCATTATAAAAATCTCATGATCCAAATTACTAGTTCAGTGTGATCCAGTTACCCTTGTGTGTCTACTCATGAGCAATGAAAAAGATTAACATCAACATTTCTCGCAACATGCGTCTTTGCTGAATATAATTTCATTTTTAACTGTTTATGATCTTTTTGTATTTTGTAAGATTCGTGATGATACGAAACTTTTCAGTGACTCATATTTTATACATAATATGTTAAATTATATTTATATGAATATTAGTGAATACTTATATATATCAAGTATATTGAGGAATTTTCTTTAAAAAACAGAACTTATGTAGTAGTGAACTGTTTGGTAATGTTTGATATAAAACCATGGTTGAAAATATGAAATGGTATGGAATTTTATCTCTTTATTATTCAACATTAGTTATTTAATACAGGTAAATCATAGCACTTGTACTATAATATCCTGGCATTTTTTAAATGATATTGTTTGTTGAAGTGTTCATGATTAAAATATAAAAAATATTACTGCAGTTGTCTATTGAAGTGTTCGCGCTTGAAGCATTAGAATTATCATTGCAGTCGTGTCTTCAGATTTATTTATTAATTGCTTATTACTAGTAGGAAATGACCTAGTAGTCTAAGTTTGAAGATTACTTGAGGGTTTCAGGATTATTATCTTATAAATTTGGCAAACTCCTTCATTTGTCCCTCTTGTTTTTAGTGTAAAAAAATCTAGCTATGTTTTGTGATTGCCTGCTATGTTTAATAGATTATTTATTTGTCACCATCTGTTTTCTGATTCTAATTTAGGTATCTTTCTAACCAATGTAATGAATCAATAGCTTATAATACTGCTCAGCTATGAGCTAAATTAATATACGTCCCTTAAAGCTATGTAATCTTTTTACATCCTTTGTAAGTCAGGAGAGACTAATTTATTAGCTGATTGGTTAATCTGAGTCATTAGTATCCATCTTGAAAACTATAAAAATAAAAATATTAAAACATATCCTAATTATGAATTTAAAAACAAAAAGCTGCAATGAAGAATAAAGTCTTCAAATAGTACCTATAGTTAGAACTAAGAAAAAAAAAAAAAAGCTTTATCTTTTTATTCTGCTCTTTTGCTTCTGTATTACGTTGCCATGGAAATTTTTTTCATTAACATTAAATTGATTTGCCCAGAGATGAAATTGCTTGCATCATCTCCTCTCCTCATGTTCATAAAGCCTCCTAAGCCAACTTTAGAGCTTTAGTGTCCAAGCTGGTACAGATTCTCAAGAGTTTCTCCCATGCTGAGTGTTCTTAAAACTCAAATATAGCACATTAATGTGTTCAATGTTAGTATCAAGGTTGCTGTCATATTTTCATTCTTGGTCCCCCAAAAATTCTTTTAAGCATTTTAAGTCATCAAGGAAAAACCTGGAATTACAAGCTGAAGAATTCTAAGGATATTTACATAATGAAAATAAACAAAGTCGAATCCTTTTATAAAAGCTTATGTTTAGCATTCTAGGCTTTTTTGCTGTAAAATATTAAAGTCCATGTTAATGAACATAGAAAGCCAGTATTTAATGTGAGTAATTGGACCTCATGCACCTCTGTTATGCATTAAATTTTATGCCAGACTCAGCTCTTGAAACTACAATTTCATTTCGTGCCCATTGCCAAAAATAAACATAATTCTCTTCTAAGTACCTGATTGCTTCATGCCACTTAAGTGAGCCTCTCAAGTAATTTCCAAAAAGGTTTGGAGAAAGTATACCATGTTTTGTTTGGTTTTGAGTACTTACATAGTAGAGCCTCAGTACATGTTTGTTTGAACTAACATGTAATTTCAGTCTCCGAAGATGAAGATACAAAGATTGTTTTTACTAAGACCACCCAGGGAAGAAAAGGTTGGAAATGCATGGTATTTTATGCAAAAGGAAACCCAATTTCACCATCTATAGATACTAAAAGTACTACAACCTTATGTATGATATTTAAATGTCATTTAAATGTTTTTACACTTAGAATATGTGCTTCAACTCTCTTTTCGTTACTTTATACTTCACTATGTCTTAGAAATCTTTCCATATCACTATAGAACTATCTCTTTTAAGTGTTGTATTATCTTCTATAACTGTTATTTATTTATCCATTCCCTAATTAATAGGCATTTAGGTTATTTTGTGTTTTTCATTCTAGTGATCAATGCTACTATGAATATCATTTTACATAATTCTTTTTTTTTAACCTTATTTATTTTGAGAGAGAGAGAAAGAGAACACAAGAGGGGGAGGGGCAGGAGACAGGGGAGAGAGAATCCCAAGCAGGCTGCAATGTCAGTGCTGAGCCCAACACGAGGCTCAAACCCACGAACTGTGAGATCATGATCTGAGCTGGAGCCAAGAGTCAGACACTTAACCAACTGAGCCACCCAGGCGCCTCCCATTATACATAATTCTTTGTGCACATATTTGATTATTTTTCCATGTGTGATGAAGAGGGATTGCTGTTTTAAAGGATATGCACATCTTAAATTCATACTGATACTGATACATTACCCTCCTAAAAGGACGTAACAGTTTGTCCTTCTAAGTAGTTCATGCCACTACTTTTCCCATACTCAATCAAACTTGATATTACCAATCTTTTAAACATGTTTACCTTGTTATAAGTGAAAAGTGATACTTCTTTATTGCTTTATTTTGCATTTCTGACTACTACTAAGCATCCTTTCTTACATTTATTAGCCTTTTGTTTTACCTTTGCAGCCTATCCATATTTATTGTCCATTTTTCTTTTGGACCTTTTATCTTTTTATCACTGTTTTCGCAGCTCTTTATACATTTCAGATACTAATGCTTTGACTGTTAAATATGTTTTGAATACTTTCTCTAGCTTATCAATTATCTTTTACGTTTTTCGTTATTCTTTTGCTGAACAGAAGTTTTAAATTATGATGTTGTCAAATTGAACAATCTTTTTCATTACAACGTTTGCTTTTCATCTCTTTTAAAAGGGCTTCATAAATCTGGCATAAACGTAGTCTTTAAAATTTTTTTAATGTTTATTTTTGAGAGGGAGAGACAGAGCATGAGCAGGGGAGGGGCAGAGAGAGAGGGAGACACAGAATCCCAAGCAGGCTCCAGGCTCTGAGCTGTCAGCACAAAGTTCGGTGTTCTAACCCACAAACCATGAGATCATGACCTGAGCCAAAATCGGACACTTAACCGACTGAGCCACCCAGGCGCCCCTAAACATATTTTTTATATTATCTTAATACACTTATATTTTAGTTTGATTTAGTGTTTATTTTTTACTTAAGTCTTGAGTCATTTGGAATGTATTTTTTGTGAATTACATGAGTTATGGAAGTAATTCATTCTTTTTTTCCAAATGGGTATCCAGTTGTCCCAATTCTATGTATCGAATTGGCCATCCTTTTCCTATAGAATTGAATGATACCTTTAGGATGAATTTGCTTATCTATGGCTTTACCTGTGGCCATACTCTTCTATTATATTACTTGCCTATTCTTACATCAATACTACAACTTTTTAATATATTTTACTGTTAGATAGGGCAATTCTCCCTTTCTTGTTTTTGTATGGTGGTTTTATACCCAGCCACCCTCTAAATATCTTTTTCATTGGTTCTAATAAGTTTTCATTTTGAGCTTTCTAAGTAAATGATCACATTGACCTCAAGTACTAACGTTTTTTTTTTTCTTTATTTCTGTTAAGTATATCTCATATAACAGTTGTTGGTCTTGCTAAATATTCAAAACCAATTCATTAGTCAATATTTAATACCAGTCCAATTTCACATAAATACCTATGAAGGGGCCCATTTCTATCAACTTCTCCAGAAGGTTTACCTTCTCTACCTGTTCCCCTTCCCAAATTTAGTCCTTCCCTATTCATGCAAGATGAATCAGAATTATTTTTCTCAATTTCTTTAGCCTCCACATCTTTTTTTTTTCTTTCTTGTCTTTTCTTTTGTTGGTTTTTGTTTGTTTTTCATATAAACATTTCTTTACCTTAAATGTGAGTTATTCCAACCCACATATGAGGCTAAGGGAGTTAGGCAAAATAAGGAAGAGGTTCAAAAGTACAGTAGCCATTTATAGTCACCTTCTCTCACCTTAAACAGAATTTTTTTGCCTTTTATTTATATGAGCATTTAACCACTTTGCCTTATAATTTTCATGAGTCCATGTTTTGTCTCCCCAACATTTTAACCCCTTCAGATCAGACCATTTCTCCTGCCTTTTATCCACTTATATTTCCTTTCCTCCTTTCCTTATACCTGTATTGCATGTTCTTCATATAGACCTTTATTCCAGCTTAGATTCTATTTTCCATATCTTCAGTGACACAGTTGCCATATCTCAAACTTCCTTCCCTCTCTGTCTTTTGCTCACCCATCTCTACAACCCTGGTCCTGTTTTATTTTTGTTCATGTTTCCCCTACATTTTTAAAACTTTTTATTTTGAAATGATTTCAAACTTACCAAAAAGTTACAACAGTACATATAAATTATCTATTTATTAGATATCTGTTTATCTATGTATCTGTTTATTATCTCTACACACAAATTCAACAATTAACATTTTGCCATGTTTGCTTTATCATTCTCTCTCACACACATCCTGTGTGTGTATTTGTGTATGTTTTTTAGAACATTTTTATATTAAATTGCAAACATGTGATCTATTCTGTTTTTGCTTTTTCCATGCCTATCCTCAGTAATCCAGAAATCCAACTCTATTCATTCTGCTGTCTTGTCTGCCAAGTCATATTCTGGTAAATAAGATCACATTTTGGATTATGCCATAAATTTATGAACACTGACCTCATATTGACTTTCAAGGCTGCCATATATGAGTCACTCTTTCTAAAATTTGCAAACACAGGGGTATTTAGGGATATTAGTTTCTTAAGACATTCTGTGTTTATGGAAATTAATCAGATGATACAGTCCGTGTGATTTCATTTGTTTGAAATCTTTGAGATTGTCTTTATGGCCAGTTATTTTCATCTATTTACCAAATATTTATATAGCGCTGACTATGGGCCAGGCACTAAGTGCTTAAGAAATCTTCATTTATTCAATTTGCTCAACACTATGTGGTAGATATGATTATTATCTTCATTTTGCAGATGAGGAAACGGAGGGACAGAGATGTAACTTACCCTAAGTCTAAAAAGTAATCGAGCTGAAATTTTAATTCCAGCAGTCTGGGTCCAGAATCCATGCTCACAACCACCATACTGTGCTAATTTTTCCAATCTCATGTGTTCTTTTTAAAAATGTGTATTTATAATTCTCACCACGTTGTATAATCCTCTGTATATTTCCATCAGATTGAACATTTTATGTACTTCTAATCATGTATATCTTTATTAATTTCTTGCCTATTTGATTTATCAGTTTCCACTGATAAATTTATCACAATCACTGTATGTTGATTTTGGATTGATTAGTTTCTGATTATAATTCTGTCATTTTTTGGCGTCAATTATTTTTAGGATATTGTTAGGTATATCTTTTTTCAAAGTTTGTTTCTCGCTAAAGATTCTTCATTTAATAATTATATAACTTCCTTATCAATATATTTTTAAAATAATGAGAATCAAATGAAAATAGACCTTCCATTGCAAACAACTTCATCATTTCAACAAATTCATACTTTCAGTCACAAACAAACATTACTTTTGTAACAGTAATAGAGACCTCTTATCCATCACAATCTCAACCCTTAATTGGTTCATTAATCAAAAAGATGCGTTAAAGCAAAGGATCATTAAAAATATTTATAATTAAACATTTCAATTTATAATCTGTAAGTGTACATTCAGTCAACAATCTTTTTTTTTTTTTAAGTTTTTATTTAAATTCCAGTCAGTTAACATACAGTGGTATTGGTTTCAGGAGTAGAATTTAGTGATTCAGCCTTTCCATATATCACCCCGCACTCATCATGACAAGTGCCCTCCTTAATCCCCATCTCTTATTTCACCCATCCCCACCACACACCACCGCTGTGGTAACCATCAGTTGGTTCTCTATAGGTAAGAGTAGTCAACAGTCTTTTTAGATCAAAACATTTCCCTATGAGTTTACTTGTTCCCAATGAGTTTACAGCAGTGTCTTTATGTGCTATTTTTTTTTAACTTTGAAGAGGAACAAGAATTCAAAGACACTTGCAAGATGATTTGAATACAGAATTAGTCAACATTTTTAGCGTTCCCCCACCCCACCCCAAGATTCTCCACTTTTTCATCTTATTTGACCTCATTTTTTAGGAGGCTTGTCTTAAAAGTTATGCTTTTAGCTTAATTTTCACAGAAATAGTCATTCTTTTTTTATACTTACATTTCATTAGTTTACAAAATATTTTATTAAATATTATACCAGCAAGTGTTACTGACTCAGACAGTTTTGGAAACAACACAACTAATATTGGAAAGCATACAACTCAACTGGTAAAAAGCAGAGGTAAACATTTGTCTGTTTTCAAATAGAAATGGTGTTTTGATTAGTTGAAGATTTGTTTAAGTGGAGGTCAGCTAAGGGAGTTTCCTCTGTAGTTCAAATTAGAATATGTTCTTCAAGTAAATAACTGCAAAATCACTAAGTCATTCTCCATCTGACAGATGTCATTATCAGCAAATAACTACATAGGAATGAGATTGCATTTATGAGTTAAGATACCTATAGACCAGCAACGCTTATGCTAGAAATGTCACAGATTTATGATATGAAAACTTTTTTGAGCTTATGTACATAGAGATTCACCCTATGCTAGGAAGATGGACACGTTTTTTAAAGTTATATTCATGAAACTTCTTAACACAACTTTACACTTTCAATCTGATCAGGCTTTTCCCTGTTCCATTGGTGTCTTTTTTTTTTTCTTTAATGTTTATTTATTTATTTTTGAGAGAGAGAGTGCGCACGTGTGCACAAGCAGGAGAGGAGTAGAGAAAGAGGGAGACAGAATCCCAAGCAGGCTCCACACCATCAATGTGGAGCCTGTCTCAGGGTCAGGAATCCATGAACTGTGAGATCATGACCTGAGTGAAAATCAAGAGTCCATCGCTCAACTGACTGAGCCACCCAGGCACCCCAGTGGGTGTCTTAATCTCAGTAAACATATGTAAGATTGAGTTGAAAAAATTGAAGTCATCTTTATGAAGTCTCTCTTGCTTTTCTAGATTAGGTAGAAATGATAGAATTGGCTGGACCAGAAGAGCATCCAACTCAGAAGAGATTCTTCAAAGGTTTCCTTATGGGGGACACAAATTAAATGTTAAAAATATATTAACACTGTAAAAAAAACTTAAGATGCACATTCAATGCATTATACCACATTGGAAACACATCCTGAAACAAACACATAAACATATCATGAAATAAAAGTAAACCATGACACTAGTTTGTATATATTTTTTAAATGTTTATTTATTTTGAGAGAGAGTGCAAGCAAGGGAGGGCCAGAGAGAGAGAGAGAGAGGGAGAAACAGGGAGACAGAGAATCTGAAGCAGGTTTCAGGCTCCAAGCTGTCAGCACAGAGCTCAAAGCGGGGCTCGAACTCACAAACTGTGAGATCATGACCTGAGCCAAAGTCCGAGGCTCAACCAACTGAGCCACCCAGGTGCCCCAACTAGTTTATATTTTTATGCACTGCTGACTAAAGCTTTGCTACCAATATTCATGTGCATTTTGAACTTCTTATGGGTATGCATTTTTATTTTTAAGCTTTTAGCTGGGCTTTTTAAAAACTTGAGTTCACTATTTTTTATCCAAATCAAGTTATACAAACAAGAGCACTGCTGCAGCATATGTATGCTTCATTGAAAAAATGCAAACACAACATAGGGGTATCTTCCCACCATGTATCCTTATCATTCCTTAACAGTTTTACGATGGCAGATTAATATGATAATATTGTATTAAAGCAAGCAAGTTTTCTTGCTTAATTTTAGTTTTGGATATTTCTTGCCTATATTTTACATTCATGGCCAGAAACATGAATAATGATTAGATATAGTGTTTCAATTTTGGAAACAAGACTTTTTTTTACCATTTTATTTAATTTATTTTTTTAATTTACATCCAAGTTAGTTAGCATTTAGTGCAACAATGATTTCAGGAGTATATTTCTTAATGCCCCTTACCCATTTAGTCCATCCCCCCTCCCACAACCCTTCCAGTAACCCTCTATTTGTTCTCCATATTTAAGAGTCTCTTATGTTTTGTCCCCCTCCCTGTTTTTATATTATATTACTTTTGCTTCCCTTCCCTTGTGTTCATCTGTTCTGTGTCTTAAAGTCTTCATATTAGTGAAGTCATATGATATTTGTCTTTCTCTGACTGACTAATTTCACTTAGCATAATACCCTCTAGTTCTGTCCATGTAGTTGCAAATGGCAAAAAGATTTCATTCTTTTTGATTGCCAAGTAATACTCCATTGTGTGTGTGTGTGTATACATATATGTATATGTATACATATATATGTGTGTGTGTGTATACATATATATATATATATATATGTATACACACACACACACACACACACACACCACATCTTCTTTATCCATTCATCTGTTGATGTACATTTGGGCTCTTTCCATACTTTGGCTACTATTGATAGTGCTGCTATAAACATTGGGGTGCCTGTGTCCTTTTGAAACAGCATACATGTATCCCTTAGATAAATACCTAGTAGTGCAATTGCTGGGTCATAGGGTAGTTCTATTTTTAATTTTTTGAGGAACCTCCATACTGTTTTCCAGAGTGACTGCACCAGTTTGCATTCCCACCAGCAGTGCAAGAGAGATCCCCTTTCTCCACATCCTCACCAACATCTATAGTTGCTTGAGTTGTTAATGTTAGCCATTCTGACAGGTGTTAGGTAGTATTTTATTATGGTTTTGATTTGTATTTCCCTGATGATGAGTGATGTTGAGCATTTTTTCATGTGTCGGTTGGCCATCTGGATGTCTTCCTTGGAGAAATGTCTATTCATGTCTTTTGCCATTTCCTCACTGGATTATTTGTCTTTTGGGTGTTGAGTTTGCTAAGTTCTTATGGATTTTGGATACTAACCCGTTATCTGGTATGTCATTTGCAAATATCTTCTTCCATTCCGTCGGTTGCCTTTTAGTTTTCCTGATTGTTTCCTTCGCTGTGCAGATGCTTTTTATTTTGATGAGGTCCCCATAGTTCATTTTTGCTTTTGTTTCCCTTGCCTCCGGAGATGTGTTGAGTAAGAATTTGCTGTGCCCAAGATCAAAGAGTTTTTTGCCTGCTTTCTCCTCGAGGATTTTGATGGCTTTCTGTCTTACATTGAGGTCTTTCATCCATTTTGAGTTTATTTTTGTGTATGGTGTAAGAAAGTGATCCAGGTTCATTCTTCTGCATGTCACTGTCCAGTTTTCCCAGCACCACTTGCTGAAGAGACTGTCTTTATTCCATTGGATATTCTTTCCTGCTTTGTCAAAGACTAGTTGGCCATATGTTTGTGGGTCCATTTCTGGGTTCTCTGTTCTGTTCCATTGATCTGAGTGTCTGTTTTTGTGCCAGTACCATACTGTCTTGATGATTACAGCTTTGTAATACAGGTTGAAGTCCGTGGAAAAAAGATTTCTTTACTCTCCCTTCAAGCTTCTTGACCATTTTAATTGCAGAGACCTTAATGTTGCTGAAACCAAATTCACTATTAAAAAAAAAAAAAAAAGTTGCCTTTAGCAATAGCTTTTCTGTGGTAATCAGAACTGTGTTAATATTATAAAGCCAGAACAAAGTACAGAAATGACTCCTTTGAAGATGATTTAAAATTGCAACTGTCACCCATATCTCTTGATTTCATACTTTCTATTAATCAAAGTAGTCCCTTATTTTTATTGATGAATTTTAATAAGTAATGTTATCATTTGGTCTTATAAAATGAATTATTACCAGCAAGCATTGGAGATTATACATATTATATATATAATGAATTATTACCAGTAAGCAATGGAGATTATACATATGTAATATGTAATGGAGATTCCATTTAGATTTCCTTAGACAAAAGAAATCTACACCAAAAATAATTTGAAAAATACTGATCTAGTTCAGCCCATTAATTTTTACAAATTAAAAAATTAAAGCTCAGGTTAATTGTCTTACTAAAGTTATACAGCCAGAAAATTTCAGATTCTAAACCTCCTCTTACCTCACTGTTCTTTCTATTATTTGTTACCTCATCTCTGAATTTCTACAGCACATTTAGTTTATG
Organism: Panthera leo; assembly: GCF_018350215.1. Taxonomy (NCBI): domain Eukaryota; kingdom Metazoa; phylum Chordata; class Mammalia; order Carnivora; family Felidae; genus Panthera; species Panthera leo. The sequence continues at coordinate 138,448,182 of NC_056686.1, forward strand.
CTATGGCATTCTGTTTGCGTACAAGCACTCATTCACTTACTCACAAGTAATTCTCTGTGTACCGTGCACTCCTCTAGGCACTGTAGACAGCCCCTGCATTTAGAAATTGTACTGATAATAGAATAAGAAAAGTAGATTCTATACAGCCTCCATTTGATTTTGGTTGAATACTCATCTGCAGTTAGCCACCTTCATATATCACTGGGTGGTTTTAACATATTCCTAACAAGAACTTTTTTATTTTATGATTATATTTTAGGGGATTTAAAACATTCTCTAGCATTTTGAAAGGTGAGAAAAACAAATAATTCAACTTAGAGTACACTGTTTGCATATCATGTACCTGGTAATGTGTTTGGCAACCTCAAAAACAGGGTATATAAAGCAAGGAATGTGTGTACATAAAACAGAGTGTATTAAGTGCTGTTACATATGTGTAAGCAGCACTGTAGAATGAGAGAGCAATGAATGAGTAACTCTGAGAAGGAGTCTAAAGAGGGATTCATGGAAGAATTGACCGGAGAGTTTAAAGAGCACAAGGTTGCTTGCTTTAAGAACGTGGAAGGAAATCTTTCTATGTCCAGGGAACAACATGTGCATAGGCATAGAGTTGTGAATAGTTCTGGCATTTCCACAAAAGGTTAATGCCACAGACTAACTAGGGTGTCTTGGGAGGAGTGGTGGATAAGCGCTTTTAGACATCGTTAGGTAGTTGAAGAAGAGAAGTAATGAAATTACTCACATTGGACCTGAATGTGAGGCTTCCCTAGGTACAACGTAGGTGAGGAACGCCCTAGGCATGCCTCATGCTTCTACCTATTTCTGTGTCTAGGTGTTAAGTTCTCTGAGAACACTGATGGTATTTTGTCCTTCCCTATCTTACAGTGACACATGCAGTGCTAAGCGTGACAGGGGCTCCGTATATGCCTACTGATTATGCTCATGTGTAAGGTTCTGTACTTTGTGCTATGAGAAATGAAAAGTTGTGATCCACCTAGCCTTCAAGGAGCTATTGAACCTAAAGCAAAAAATTCTAGGGAATTTTATCTGTTATGATGACTAATATGTCCATGTGCCCACAGAGCTTATGTTCTTTATCAGAGGAAATATAGGGTAAATAGTATATACAGTATGTTAGTGATAAACACTAAGGAGAAAAACAATAAAATAGGAAAGGCGGATATAAATTACCAGAGAGGAAAAGAGAAGGTAAAGTTGTTTAATTTATCTTGTCTCCATTTCCTTAACTCTAGAAAAGAAAAAACAATACTCTTTATTTATAGGACAGTGACAAGTATTAAGTTAGTTAATAGATGTATGTATAAAATGCTCAGTGCTGTTCCCAGAAGATGGTAGGAAGTCAGCTAATATTATTTATACATTTGTCTAAAATAACTTTAGAACAATAACCATCTTATTTTCATCAGTTAGGAACTTCTTTTTTTAATGGATATACTTCCAAACAGTTTTGAACTACTCTATCTATAGGCTAAGACTCCCTCATCCATATCTTGCTCCTTTTAGCTTCTGCTTCCAATGCATTCACATCTAATAATACTTTCTTAGTGAAGTGAATCATCGTCTTTTGATAGTATTTCTTCTTTGCTTATCTGGATGTCAGGTCACCATTTTCTATTTCAGGCATGAGGCAGACATCCAGATCTTCCTGTGGAAAATATTCATTAATGCTTCATCCCTTATACCATCTCAAGGTTAAAAGGTCTGACAAAATGAGACCTTTATGCTTGCTTACCAGCTAAGCATGGATTAGGTGAAATTTCACGTCTCCTACTAACCTTTCTTTGTCTGTCTAATTTCAATGCATCCTTAAATGTATCCAGCATCCCCCTTTCTCTGATCCCTGAGAACTAGACTAGCTCTTTCTTTGTACTCCTTTAGCACTACATATTTAGCCCTATTGTAGCCAGTGTCAGTCAGTTTTATAATTACCTGTTTATCGGATTGCACAGCTCCCTACCCTCCACCTCCAAGGCATAGCTTCTTGAGATGGGGCTTGTATTCTCTTTATGTCCAGTTTCTTAGTATCCATTATTGTGCTCCACATGTAGGGGATGGCTAGTAAATGCTTAAAACACTAAGTCCAATACTTGGAGTACCTTTAATATATCAAGATTATAGAGACATTGTTATTTAATCTTTGTTCTGCATACCTTAATTGCTCCTTTGTCTCTCCTGGCTGCTTTCTGAGAAATAGCAATACTCAAGCATGCTGTACACCCTGTCCTACACATCCCCCTGTCCTGCTTTGGCCCTAAACCAAAAAGAAAAAAAGAGCAAGTTGGCTGGTCCAGGATGTGGTCCTTACTCTTCCAATTAAAAGAAAATGTTGAGGAGCATCTGGCTGGTTCAGTCAGTAGACGTGCAACTCTTGATCTCAGAGTCACAAGTTCAAGCCCTGTATTGGGCAAAGAAATTACTTTAAAAAAGAAAGAAAAGAAAAGAAAAGAAAAGAAGAAAAAATTTATTTTCCATTGCTCTCAAGGGTGATGGGCCTCTAGGGTTTGACGCAGATCATCTGTATTTACAAGAAATTAATTTATAAGCCAAACATAACCCATTTGTTTATTTGCTTTCATTGACTGAAATACTTGTACCTGATATCCAAGTTATGAACTTAATGATATCAAATCACCTATGAAATCCAACAAATAATCAGAAGGTTGTTCATTAGCTATGGAAAGAGAACAAATGAGTTTACACTGTCCCAAGGATTACTTTGCTCTGACTGAGAAAGAACCTTGTCAGTGTCTCCTTGATGTCTCAGAGAAAATAGGATGAGGGTTAACAAGGTCTCAAGTACACTTTCGAAAGTCCTTATAAGTAATCTTTTCCCTTATTGGCTGAAAGGAAACAATATTAAAAGCGAGGGGGAGGAGAGCAGCATTTTATAACTCAGTAATGGTAATGTACAATTTGGTTCCATGATTCTTTGATCCCAAGATGAGTTCTTGAGATAATGCTAATTTGTGGTATTACTGACGATGGGGCTAAGAAAGAATGGAAGATAGAAGATTGAAGTTGGGTGAGAATTCTGTGTACCCTCTACCTCCTCTAACTCAAAAATCACCACAGTTGCAGGGTCAACTCAATTTTATTAAGAAAGTTCGCTATCTGCTCTTGGTTTTAGCTAGCTTACTAGAACTCCTTCACAAACTAATAATGTATGATGATCCACTGAGTGTTCATCCTCCACCCTTGTGAAGACACTACGAATTATAGGTTAAGTGGTCATTAAGAAACAAATAAATTGTACTCCTTGTCAAGGACTATAGTGAGTCTTTCAAGCCTTATCTCAAGGTCCTTTCTATTCCAGAGATTGGAAACCCAAGTGCCTACAGAGGCCAGGCTGGTGGGAATGAAGCAGGAAGCCACTGCACTGAACTGGAGAGCCAAGTCCTTTCTGAAGGAGCAGTCACTGCTCCGTTCCAGATAATTGTTGCAAGGCAGGAATGTTGACCTAGTATTACCACATCATCCAGTCTCTCAGGTAAAGCAGGAAATGCAAATGTTCATGCAATATCCTTTCATTTAAATATTGTCAACTAATTCATCATTATTCTCAAACTGTGTACATGCCAAACACTTCCGCAGATAGGACTTGGCCCAGAGTCCTCCTGTTTGTAACTTGGTCTTATATTTTGCTTAACTCTTTGTTAAATAGGAGATGTTATTTTCTATAGGTTTTGCTTTTCTTCAGCATGTTCTCTAAGATACTCTATGCTTGGTGTTATGATACTAAAACTCCTTTCCACTCCAACCTGAGTACTGTGTGCATAAGTTTTCTTCGGCTGCTACATTTTCTCTGCCTCCCTCAGCATTCCAGTGAGCAGTAAAATGCTAAATGGAGTCTCCTTGAGATACTTTTCATATGACACCATTGAACATCTGCAGGTATTACTACTTACTTACTCATTTTATTCCTGATATGTGAGCTGCATAAACACAGTAAAAGGTCGCTTATTTCATGGGACTTAGAGATTGTGTATCTTGGACTCTTATTTTTTGAATCCATGTACAGACGATATTCCTCTTCTTGCTTTTTTAGAGACCTTATGGAACAATTAATTAGACTATACTTCTCTTTTACATTTAATTACATTTATTGGACGTGTTGACTGGACCAGAGTGTTCCTAGATACTTACACATATTTAGAGACAGTGTCTTTAGATAGGTTTCTACAATGGCTGACAAGTCTTCCTGTTTCCACCTTGAGTGAACTTATTTTCAAGGTTACTAGGGGTCACCGTTACCTCTCTACAGAACTGATTGCTCCAAGTACGAACTTGGCGTCTGTTGCCAGGTGAATTGAAGAGTATAGTAAAGAATAAGTAAGTAAGTAAAAGAGTATATAAAAGACTAAAAGAGTATATAAATATTAGTTATTTAAATGTTATACAACCCCAAATGAGTATAGTTCGTAATTGTTTCATTCCTAGTACAGTTTGGGGAAAAACCAATATTGATGTACATCATTTCTCAAAAATGATTTGACCTATATGTATATTGAGCTGTTCCTTGAGTAGCCAAAATACCAGTAACGTACAGATAAGATGTGAAAGTTACTCCTCAAATTTGCTGTAAAATAGACTATGTAAATGTAGACAAGTATTTTTTAAAAATATCCTCTATGAGAAACTTCACTATTCTATAGAAAAGCAAAAATAGCAAACTCTGCTGGTGACTAATATACAGAAATAAATCATAGATAATTTTTCCCTCAGCAATATAGTGACTTTATCAATTAGTTTATAGATGTTCTGGTGTAACCTATTACTATACTTAAAACAGTTCTCTAATTCTTTTTTACAGAATATGAGCTGGTGATTGTGCACTTTTTGGCTTTTAAGAGAGCTTTTAAAATGCATAGTAAGCATTTTCTACATATGTATATAGACCCTCAATTTCTACTTCCTTAAATATTTTTAAAGGCACAAAAGGAGGCTTTAACTTGAAGTTAACTGTCTCAATTTGCTCTTTCTTTGCAGGCAGGTAGAATGACAAGGGTGAAATGAAAGCTCAGTTATGTGTAGTAATACATGTGAATTACTAGATATTATAAGGAAGAATTAAAGGGGAACCCAAGTTAGAGTTGGAAAACCTAATGACTGGAGAAACCAGGGAAGACCTCTTTGAGAAAGTGACATTTAAACTGAGATAAACAGAAGTTGGTTTGATGAAGAACAAGAATGTAGGGATGGGAGACGTATTCCAAGCAGAAAAGTAAGAGTGACACTCTGAAGCATTTCAGAACCAGTCAAAGGGATGGTCTTAATTTTCATTTCTAGTATTTAGAGCATCCAAGTTAATGCAGTATTTTGTATCTTTTTCACTTGGCTAAAACAGAAAAAGAAATAATAGCATAATACCAGCTACAAAGCTTGTGACTATTTCCAATAAAAAAGTATTCCTAGTGCTTTTAAGGATTAGGAAAACATTAATTGGCTGTTCTATGGATATAATATTTAGTTTTTTGGAAATAATATTTTTCTTGATTGCAAAGTCAATAGATTTTTATTCTGGAAAACTTTGAAAATACAGAAAAACAATGAAGAAAATAAAAATCATTCATATTCCTGCTACCCAGAGACAACCACTGAGAGGTTAGTGTTTCTGTATTCTTGCATCTACATATGTAGTAGCATTTTTGTAAATGAAGATTTATGATTCTTTTTTTTTAAATTTTTTTTCATGTTTATTTTTGAGAGAGAGACAGACAGAGCACAAGTGGGTGAGGGATACATAGAGAGAGGGAGACATAGAATCTGAAGCAGGCTCCAGGCTCTGAGCTTTCAGCCCAGAGCCCAATGTGGGGCTTGAACCCATGAATCATGAGATCATGATCTGAGCTGAAGTCAGACACTTAACTGACTGAGCCACCCAGGCTCCCCAAGATTTATAATTCTACATGCAACTTTGTAGTATGTTTTTTTCACCTGACAATATCATGTATCTTTTCCAGTGCTATTAAATTTTCCATAACATGATTTTAATAGCTATGCATAAATAGCAACAACTCACATATTTGCCACATGCTAGGCACTGGTTTAAAACTTTTAACTTTAATCCACAGAACAATTCTGTAGGGCTATAATCTCTCTTTTATAAGGAAAGAAATGTTAAAACTTGTCCAAGATCACAAGCTAATAAAGTATAGAGCTACATAGCTTCTAAAAGCAGTAATTAATTTACATAAAACCCTATTTTAGACTTTCAGGTTGTTTCCAGTATAATTTGGGGGTATTTGAAAAATAATCATGATTTTGTGGGTTTGCAGTCTAGGTTGGGCTCTGTGGGGCCAGCTCATCCATGTTCCATATCGTTTTGACTAGACTTACTTACATGACTGGGCCCTCAGCTGGACTGGCTGGACCAGCTGGACTTCTTTGTCTCCATGTGGACGCTCATCCTCAAGCAGGCAGGCTCAGATTGGTCCTGAGACAATGGCATTCCAGGAAGCGAGAGTGGAAGATGCAAGGCCTATCAAGTTTTAGACTCAGCACTTGAATAGTAGCATATCCATCACATTCCATTGGTCAAAGCAAGTCACAAGGCCAGCCCAGATTCAAAGTGTGGAACAATAAATCCTACCTTCTGGTAAAAGGAGCTACAGAGTGTTTGAGGCCAATTGCAGTCTACTATTTGTACTCAGCATTTAGTTCTCTGAAGGCTTCTCTATGGCAAGGATGTATGTGTAAGTTGCCTATCGTTGGCAGCAAGAAATGGCCTGGTATAAATAATTCTCCTAACCATAAATGGGCATAGGCCATTGTTACCTTGACTGAGAACTGGCCTCACTCTGAGAAGCCTATCCCTGTACCTTCCAAGTTTGTGAAAAAATGTAACTTTCCTATGTGAATATGATCCCTCATGTACAGATTGTGAATTTTTATACTCTTCTGCATTAAAAGGGCAAAGACATTCAAACTAGAGAGCTTTGGTAATCAGGGCAGGAAAGATGTGCTTATGGTACTCTACACAGCTGTATAAAACAAATGTAAATGCACTGAGGGTAGTTTGGGGTAAGTAAGTAGAGCCCATTCGGTAGCAGAACCCGTTAGAGCCTTACATAGGATGCATTTGAGAAGTATGTTTTAGAAGAAGTGGCTGCAAAATGAAATTAAGAACCAAATGGCAATAATAACCAGAGTGGAAATAGGAATAATCTATGAAGCAGTTTTTTAAAAATGAAAAAAGATGTAACTGCAAGATAAGTGTGTTCATAAATAAAAATGCATAGCTTGAATAAATAGGTGAAAGGTGAAACAGATGGGAAGGTTGGATGGGAGGACTGGCTAAGTGCTGTAAAGGAGCTGTTTGAATAATTGATATGAGGGTGAAAGATAATTGAAAAGGGGAAATGTGATTTAGGGTTGCTCTAACAAGCATAATTTAACTAATAATAATGGAAAGATTATGAGTATATCCATTTATTACCCAATCAAATGATAATAATGTTGTAGCCACTCAGACATTACTCTCCAAAATTCTAATGCTGATGTTATTGTTTAATACAATCGTATCTGTTGTGGTATGTACATATTGTTTTGGAATTTAAGTGTAAAGGTAGCTTCTACGGGAGACTTGGTCTCATTGGAGAACATGAGACATTCACTTGCAAATGTTGGAATGGAATAGATTCCTTATTTCACTCTAAACATTTCAAGGGCTAAGTTTATAATCATAGCATATAAAAATAAATGATTTAGACTTATATAATTATAAAATATTAGTATTTTACGTAAACTAATTTACGTAGTCTTACCTTGAAAAATCAGTAGTTCATCTGGTATTCATTCTATCCTACTATATATATACAAGTAACCTCACAAGGCACAAGATCAATGTGTGATGTCATTATAAACATTTTAATAGAATTTACTCATGATATCACATGACTCAAAAAATCAATTTATTATTTTACCATTAGTAAAGTTTGTGTGACATTATTGAGAAGAATTTATAACATTTGATGTTATTCAGAAAGATTTATGAGGAATACCTACTTACTTATTTTCATGATGTCATAATCTGATAGTCTTCATGGTGCTTTGAGTATAACTTTTAAAATATACATTTAACACTGCATAAACTAGTGAGTTTATTCTTAGGTTGAAAAGAATGTCAGTAAAGCAGATTAAGAAAAAAAGGTCTGTTGTATTAATTAGCATCCTACTGAAATATAAGTTTAATTTTAAATTGTTGGATTCATTTATTTTAATGGTTTCTTTATTAATCCAATTAAAATGTATATATAAACCACTTCATAAATAAAACTGATGCACTTTACAAATAAAATATAAAGTCACTTTATTGATTTTCTTAGAAGCCCTATCATACTTTCTACACAGAAATTATCAGAGATTATGAGATCAGGGACAAATCTAGAGCAAAACATCTTTTATATATTTTGTCAACATTCACACTCATTAGCTTCCACTGGCTTCTTTTAAAAACCTCTCTTTCAGGAGCACCTGGGTGGCTCAGTCGGTTAAGCGTCTGACTCTTGGTTTTGGCTCAGGTCATGATCTCACAGTTTTGTGAGTTCAAGCCCCACAGTGGGCTCTGTGCTGAGAGCTTGTTTGGGATTCTCTCTCTCTCTCTCTCTCTCTCTCTCTCTCTCTCTCTCTCTCTCTGCCCCTCCCCTACTCACAGTGCCTCTGTCTCTCTCAAATAAATAAATAAACTTTAAAAAAAAACCTTTCATTTTAGATGCATGTGTTGCTAAATTTTTATAAGCCTACATGGTAAAAATCAGAATATAAAATTATGTTGACTGATTTGAATATGCAGTCTTCAGGAAGTATTTAAGCTCCTACTGCAGACCAGGCACTATACCAGAAACTAGGAATATAGGAAGGACCTAGAGAGACATGGTCCCTGCTGTGAGGAAGTTTACAGTCTATGGGGAGAGAAAGCCAATAAACAAACAAATAAATGATAAACAAATGGATGATGAGAGGTACCAGTGAATTGACAAAGTTTGAGAGATTACCTATGGCTTACAGTATAGTCTCTTCGAGGAGGTAACATCTAATTTGAATTCTGAATGATCAAAAGAAGCCAATGCAAAGAAGTAAATCAAGCCACTAAAATTCATTTCACTAAAAGCCAATTCCCAAACTAATTTGCATATTTAAAGAAAGTAGAAAAATTAAAATGTCTGTAGAATTGTGGTAGATCTCAGAATATACACACACCCACAACCCACCCACCCCCACACACCACTTTTTGAATTTTATATTGTTGTTGCTAGAATTGTTTGTGGAATAAATTTGAATTATGTCCTAAGTGTAAGATCTATCCCTGATCCTGAGTGTTGGTGAGATGTAGGTACCTTTCATATCACAATATCTTTTCTGCTTTAACCTGTGTCTATTGGGCTTAAACCAAGCCATATAAACAAGGTGGGTCATAATGGAATCTTCGGGGGAGATGAAGGGAAAATGTTGTGGATATGCAGGGTTTTTTTTAATGTTAAATTTGGAAAAGAGGAGAAACTATTGTTTTTAGATATAAACTATAAAAATAAAGCATGACTAAATATTTTATGATGAATCTCTTTAGGAAATAAAGTTATCAGAATCTTAGGGGCAAAGAGAAGATTTTAATATTTAGCAAAAGAGGACATACAAGAGGGTTTCAAAAGTTTGAGAACCATGGCCTGAAATGCTTTCCCAAAACTACCCTTTTGTCACTTTAAGAAATTTATCAAGGGTCTTAAAATTTGGCAATTCCATTTTAACAAAGAATTCTCAGTAAATATGCCAAAAAGGCTGAAATATTTATCTCAGATTTATTTGTAGTTGCTAAAGTCTAGGAAAAAATCTATGTTCACAAGAGGGAAGTGAATAAATTATATATGTGTGTGTGTGTGTCTGTGTGTGTGTATCCCTAAAAATACTATCCAGCAATTAAAAATAATATTTTGGAAAAATATTTAATGCCATAGTAAAATGCTCAGGATGAAAATAAAGTACAAAGTGGTCATGATCCAATATTTAAAGGAAAAAGACATGTTTAGAACATGAAAAAAACTTGGATTCAGTACAACTTTGGAGAGCAACTTGGCAGTGTCTGAAAAATTGAGACTGTGCAGACTCTACAGCCTAACATTAATATGATTGATACACCAATAAATAAATAGTTCTATAATAATATGATAGAATACCATTCAGATGTTAAAAATTAACAAATTGGATCTACATGTCTGAAACAGGGACAGATCTATGTATCTCAACTGAGATAACTCTCAAACAGTGTTGAATTTTAAAAAGCAAGTTGCAGAATGATATATATGTGTAATAGTATTTATATAAAAATTTTGAAACACATATACCAATACCAAATATTGTTTACATATACATATACAGGGAATAAACATATAAAAGCAAAGCCTATAAGAATGAGGACCAGATTTATGATGGTGGTTGCCTTTAAGATGGAAGGGAAAGAAATAGGACTAAAAAGAGAGACGGGTGGGGGAGGGAGATAGTATTTAGCTCTATCTGTAATGGAGTTTTATTTTTAAAAATAAGCAAAACTGACAAAATGCTGACATTGTGAATTTGGAGTAGTGGTTTATTGTTATAATAATTTCTTTTTTAACATGTGCTTTTAAAATTTTCTAAAAACAACGATTAAAAGAAAGTACATTCAGGTTTGCAGTAGTTATTCAACACTGAGATTACAGTCCAATTTAATTTTCACCTTCAAACATCTCCGAATTTTCCAAATTCACAAATGAATGTTGAGGAAATAGGTGCCACTTACAGATAAATAAATGATAACTATGTAGATACTCGACCTCCACTCTGTGAGGACTCCCTAAGGCCCTTGCAATTGAGCTGCTTCTAGAAGGCTGAAGTATCAGCAAAAAAAGGATGGCTGCCCCATCCCCCCACCCCTCTTCCCCAGGGACAAAAGGAAGTTGAGGGCTGGCTGCCTGCATAGTGTAGAGATATAAAAGGGCCATGTCCCCTTTTGTAGCAACGTGGATGGAACTGGAGAGTGTTATGCTAAGTGAAATAAGTCATACAGAGAAAGACAGATACCATACGTTTTCACTCTTATGTGGATCCTGAGAAACTTAACAGAAGACCATGGGGGAGGGGAAGGAAAAAAAAAAAGAGGTTAGAGAGGGAGAGAGCCAAAACATAAGAGACTCTTAAAAACTGAGAACAAACTGAGGGTTGATGGGGAGTGTGAGGGAGGGGGGAGTGGGTGATTGGTATTGAGGAGGCCACCTGTTGGGATGAGCACTGGGTGTTGTATGGAAATCAATTTGACAATAAATTTCATATTAAAAAAAATAATAAAAAATAAAAAATAAAAACAATCCCCTCCTCAAAAATAAATAAATAAATAAATAAATAAATAAATAAATAAATAAATAAATAAAACGTCCATGTCCTGGGAAGGGAGGCAGGGGCATTAGTCTAAGTCAGTGGGTCTCAAACTTGAGCATGCATCAGAATCACCTGGAAGGCTTCTTAAAGAACAGAAGGGCCCCCAAGGTTTCTAATTCATTAAGTCTGGGGCCAGGCCTGTGAATTTATATTTCTGACAAGTTCTTGGGCATTATTGACAGTAATGGTTGTCCCAGCACCATGCTCTGAGAATTGCTGGTCTAAGCAAAACCCAGCCATCAGATATTTCTATTTTTCATTACTGAAATATGAGAGAGATATTTGGCAGGAATCAAGCCAATGTTATTATCTGGCGGATACACAAATTACTTAATGGAGTGAACCAGCCAGTCTTGGGGAAGTTGGAGTTGCATTCAAGAGCAGGCAAACAAAGAAGAAAGAGAAGGAGAAGGAGAAGGAGGAGGAGAAGGAGAAGGAGAAGAAGGCGAAGGAGGAGAAGAAGAAGAAAGAAGAAAGGAAAGAAAATAGGCATCAAATGATCACAAAGCTCAAAAACAGAAGTAGGGAGAATGAAAGCCAGTTCAATCTAATGATCACAAACCACTAAAGAGATTTCATTAGGAAAAGCAAATTAATAAAATGAGCATGAAAAAGGACTGTTAAAAAAAAAAAAAAAACAGGTTCAATAATCAGGGTCTGTCACTATTTGCCAAAACTGGGAGTCCAGAATGGCACAAAATTCATGCCTCTTTCCCATCTTCCACTAGCACTGGGAACTCTACTGGACCGGACTGACCCTTCCTTGCTCTCTCCATTCTTTCTCATCCTTCCTCCCTCTTTCCTTTATATTCTTCCTCACTGAACATCTCTTTAGTGCCAAACATTATACTGGACTATGGATAAAGAAGGGTCTCACCATCGTTGTACTGCAGCACATAGCATAACACCTCGTACATAATAGCTGTTGACTAACTGTGGAATGAAACGTCAATAAACTCATAAATGATCAACAGGGGTCATAGTTAAAGGTACAGTGGATGGGAGACAAGTAGGTCATTTCTGTGAGAAACATAGACACAATGGAGTGGCCCCAGCAATGCAAGTTAGCTTGAGACACCATTGGGAATGCTACTACTTGGCACTTTTCCTTATACCCCACATTTTTCCCAATAAATTTTTGCTACTTTTCCCATTGCCTGATGATGTTTACCACATCCATGCCCATGGTTTGTGACTTTCAGCTAAATGAGTATATGCTTCATTGCAACACTTTCTGTCTCAGCCCAAGCTGCAAATAGAGCTTATGCCTGAATACATGATGCCTTTTAGCATAAGGCATTCTCCTGTGAAGAAAGCTCAAAAAATGTCCAGAGCTAACTTAATTATGTAAGTTTTTTTAGGAATGTAAGTAAAGTAGTTATGTGTCTATTTACAGTTTCATTCATTGATTAAGTTATGCATACATATTTTAAACATCTAAAATATAAGTCCTTTTATTTAAATTTTTTGAAGTAATTTTAATATTTTCATATGAATCTTAAGTCTTTTAATACAGACCTTTCCAGAGCATAACACCTTCACTTTCAGTTAAGTTGTCTGAGACACAGCATTTTTTTTAACCTGTGGGTGATGCTGTCACTGGAAATTTTTATCACAAGCCACAAGTCCCACTTATATAACACTAGAATAATTATTTTCATTCATCTTTTAGTAAGTTTCATGAGTCCCACAGTATAATCACACATTATATATTAAATTGATTATAGAAAGGCTTGTATACCACAAGAAATAACACATTCTCCATTAGGAGTAAGTACTAAATCTTCTAAAAATTTATTTGCCATCTTTTCTTATTTAACAGATCCCTTAAGATGACCTCTTACAAGCTTTCCACCCTAGCCCTTATTGCTATTGTTTCAAGCCAGTATGTCTTCCCCAAGCAGCACCTTGTGACTTAATAAAGGAATTAACAGAGTACCCTGTAATGGATGGGAATTTGTAAATCTTAACTATAAAGCAACTCCCACTCTTATATGCAAGAACGGGGGGCTGGGGGTGGGGAAATCTCTTATATTTGGAAAGGTACTGTAGATTTCCTTTTAATTTTTTTCTTTAAAAAAATTTTCTTCTTCAGACTAATAAAATGATTAGAAAAGAAAAGTAAATCATAAGAATATTTACAATTAAAGAGTGAGAAAATGTAACTGGATTAACACACAACTTTCCAATTGTCAGAACCTAAGAGGTGATAAATTTTTCTTGTGAGTAAGAAGGAGGTTATGTGTGTGTGTGATATGCCATGATTATGGGTCTATCTTTAATAATTAGAAAGTTACATGTGATGAAGAGCAAGCAAGTTGATTTAACTAGAGTGAGTGGAACAAGTTGGAAGAAGAAAAGACGAATTTGACATGTGATGTTCATGGCAGAGAACATCAAAGTGTTTTGGTACACGTAGCAGTTTATTCCATTTTTAAAAGTGTGCGGCTTCTCGGTTTTTCAATATTAAATATACAGTTTACACATTTACATATGTTTCAGGCTACATTATTGGAATTTTGAAGACATGAAAACATCAGATGAACCAACCTGCAACATCTTGGATTCAGATTGGAAGATGAAGAGAAAGTTTAAAGAATGTGGCCTCTAAAGGCGGGTAGTACCTGGAAATATTAACCGACTCACACTGTAAAAATGAGACCGGTTTCTAGACAATAGAGGTTATTTTAGTCTGACATCAAGGTTCAAGACAAAATGTTGAACTAAAAACTTTACACTCCTCCCCTCCCCCACTTCAGACAGGTACCAGCATTGGTGAATATGATTTTCCTTAGTCAGAAGCACTCATTTTTACCCATGTAGACCATCCTTAGGAATTAAATATTGGTTATTTAATGTAGATTATAATGGGAAACTGATTTTTTCCACAATGGCAGATTTCAAGGACTTGGTTCCAAACTGAGCCGAAGCTTCCCAATGCATTTTGTACAGTCTGGGAAAAACTGTGCTGCACTGGCCATTTTTGAAGGCCATCATGCCCTGTAATATAAGGATATCATCTTATTGCTGATATCTTTGGAAAGTCCCAAGCAGACACAGAAAATGAATGGAGGCAAGGACTGTGACGGAGGGGACAAAGATGGAGGTCTTCCAGCTATACAAGTTCCTGTGGGTTGGCAGCGTCGTGTGGATCAAAACGGAGTGCTTTATGTCAGGTGAGCCTTGTTATTATCCGTGTCACCTCCAAGTTTGCAATCCCCAAATTAAGGAGGTAGAGTCTGTTCTTTTGAGGAACAAAATACTGTCACTGACAGCACCTCACATAAATTTGAATAAATGACCTTCCTGCTAGAAATATTTGAGCGTTTTATTCTGTACTGTTTTGCAATGTAAATTGCCTTAGGTTACAAGAGAGAATTTTTATGCATTACTTGTGTTTATATAAGGTGTCATTCTGTTTATCTCTGTAACAAGGATAAGGAAAAATATGAAGATTTCTAAAAGAAACATATAAGCACCGTTACCACATTCATAGGAAAATGTAAAATACTGGAAATAAACCCAATATTTCTTGACTGTATTATTCTGTCCTTCATCGTGCTTCCGCTGGCTTTTCTGATATAAGGTTGAGTGTTTTTATCTATAGACAGTTTCAATCATTAGTCTTCTTAATTCCTGATATTAACTAAAAATAATTTCCCTAATTTTTTCTGCGCAGTTTTAAATCTATTCCATTGCATATAACAGTAAAAGAGAAAAAGTCATGATGGAGATGGCTGTTCATATCACAAGTTAAAATCATACAAATAAAATGCAAATGCCTGCTTTTTAAAATTTTGGTGGCATATATCTTGTGTACAGCAAGTTGAATGGAATAACTGAACTGTTGCCAAGAAGTTTCAGGGTTTTCTTAACTGATATACAATATTATATTAGTTTCATTAGTACAACATAGTGATTCGACATTTGTATACTTTATGAAATTGTCACCTCAATAAGTCTAGTTACCATCTATTATCATACAAATTGTTACACTGACTATTCCCTATGCTGTACATTACCTCCCTATGTCTAACATGTTTTATAACTGAAAGATCTATTTTGTCCATCCTCCCATTCATCTCCCTCTGGCAACCACCAGTTTGTTTTCTATATCAATGAGTCTGTTTCTGCTTTGTTTGGTTTGGTCATTTGTTTTGTTCTTCAGATTCTACATATAAATGAAGTCATATGGTATTTATCTTTCTCTGACATATTTCACTTAGATACTACCCTCTAGGATCAACCATGTTGTCACAAATGGCAAGATCTCATCCTTTTTTTTATCACTGAGTAATATTCCCGTGTGTGTGTGTGTGTGTGTGTGTGTGTGTGCATGTACAAATCTCCTTTGTCCATTCATCTATCTATGAACACTGAGGGTGCTTCCATATCTTGGCTATTGCAAATAAAGCTGCAATGAACATAGGAGTGCATTTGTCTTTTTGAATTAGTGTTTTCATTTTCTTTGGTTAAATATCTAGAAGTGGTATGCATGGCCAATGCAGTGGAATTGCTAGATTGTATGGTATTTCTATTTTTAATTTTTTGATGAAGCTCCATGCTTTTTTCCAAACTTGCTGCTCCAATTTACATTCTTACCAATGGTGTGCAATGGTTCCCTTTCTCCCATCCTCACCAATACTTGTTATTTCTTATCTTTTTAATCACAATCATTCTGACATGTGTGAGAGGATATTTCATTGTGATTTTGATGTGCATTTCCCTGCTGGTTAGTGATATTGAGCATTTTTTCATATGCCTGTTGGCCATCTGTATGTCTTTGAAAAATGTCCAGTCAGGTCATCTGTACATTTTAAAATCTGAATGTTTGATTTTTTCATATTAAGTTGTAGGAGTTCTTTATATGTTTTGGATGTTAACCCCTTATTGTATATACCCTTTGTGAATATCTTCTCTCATTCAGTAAGTTGCAATTTTGTTTGTGGATGGTTTACTTCACTGTGTAAAAAGCTTTTTGGTACAATATAGTCCCATTTGTTTATTTCTGCTTTTGCTGTCCTTGCCTGAGATGACTGATCCAAAAAAATATTGCTAAGATGTCAAAGAGGTTACCGCTTATGTTTTCTTCTAAGAGTTTTATAGTTTCAGGGCTTATATTCTAGTCTTCAATTTTGAGCTTATTTTTGTGTGTGGTATAAGAAAGTGGTACAGTTTCCTTTTTCTGCATGTAGCTGTGTAGTTTTCCCAGTAACGCTTATTGAAGAGATTGTCTTTTCCCCATTGTACACTCTTGCCTTGTTTGTTGTTTATTAACTGACCATATAACCATGGGTTTATTTCTGGTCTTTCTAATTTGTTCCATTGATCATGGTGTCTGTTTTTGTGCTAGTTCTGGTACCATATTGTTTTTGATTACTATAGCTTTGTAGTTTAGTTTGAAATCAGGATTGTGACTACCTTCAGCTTTGTTCTTCTTTCTCAAGATTGATTTGGCTATTCAGGGTTTTTTCTCCTTTTTCATTTGTCACTTTATTCATTTGGATCCCCCCTTTTTTTTTCTTGATGAGTCTAGCTAAATGTTTTCTGATTTTGTTTATCTTTTCAAAGGACCAGCGTTTAGTTTCATTGATCTTTTCTATTTTTTTTTTTATTTTTAGTCTCTATTTCATTTATTTCCACTCTGATGTTTATTATTTCCTTCCTTCTACTAATTTTGGGTTTTGTTTCTTCTTTTTCTAGTTCATCTACGTTTAGGATTAAATTCTTTTTTGGAATTTTTCTTGCATCTTGAAGCAGGCCTGTATCATTATAAACATTCCTCTTAACACTTCTTTTGCTGCATCCCATAGGTTTTAGAATGTTGTGCTTATATATCTCAAAAGATTTAGAATTTTTCTTGTGTTTTGAAGCAGGCCTGTATCATTATAAACATCCCTTTTAACACTTCTTTTGCATCCGTAGGTTTTAGAATGTTGTGCTTATATATCTCAAAATATTTTTTGGTTTCTTCTTTGATTTCTTCATTGGCCATTGGTTGTTCAGTAGAATGTTGTTTAGTCTCCACGTATTTGTGGTTTTTCAATTTGTCTTCCTGTGATTGATTTCTAGTTTTATACTGTTGTGGTTTGAAAAGGTGCTTGATATGATTTAAACTTGTTGAGACTTACTCTGCAGTCAAATACGATGTATCCCGAAGGATGCTCCATGTGCACTTGAGATGGAATGTTCTGTATGTATCTGATAAGTCCATCAGGTCTAGTGGGTCATTTAAGGCCAGTGTTTCCTTACTGATTTTCTGTCTGAATGATCTACCCTTTGATGTAAGTGGGGTGTTAAAGTCCCCTACTTTTATAGTATTACTGTCAGTTTCTCCCTTTGTGTCTGTTAATATTTGCTTTATATATTTAGGTGCTACTATGTTAGGTAA